>NW_024363161.1:0-102564 GCF_014805655.1 Passer montanus | reverse complement strand
GCCCGCGGCACCGCCCCGCCACCGCCCGGGCCCGCCGGCCGCGGCCGCGCACGGGAGTTCCGGGCACTGCGCGTTCCGGGGCGGCGGGAGAGGGGCCGGGGCTGAGGGGCGGCATCGGGGTGTCTGAGGCGGGGAGAGGCGGCACGGGGCAGCGTGGGGCTGTGAGCCCTGTGGGGCTGTGAGCCCTGTGTGGAACGAGGCTGTGAGCCCTGTGTGGGGCTGTGAGCTCTGTGCAGTGTGGGGCTGTGAGCCCTGTGGGTGCTCTGGGGCTGTGAGCCCAGTGTGGTGTGGGGTTGTACAGCTCTGTGTGCTCTATGGGGCTGTGAGCCCCGTGTAGGCTGAGGCTGTGAGCTCCGTGGGGCTGTGAGCCCTGTCTGGGATGTGGGGCTGTGAGCTGTGTGAGATGTGGGGCTGTGAGCCCTGTGTGGGGTGAAGCTGTGTGCTCTGTGCAGTGTGAGGCTGTGAGCTCCGTGGGGCTGTGAGCCCTGTGTGAGGTGGGGTTGGGTTGTGAGCCCTGTGAGCTCTGTGGGGCTGTGAGCCTGTGTGGGGTGTGAGGCTGTGAGCTCCATGAAGCTGTGAGCTCAATGGGGCTGTGAGCCTGTGTGGGGCTGTGATTCTGTGGGTCTGTGAGCCATGTGGGTGCTCTGGGACTGTGAGCCCTGTATGAGGTGGGGTTGGGTTGTGAACCCTGTGAGCTCCGTGGGGCTGTGAGCCCTGTGTGGGGCTGTGAGCTCCATGGGGCTGTGAGCCCTGTGTGAGATTGGGGTTGGGTTGTGAGCCTGGTGAGTTCTGAGGGGCTGTGAGCCTGTGTGGGGCTGTGAGCTCTGTGGGATGTGGGGCTGTGAGCTCTGTGGGGCTGTGAGCCCTGTGTGGTGTGGGGTTGAGTTGTGAGCCCGGTGAGTTCTGTGGGGCTGTGAGCTGAATGCTGTGGGGCTGAGATCAGGACCCCGGTGTGATCTGGGGGTCAGCCTGTGTCTCACATGATGTGGGGCTCAGTCCCTGTGTGACGTGGCCATCCCTGGCAGTCAGACCCTCCATGTGGGGTGGGCTGGGGCTGTTCCCCCCCTCTGGTTTGGGGCTGGGGATCAGGCCCTGCCGTGCCATCTGGTGTGAGGCTGCAGCTTCTGTTTCCCATGGAATGGAGTCCCTTTGGGAGCCAAGGCTGGGGGAAAATCACGCAGACACTGTGACATTTGTGAGGGAGCCACAGCTCTGTCTCTGGAACAGGGGTGAAAGTGAAAACAAGGCAGAAGAATGAGTCATGGAGGTCTAGAAGTGACAGGAGCTGCAGGAGTAATTTCCGTCCTGTCTCCTGCTGTAGGGCAGGAGCCAGCTTAGACCTGGTATCAAACCTGTTCTTTAAAGGTCCTGGAATAAAGAGGAGTAAAAGGGAAAGTAGAAATTAAACAAGTGTGGGAAGAGCCTGTGGGATTTCCTCACTGGGCTGCTCTTCCCTTCCTTGAGCCATGTTTGACAGAGCAGCTCTCAAGGACAGTCTGAATTTGTGTTTTTATGCCATGCAGCAGAACCAGTAAAATGGCTAAAACTGCAGGCATCAGCCACAAGTTCCCAAACCAAGGATTATTTCCCTGACTCAGTATTCCCCCTCCCCTTTAATGGAGACACTTCATTTGTTCCCACAGCCTAAAACTTCCAACTGAGCTGTTATTTCTTTCTGTGCTGAGAAATTTTATCCCAGGCAGGGCTGGACCCTTCACTGTTGCTCTCTTCACACCAACCGTGGTTTTTTCCTTAAAACTAAACCCCATCATTATCAAATATTGTCATCTGATACTTTTCCATCTAATTCAGTTTCCTGCTTGGAGGTGGTAGCCCCATGTCCCTCAGTCTGTGGGGATCCCTCTGCAGCCCCACACGTGAACTTTGGGGTCTGGCAGCTTTGTTTGTGGAGGTGACATCATGGCGTTTTCCCCATGGCAACAGGAGGATGCTGAACGCGAGGAGACTTTCAGTGGGAACAGAGCATGCAGCCAAAGGCAAGTCTGAAACGTTAATTAGTTAATTAGGGTAAAAATAAAGATGAATGTGGGAAATCCCAGAGGCTGACAGGCTCATGTTTCCAGTTTAATGTTTTCTTGCAGACACACCTCCCATGAACACATTTAATTTGGGTTAGTCCCATTTTAGAGAGGGGAAAACAGGTACTGAGAAGAAGACAACTGGCTTCTTATCAGGCAGCATTGGCTGGGGGCAGATCCTTCCAACACCTCCTTGCTGCTCCTTGACCTTGGCTGCAATCATTCCTTGGTATTTTCAGGGCTGTCAGTGAGCTGTGACTGTGGTGGGTGTTTCTCTGTTCTGTCCATGAGGAAGGACTTTTCTCCTCAGCCTCTCATCTCCTCTCAGGGCAGGGATGGGTTCCTGGAGGTGTGGGTTTCCTGTGGGTTCCATGCAGGGTTCTTGATTTTGCTGGAGACTCTGCTGCCATATAATTGCATATTTATTCATTTAAACATGAGATAAATATTCAAACTAGTTTAAAGAAATGCTTGTTTATTTAAACCAGCAGACTGTGGCTGTGCTGGAATGAGAGAGCTCACAATGGTGGAGGTTGGATGGTGGAATGAATGTCATTGAAATTACCTCTGGTCCTTACACCCCAAACAGATCAGAGTGTTCCTTGCCCACACACAAACCTGCTGCAAGGAGGAGGAAGAGGGAGAGGAAAACGAGGAAAAGCAGGAGGAGAAGGAGGAGGCAGTCCCTGTCCAGCCCTGTGTCATCACTTTTTATCCATCACAATCTCCCAACAGGGTGATTATTTCTTTCTTCAGAGCATTCCAGGCTGAGGAAAATGGCATTTACATACAGAGCACACATGGAGATCATGGGAAGTGCTCGTTGCTGTCCATCCACCAGGAGATTTGGGTTGTATTGCTTCTTTTCTGGTTTTTGGTTGTTTTTTTTTTCTGTTTTGAGCCCATCTGAGTCTCCCAGCACAAGAGCACCACACTTGCACATTTGAGTGAGCTGGGTAATGAGCCTGGAAAGCCTGTCCTGTGCTTGGCCAGTCCCAGAATCCACCCAGGCATGAACCAGGACTGGAAATATTCCTCTGTGGTGGTTAGAGGTGCTGCTGTTACCTGGCCCCAGGTGGGTAAAGCCACAAGCTTTGAGATGGCGCTTAGGTGACCTCAAATGCTACTTCTAGCTTGTCCCGTCCTCAGTTTTGCCTCACTTATACACATCCCACTCCCCAGTGCTGCTCCCTGGGAGGGGCTGGCCCTCATCGATGGTGGGGTGTCCTGGAGAAGATGAGGAGGAACAAACACCAGCTGCAGGCCCCTGTGAGCTGTTCTGGGAGCACTTTTGATCACTGTGGTGATGCAGCTTCAGCATCAGCACAAAATATTAATTCCCCCCCAAAACAACTGTGTCTTCCTGAGGTCTCACACTTGCCTCATCCATCATGTCAGATGCTGCTTTATCTTCTAAACAAATACCCTGCTGCTACCACATTTGTTGGTTTGAATCCCAGGATTTCTCCTGGCATATCTTATTTTCTTCCCAGAAGCCACAAGCTGTGGTAAACAAACATTTACAGGCACCAGGAACACGGGACCTGGGTTTTTCCATGGCTGACTTATTTGTCTGGCAAGAACCATAAATTCTCGAGGTTCAGGGCTGGAGTCAGCCCTGGGAGCTGGGCTTAGGAAAAAAATTCTTGAACAGGCATTTGTTTGTGGAGTTTTTTGCCATTTCCTCTGAAATACATTGTTCTTGTGGAGCAAGATGGGTCACTAGGGGTGCCACATGTCTGGTCATCCCAATCCTGCAGCATGGATGTGTCCTTGGAGGCCAGGGGGACAAAGAGGAGCTTCACCCTTGGTATGCTCTGACCCAGGCTCAGTGTCCAGCTCTGCTTTGGGACAATGCCCAAGTCTGTGTCCCCCCAGCTGCCTCAGTTTCCCCTTTCTACAAGTTGTTGTTCCTGGGTTTAAGTGTAAGTTGCTCAGGGCAGGGACTGTATCCCACCAGGGTCATCCCCCAGTGACAGCACTGCTCCTGTGGGGAGGGTCCCTCCAGTCCCCATGGGTGGGGGCTGTGGTTGAGGGGCTCGAGTGTTCCTGGAGGGGAGAGGGTGCAGGAGCTGAGATGGGAATGGGGGCAACAGCAAGGCTGGAAGAGAGATCCAGCCTAGGGCTGCAGAGGAGGCCAGTGAGCGCTGCTGCATCCTGATTTTAGGGGCTTTAGGGTGCTTTCCTTCCTTTGAAAGAGAAAGGGGATGACAAAGGTGAATGCGGTGGGTTCTTCCCCTCCCGGCAGCTGCTGCGGAAAATCCCGGGGAGACAAATGGTGAGGATGGGTAAGGGGAGTTTGCAGCCTCTTTTTTTCCACCAGCCTGTCCAGCTCGGGGGCATCTCCTCCGCCCGGATGGGCTTCGCCCCTCACCCGTTCCTCCCCTGCAGCCCCCGGGCTCAGGAGGGGAGCGAGGGGAGGGGGAACCGCCAGGGTGTTCGAGGGGATTGTCATGGTTACCTCCTGACAAAACAAATGGCTCCACTGGGTGATGATGATGGTGATGGTCACCCAGACAGCTCCGGACACTTTGAGTCAGGGATGGGGGGCGAGAGACCCACCCTGGGGATCCAGCAGCCCCCCATCCCAGGGGTGCCAGACACCCTCCCGGCTCCGGGCAGAGCCTCCCCGCCGGGGCACATGTTGCTGCAGCCGGTTCGGTAAGACCCTTCCTCGCCCCCCCGGGACCCCCGGACTCCCCGGCGTCCCCCAGCCCCGCTGCCCGGTGGGGAGGGTCCGGGGGTGAAGCCACCGGTTGCTGAGGTGGCTGGTGGTGCAGCGCTCCCCCACCCCAAGCCCCGGCGCTTGCTCCTCTCCCTCTCTCCCTCCCTTTCCCTCTCTCATCTCCCTCTCCCTGTCTTCCAGAGACAGCGCTCCGCCGCCGTGCCTGTCGCGTTCAGGATTCCTCCTGCCCCTCCTGCCCTCCCCAGCCCAGCCGCAGAGGGGCTGGAAGAGTGGGTGAAGTTCCTCCAACCCCCCCATCCCCTTCTTCCTTCTCCTCCTCCTCTCTCCCAGGAAAGGTAAGAAAAGCAGTGGCTACTCTCCAGTTGCTCCTGCACCTTTTTAGCTCCGCAGGGGTGGGTGTGAGGGGTGTGTGTGTGTGTCACTTCCCAAGGCTGTGCACGATCCCAGCACAAAGCCGCTCACTGAAGAGATCCCTGTCATAATATTTGTGCAGGCACAAGCCCACACTTTGCAAGCTGCTGCTTCCCAGCCTTGCTTTTTCCCAGCTGGATGGTGAGTCCCGGAACATCCAATGCCTTCCCAAAAATTGTACAGACATTAGTAGTGACTGTGTCCATCTCCATGCAGGCAGAGGACAGGGATGGACGGGGGGATGATGCTGGGGGTGATGGGCTGTTGCTGTCCTCGGCAGCCAAGTGGGATAACCCATCTGTGGACACACTGTTTGGGGAAGGAGGAGTGACCTTGGCAGGGTGAGGGGGGCTGATCCCCCTGGTAAGGGTCAAAACACTGAGACCTGGCTGGAATCCACCACACTGGCTGGGGCTGGGTGGGACAGGGGTGGAAGGAGAAGGGCAGTGCTGCTTCTGGGGGCCCTGTGTGTCTCCTTGGCTCTGGATGCACCCCAAGCAGGAAGCAGGCTGCCTGGTAGGTTTAGCCCACCTGAGGGGTGTCTGGGCCAACACCCCCTCTCTGGCTCAGCCCAGGGATCTTCCCCCCATCTGTGAGCCCAGCAAGGTGGGGGTTAACTAACCCCTGTGTCAGAAATATGTGATTAACAGCTCTAGGAAGGGGCTTGGGACAGGAATCCAGGTCTGTGACACCCAACTCTGAGGCCAGACTGGTGGTCTAAGACACTTGCCAGGGCTGTGACTGACAGTTCCCAAAGTCTGTCTCTGCCAGGGCTGTCAGTCATGTCCCAGCCTGGCACTCTGTCACCTTGGGAAGGGGGACCTGGCTGCTTCCACTGGGCTCTGGCAGGAGAAGTTGCTTCCCAGCCTTTCCCCAATTCCCATATCTGAGGCCTCAGGGTGTCCTTGGGGCCAGCAATCCTTGTCACTGCTGTGGCAGTGGGGGGCCCATGTTATCACCCTCTGGGGACCTGCAGGGGCTGTTTTCCTGGTTTTCCAGGAATGGGATATTCTGCTTGCAGTTTGGGGTAGGAGGAGGCTGGAGATGGGTGAACAGTTCCTGCAGCTTTTGCTGAGAGTATCTCACAGGTCTGCCATGGTGCATCCATGGCTCTTCCAGATAGGACCATGCTATGGGTGCTCTTTCAAACCCCATTTCCTCCTCTTCCTAGAGATATTTTGGGGGTTGATCCCAGTATCCTTGCCAGGTTTGAGCCTTGTGCTTTAAGAGAAAGCAGCTGGAGGGCTCCTACATGTCTCAGTCATGACCTGCAGTGATGTGGGTTGGGTTGGTGAAGTTAGGGGTCCCTCAGCAGCTCCCTGAGCCTTGCTGCCCCTGAAAACCAGGGAGAATTCCCAAGGGTGGCTCTACTCGAGAGCCCTGAAAGTTTGGGAAGTGCAAGGCTTCTCCAGTCTTGGATTTGCTAACAGGGGGAGTTTGTTACCCGTGGAGATTGCCCAGGAATGCTGATGGGAGGCTGTGGTGCAACAGGCATCCTTGGCCAGCTCTGTCCACCTGCACATCTCCACAGGGCGCTCCGGCTGTCGTCATCCCGGAGAGCCACTGGATGTCAGTGTTGATTGAGACAGACGACGTGGAAGGAATATTTTACCCAGCTGCAGAAAACCAGGCGTCCTCAGAGCAGTGGGGATGTGCCCCAGGTCTAGCTCGGACCAGGAGATCTCCAGGGCTTGTGCCTGTCAGGGGTTACAGCAGGGCGGGGCAGTGATTCAGCTGCTCAAAAATGCGTCTGGTGCAAGGTGTGACACCAGGGCTCGGCTTGACACGGCAGCCTTCCTGTCCTGCGGGGCAGAAGCAGCCGAGCTGCCCCTGATGTCTGCCCTTCAGGCAGCAGGGCTGGGTGGAGCTATGTCGGGTTTTATCCCAGCTGCTGCTTTGACTCTCCCTATCCTGTTGTCGGCTGTGGATGCCACAGATCCTGTGGTGTGGTACAGCTGGGACCCCAACCCACTCCTGGGAGTCGGGTCCTGCCAGGAGCCAGGCTGTGTGTTCACAGTTTTGCTCTATTTTCCTTTTCAGTGCATGAAAATACACCTCGGAGGAGCTTTACTCTGCCCCTGTCTTTACTCCATGTGCTCAAACAGATTTTTTGAGGGCACATCAGCGCTTAGTGACCCAGATGGACACCCAGGAAGCTCCAGGCAGTGCTTCAGGCACCACCCCCGTTTTTCAGGCACAGAAACACCTTTTCCCATCCCATAAATCCAGCCCCAGCCTCTCGGGAGTTAGGCTGTGAGGGGCAGGAGCCTGTGCTCGGGCTCGCAGCCCTGCGCTCCCCGCGCGTCACGGGGACGTTGCAGCAGCATCAGCGCCTTCCCCGTCCGTCGGGCCGAGGCATGATCACACGTCCGTGTCTCCCTGCCCTCCGTGGCCAGGAACAGCAGTGGATTGTCATGGAAAGGATGCTTACAAAGGAAGGGGGGAAAAAAAGATCGATCCAGTGTCAGACTGGTGTGCCATGTCCAGAGTGCAGCTGGCCAAGGGACAGTGTCTGTCCCCGGCCCTGAGGTGTTCCCTAGTTGGTGGGATTACAGGTGTATTTTGGGGGCTGAAGGTATTAACCCTCAGTGGTTTCCCTTTTTCCTGGAATGCCAGATGCAGTGTGAGGTCGGGAGGCACCTGGCCAGGTCTGTGGGGTGGCCCCACGCCTGCTGTGTGTGGGAGGCAGGACAGTTTGGTGGCAGTGAGGGGACACCCTGAGGGCTGGGTGTGTCTAGGGGTACCCTGTGCAGTGTTAAGCTGTTGGTAATTTTTTTGGGATACAGGGTCCTGCCAGGTGCCATCCTGAGAGTCCAGGCCCCATGGCCTGAACAGGGACTGAGCACACATCCCAGAGCAGCAAAGGCAGGATGGGGAGCAGGCAGGGGGCCGGTGCTGAGCTCCTGGGTGGCACAGGGGACAGATTCCAGCCTTCCCACTGCTCTCCCTCACTCCAGCCTTTCTGCTGCTCTCCCTTTCCCTGCTGCAGTCACTTGATGGCGTTGGTGACACAAGCTGTGTGGAGCAGCCCCATGGCTCTGCTGGCAGCATCCCCTGTCAAAGGGTTTTTGCGGGGAGGAGCCCTCTGAGCCCTCCCTGTCCTTGTGGGGCCGATTTTTTGGCTGGCACAGCAGTGGGAGCTGGTGCCAGGCTCCTCTGAACCACCTCGGAGTTGCAGGAGAGGTGCAGCTTTCCTGGATGAATTGAACAGGACATGGCACAGGGATCTGCATCTCACCAAGGGTCCCTTAGTGCTTGTACTGGCCCAGGTGATGCAGAAATCCCTGCTGGCAAGTGGTTCCCATGGGAGCTATGTCCCCAGTCTTCCATGGGTGCAGGAGATGTGAGGGGCTTGGATCTCACCCATGCCTCTGTACTAAGTCCCCAGTTCCAAGCTGAAATCACGCTCCTGGAGCCCAAATTCACCCCTCTGGCAATCCCATAATGAATTCCTGTTGTGCCAAGCTGTTAGAGAGCTTCTTCCCATTATTATTTCTTCCCTAAGGTAAAATCATTCCCCCTCCTTCCTCCCCCACCTGACATTTAATCACTTCCCGATGCCTTGATGGCTTCTGCACATATTGAAGTGAGGGGACCTTCCCTATCTCTCCCTGTGCAGGTGAACTCTTGCCAGCTCCGGACTTCCCAGGCCCTGTTGGCACAGATTGGAGCATCCAGGTGTGGGATGCCTCCCCTGGCTCAGGCAGGACTCCATCCATCTCCTGACTGTGGGGACTGCATCCCCATGGATGCATCCCCAACCTCCCTGGGCAGCTCCTGGCGTGAGCAACCTTTGTGCTAGAAGGAGGGGTGGATTAAATCAGGAATTTAAGGTTTTTGGCCGGGATTCAGGGGCATGCCTTGGGTTTACTGCCCTCCATCATCATTTTTGCTGCTGTTTCCTGTGCTCAGTTTCCCTGACTGCTCTTACCCATCCTGGACAGCCTTTCTTGCTCTCCCTGGCTCTCTCTTTGTCCTTTCTCAATGCTGTTTTCCTGCCTGAGCACTCATCGAGCTGGTGGCCTTGATGTCTTCTGTGGCATTTGCATATAAAGGTGGGTTTTAATAACGAAGGAATGAGAAACTGATGTATTTCAGTGCTGCTGGCTTCTCCTGGGCCTCGTAAATCACTGCATAAAGCATTGCAGAGCCAGCCAGGGAGAACTGCTGCCTAGCAACTTCTCCTGGTTCCCTGGGGGAGCAGGATGGGGCCCTAAAATCCACCTGAAAAGTCTCCTTTAAAGCCCTGAGGCCTGGAGGAGAGGAGCTGTAATGGAGGAAAACCTGCTTAGGGAAAATAGTTGGGATGTAATTGGCATAAGGAGTCACTTTGCATCTGAATGTGTCGGCTGAGCACAGGGAGGGATGAGTCAGCCTGTGCAGGAAGGATCTGGAGATGCAGGACAGCAGAGCAGTGGCACTTCCCTGTAATCAGCAAGGATGAGGATGGGCAAGGGCATGGGAGGGCAGGAGCATGTGTGGCTCTGCCTGCCTACTCTTCCTTCCTCAAGAGAAAGGAAAACTCTCATGATCATAGTCTTATCCTGGAGAAAGTTGTTGGTTTGGAGGATAATGAGGAGAAAGGGGGACAGAAAAAGATGTTAACCTGTTCTGCTCAGGCTCCAGCAGTGTGGGAGGTGGGGGCTATGACCTCCAGGGCTGCCTGTCCCCAGCCAGGGAGATTTCATCTGAGCTTCCTCCCTAGTGCCAATGGGGATTTGGGGCAAGGGTTTGCCTTGTGTCTTCCCATCTTGTCTTGCTCCATCCCCATCACTGCAGTCATCAAACCCAGGTCTCATCCTGTCCCAGGTCACTCACCTTTCTGTCCTCAGGGCTTCAGAGTGAGGTGGCAGAGCCATGCAAGCATTTTGGGCATTCAGGGCTCCACATCCATTCTCACCTTTCCCTCTCCAGCTCCCCACCGTCACGCAGAGACCCCCAGGAAGATGCCAGGGCTGATTAACTGGGCCACCCTCTCCCGGCTGCCCCTCATTGCGTCCGAGGTGACCTCCTGTGTCAGCGGCTATGCCTTTGGGATGACAGCCCTGCTCACCTACCACAACCCCGATCCCCAGGCTCTGGAAGGCAAGTTTTAAGGAGTGAAGCTTGGCATGGGAACTTTAAAGTCAGGATATGGCAGTGCTGGGTTTCTGTGCATGCCTTCAACCTTTAGATGCTTGTGGGAAACAGAACCAAATGTATCGTGTCCAAGTCTACAACTTTTTAGGTGTGAAAAATCCCACAAGTGGGATTTTTTTCCCACTTGGGAAGTGCCAAGAAGGACCTGGCTGGTGGGTCCAGGGAAGAGGTGGGTGTTGCTGACACTCTTCCTGGCTGGCAGGTCTCTTTGTGTACCCCTTGGACGAGGGCACAACTGTCGTGGGCTTCGAGGCAGCCGTGTCACGGCGCACTGTGACAGTGCAGATCAAAGACAAAGCCAAGATGGATGACACCTACTTCAACAGCTGCAGCCTCCCCCCTGGAAGAGCTGGTGATGGTGAGGGGGTTGAGGGTGTTTTAGGGAGAAAAGGAGGGGAAGGGGAGTGGGGAGGTGACAAGGGTGGCTGGCTGGTGTATGCTGCGGCACCCTCCTTTTAGGAGGCTGAGGGGTTGTGGTGCTTATGCCAGAAGAGTCAGTCTTATCCATCTTGGAAAGCACTGCTGCTTCTGGGCAGCCAAAGGAGTGATGCAGAAGCTGGGGCTCTTTAGAGGAGGCTGATGTGTGCAGTGGTGGCAGCTTTGGGTGTTTGATCCAGGGCTGGAGGTTGTGGGAGGCCTGGAAAGGAGCATTTTTCATGGTTGCAATACTTGGCATGGTCCAATCTCTGTGCAGGAAGGCTTATCATGGATGAGGACCTGGAGAGGATTGTTTTTGTGGCCAACCTGGGCATGATTCCTCCCCTGGAAAGTGTCTCCATCTTCATCAGCACCTCCTCTGAGCTGCAGACACTCCCCAGCGGGGTGGTGAGAGTCCTTCTGCCAGCTGTGTGTGTCCCCAGGGTCTCCCAGGCCAGCCTGGAGAATGCCAGCAGCTTTTCCAGCCACCAGCTCCAAACGTATGGAAAACCACAGGGTGGGCTCTGTCTGGGATTGATCTTGGGGAATGCAGGGCTGAATGAACAGGAGCTGCAGGAGGCTGCAGAGTGGCTGCAGGCTTTACCTCTGGCAGACCTGCAGTTCCTGGGGGGATGGAACATGTTGACAAGGTTTATTTGGATTTATCTCACTGGCAGGGACAAGCACCCCTGTGGATTGGGGAGCCCGGAGCAAGGGAGCAGGTTCTGCCTGACTCAGCTGCTGGACAGTGAGGCCACCAACCCCTTTGAGTATGAGTTCAGCTTCCAGCTGGAGATCCGGGGGCCGTGTTTGCTGGCAGGTAGGAGCACTGGGGCTGTCCTGCTGCACAAGGCTGATTTATCACCTCCCCAAGGCAATGTCCACACTCCTCCTCCTCAGTGTAAATCTGTGTTGGCAACTTAACTGTGCTGGGGTGGATTTACCAGTACAAGGTTGATGCTAATGTGGGTTCCTGTCCTCTACTGCCTTGTCATCCCTTCTCCCTGGTGTTCCCCCATCCTCAATCCCCACTGGCACCTTGATTTCCCTGGCAGGAGTTGAGAGCCCCACACACGAGATCCGAGCAGACGCCGACCCCTCAGCTCGCTCTGCCAAGAGCATCGTGATCACGCTGGCCAACAAACACACCTTCGACAGACCCGTGGAGATCCTGATCCACCCAAGTGGTAGGTGGGCTCTGCTTCCCCTCTGCTGCTCTTGCCCCTTCCTGGGATCTTCATCTGCAGCTCTGGAGACAGCTGGATTAGTGCTGGTTTAGCAAATATTGTCAAGGTTAGGCTTCCCAGGAGGTAATCCTTGTCCCTCTCAGGGTTTTCTGAGCTCTCCAAGCTCACAGGTACTGCTGTTTTCCCAGCCAAGGGTGCCTGCATCTCTGCCAGTCCCAAAGTGTAACCACAGCTGTTCTTCACGCAATTCTCTGCATTTACAGAGCCCCACGTGCCCCACATCTTAATGGAAGAGGGTGACATGACCCCTGCAGAGTATGAACGACACCTGAAGGGGAAGAACGATTTCATTAAAGGCACTAAGAAAGACCCCAGTGCCAAGAAAAAGGTGAGAAACACAAGCTGCAGGTGTTAGCTGAGGCTTTCCATGGACTAGAGCTGAGCTAGATGATTCCATGTTTCCAGCATCAGATATTACACTGTCCCAATGAGACCTGCAGCATCCTCCCTCAGAGAGGGCCTTGTGTGGAGGAAGAGGGGAAAATTCAGCAGTACTGCTGATAAACTGAGAGGGGAAGGAGCCCTGAGATGGTTATTGTGTGTATAATTAGTGCTAGTCTAGCATAGCATAATTAGAGAGGTGCATTGTGATAGCATTAAGGGTATTATAATTATTGCAATGACATAGAATAAAATATTCTTTTAATTGCTCGGTAAATGTTTACTGTTTCTGGGTAGCTGTCAGAGAGAAAGAAGCGATCTTCCTGGGAATAATGAGCTGAACTGAAGACAAGGTAGGAGAGACTTCTCTTTGTTCTGCTGAGCAGCAAAGAGAAAAATATCTGTGCTGGGATTTGTGCCTCGTCTGCCAGCAGTTCTGAAGGAATGAGTGACAGCCCAACTCTTTGGTGTGTCTGGGATCAGCAGAGAGGAGCAGACAGCTCAGAGCCCTCTGGATTTCCAGGGTGGGCGTCTTCCCCTAAGGGACAGGTTGTGCTCGTGTGGCCACAGCTGGGGCTGACAGTGTCAGCTCCTGTTTTACACAGCCAGGGCTCTCCTGTGTGCCCAGGGATGCTCATTTCCCCCTGAACTCCTTCTCCACGTGTCTGATCCTGCGTCCTTCTTGGCAGACATCCCAGACCTGCTGCAGGGGTGCCTCCCTGTGCTGCTAAGATTCCTCCTTTCACCAGAGACTTGTCAACCCTCCTCTCCTCCCTTCCCTTTGCCCCCCACTCTCTCTGGCAGGGCTGGGACTCCGCGGGCGTCTCCTCTAATTGTGTTCAGCGTGTGGCAGGTGGAACGAGATGGAACTCCCACGCTACGCCTCGGATGCCTCCCTAATTATTTCTGCACATTTAGCATGTCAAATTATCTAAGGGGGGATCATTCTGGAGACATTTTCCTGCAGGAAAGCCACCTGTGCCCCAGGAGGACTGGGAAACAACTGCAGGGAGCAGAGAAAATGCCTGGAATAATTGGGGTAGATGATGGGCTGGAATTGCTGCTGCTCAGAACAGGGCACTGGCCACTTCTTGGCTTAAATTAAATTAGCCCAGAAATTTCAGCAGTAAATAATAAGTAATTCTCCTCCCTGCATTTATTATGCAAAAGGCTTGGATGCTGTCAGCTGCAGGTTGGTGGGGATGGATGCACACTAGAATCAACTTTACTCAACAAAATCTGATTAGTTTACTGTAATTGGATAATGGGTGAAGGGGAACAGAAGGGAGGTGAGGAGGTGTTTTCTTTTCTGGCTGACCTGTAGCAGCTCCTCTGAAGCTGTTTACTGAAGATGTGCCTCTAAAATTCCCTCCAGTCAGTGAGAAACCCCCAAAAATGGGCTCATCCTGATCACACAGGAAATTTATGTCATGAGCATGCCAGGGAGTTCTGTGGATAGGTCCAGGGCCACAATTCAATATTTGTACAGAGGCAGCAAGGAACACTCTAGTCTGGAATGCAATAAACTGGAAAAGTTAAAGAAAATAATGTCATATGGCTGGAAGGAAATGGAAATGGAAAAAGGCCTTTGATTTCTCAGCAGCTGATTAGTTTATACCCCATAGCATAGAAGGCAAAGGCAGGAGGATGAGTGGGAGCTTGGCTTATTCCTTGAGTGGGACCTGTCTTTTCACTGGGTCAGAGAAGCTGCACTCTTCAGGCAGAGGAGCTGAAAGCAGAGCTTGTGTGTGTGTGTTGAGCCACAGGGAGTTAGTGAGTTTTAGAAAACAAAGGTTGGTCCTCAGCTCATAGACTGAGGAATGTGACTCATGGCTGGAGAAAACAAGCCCTGTTATCTGGGGTCTGTTTCACTCCCTGTGAAACCAACAGAGAAAAGCAGCCAGAAAGAGGAGAAAAGAGGCAAACAAAGCCCCTGAGGATCGAGCTGCTGTTGAGGAGCTGCTTCCACACTCAGACCCAGGGATGAAAGGCTGTGGTTGGGCTGATGTGGGGTCCTGAAGCTCCTTCCAAAGCAGCTGAGGCCTTGAACCTGTTATTGCTTGATACACGCATAACAGCACATTATACACCCATCACAAGAGGTTTTTGGCAGTTTTATTTTATCCCATTTGTAATGAATACTTGAAATAGAAGGAGAGAAAATGCGGAGAGCCATTGGAGCTGTGTGCAGTGCAGAGATCATGCAGGTTCCTATCGAGCCACGGCCGGAGCAAACGGTTCAGCTTTCCAAAGCCTTTCAATCCCTACAAAGAAAAGTGATAAAAGAAATGGGCAGAAAAAGCAGCAAACCAGAGGTGGCAGGAATGAATTGGAGTGCTGAATGCAGCAGATCAAGGGCTGCATCTCACACTTCATTAGTGAGTGACCATGGAGAAAACCTCTGGTGTGCCTCGGTGGGATGCTATGCTGTGCTAATGAACCAGGTTTTCAGGAAGGATCTAATGAAATGTTTGGAGAATCAGATTTGCAAGGTGCTGGGTAGGGCCAGGTCTTTCGATTTCTTCTCCAGGCTTTTATCTGAGTGTGCAGTTGCTCCCTATAATCCCAGAATGGTTTGGTGGAGAGGACCTTAAAGCTTATCTTGTTCCACCCCTCGCGTGGGCAGGGACACCTTTTGCTATCCCAGCTTGCTCCAAGCCCTGTCCAGCCTGGCCTTGGACACTTGCAGGGATGGTGAATACTGTGGGTGTGGACAGAACAGACCACCCGGATATTGGCCCACCCTGGTGTTGTCATCTCTGAACAAGCAGATTCTGACCCACAAAAGGCCATGCACTTGCATTTTGACCCCTGCTCTGATTCCCCTCAAATTAAAATGGGATGGAGAAATCAATCTCTCAAAATCGGCCTCTGGAGCTGTCTCCTGCTTTCTTTCAGACGGAAATCATCAGGAAGAGGCTGAACAAGGACATCCCCCACCACCCTGTCATCATGCTCAACTTCTGCCCTGACTTGAGGACGGTGCAGCCAGGCCTCCGGAAAGCCCAGGGAGAGTTCATCTTCCTGGTGGACCGCAGTAGGAGCATGAGTGGTGTGAACATCAGCCGTGCCAAGGTACCTGCCTGTCAGCAGGGACGAATGAGAGAGAGCAGTGGGGGTGCTGAGACCATAAGTGTTCATTATCAGGGCATGGGGGGTAATTATGGGCTGTATTTTGGTCATCTCAGCCATGGCGCTTGTTTGGTACCTTGCAACAAGGTACCTCTCCCCTGTTCTCTTCTGCTTCTTCCTATCAGCACATACAATGCAAAATTTTTTTCTTTCCCTCTCTTGCTGGCATGCTTTGTGCACCCCTTTTCCAGTTCTCCCTGTCTCCAGGAGGGCTTTGGGTGATGGCTGCCTAGGAGGAAGCCTCCAGGGAGCTCCAAGGGGAGCGAGGTGCTGACCGTGCATTAGGAGAGGTTTTGCTGATGGGCATCTCTGTGAACCCACAGAAATGATTTAAATATGAGACATCCCTTTTACAAACACAAATGAACACCAGCAGCCTGGTGGATAGTTATGGGAGTTGTGTCGAGAGCTCTGAATAAAAAATAGCACTGTCAGGATATTTTGTGGGTCTGAGGTTCCCCTGTCAGATGTGGCTCTTAGCCAGAGCCAGCCTTGGTGCCCTTGGTCTGTTGAACCTCGTGAGGTTCCCACAGACCCGCTCCTGAACTTGTCCATCTCCTATCACATCTCTTTTCCCATCTGTCTCCAGTTTCCATGGGAACTGCTGAGGAAGGACAGACACCTTCAGCAACAAGGACTGGGATGCTGGGGAGCCTGCAGATGGCTGCGACACATCGCCTGGGATAGGGAGGCTGTTCCCAAGGGGAGCAGGATATCTCTGGGCTTGTACCCCTTTCCCCAGCATCTTTAGAGTCTGAGAATCCACTCTTTTCCCAGAGTGGATTTTTGCATTTCAACTCCCAGCATGGCTGGGTTTGGGCACCACCGTCTCTGCAGCCTCTGTGGAGGCTGGATTGTCTCTTGGGGATGGGGACCTGCAGGGTCAGAGCCCTTCTCTGATTGGTCCTGAGATGGGAACCCCATCTCAGGGGGGCTGTAGAAACAAGAAAAATGCTGTTCCCCTTCAGGAAAAAATATTTTGAGGGAGATCTTGGAGGAGATACCTCAAGGGAGAAACCCACTGTTCCTATTTTGAGTGTCCTGTCCTTGTTTGTCACTCACAGACACCAGGGACCTCACAGCAGGAGCTGTTCTGAGAGGGTTTGGGTGGGTTTTGGTTGGTGGAACCTTCTGCATCATCCTCAACTGGCTGGATGCATGGCATGACAGGTCTTGGAGCTGTGCAGCCTCAGGATGCACTCAGGGATGGGCTGGAAGGGCCCGTGTGGAGCAGGAGGGCCCATGTCCAAAGCAGCTGGAGTGGAAAATTCAGGGATTTAAATTTCCTGCATCCAGTCCCTTTCCTACCCTGATGCAGCCAGGGAGAAGAGCCAGGTTGTGATGGTGCTCGCTGGCAAAACTGCACTAATAACTGGGAATTGACTTTTCTAGAAGCAAACATCCCTCCTTATTGAGTTGCCATATAGCTATGGAGTGCAACAGGATCAAGATCAATATTTACCATAAGAAGCAATAAATCTTTCTGCTTGCTGAAATAGCAAGCAGGCATCGGTTGCCCATTTTGGGAAGTGCTTTAAGAGAAATATTTGGAAATTTGTATTTTTTCCCTTGTAATGAGTTCCAAGATGGGATGTCAGCACTGAGATCTGGAAGAGCCAGCATCCCGGGAGCCATCTGGGAGCAGTGTATAAATATATCCTCGTAGGTTTGAGATAACAGCTTGGATTCAAGTACTCCAGAGCCTGTTAAAGGGCAGCCCTGTTCTTGTACATTATTCCACTGATTTTCAGTGCTCCAGCTCTGTGTTTTTGCTGAGTCTTACAGGCTTTGGGAGCCTGTAAGGAGGAGCTTTTGGGATCCCTGCTGGACCCGGGCAGGGAGTTTGTTGTGTCCCTCTGTGGTCACTTGGTCTTTGCCACTGGTAGGACAACTCAAGGAGGCTGTACTTGCTCGTTTGACCTTGGCAGCTCCTCCAGGGGCTGGCTAGAGGGTTTCTGCTGCCCTCGGCAGACTGGCAGGAGTCTGCCTTGATCAGCATTTAAATAGAACTGAGCTGCTCCTGAACACTTTGCTTTACATTTTGCTTTAAATAAACACTTTGCTTTAAATGGGCCTCCTCTCCTGCCACATAATTGCTCCTACAAGTTCAAGAGCTCCTTAAGCAGCTCTTGCCCAGTTGCTGTGATCACAAGCTCTGTCCTGGACTTGTCCACAATATCACTGTGACAATTCAAGTTGCTCTTGCCTTATGTAAAGCCCAGGAATAGGCACGTTAGATAACCACCTCTGGTAAAGAAAATAGCTTAAATCCGTTGTCTCCCAGTTATTTTAATTGAAGCCAGCTATGAATACAAGAGAATTGGGGATGGGGGAGGCTTTTCCTTTTGTGTAACTTTAAGCTGTTTGTTTATTTTCTGCAAGTTTAGGCATTGAGATGCATTGCGTGTCGCACTTCTCAATTTCACACTCTGCTTCTCACCCACCAGCTCTGTGCTGCAGCACTGTGTTGCCAGCACAAATTGAATCCCTTAAAAACAAACAGAAAAAATTGTTCAGTTCTTTGTTGTCTTTTTTTTCCAAAGACTCCCCATTTTCCTCACTGCTTCAGGTCCCAAATATCATCAAGGGACTTTGAAAAGAGCAGGGTCATATGGAGGCGTGGAAAGAAGCAGTTGGTGTGTTGTCAGGTGAAAGTGGGAATAAGATGGGATGGCTCTGGGCAGAGCTTTTACTGGTGAAGTTGGGGCAGCCAGGGAGGATCCAAGTGTCCTGATGTCTGTTTGCATTCCACCCCTCAGGATGCCCTGCTGGTCATTCTCAAGAGCCTGATGCCAGCATGTCTCTTCAATGTCATTGGGTTTGGATCCACCTTCAAGACCCTCTTTCCTGTCAGCCAGGCCTATTGTGAGGTGGGTGAACCCACAGGTCACAGATTCACAGACTGGTTTGTGTGGGCAGGGATCTTACATGCCATGGGCAAGGACACCTTCCACTGTCCCTGGGTGCTCCCAGCCCCACCAGCCTGGCCTTGGACACTTCCAGGGATCCAGGGGCAGCCACAACTCTGGGTAACCTGTGCCAGGGCCTCAGCACCCTTACAGTAAATACCAAAGCTAACCCTGCCCTTTTTCAGCTTAAAGCTATTCCCACTCGTCCTGTCACCTCAGGCCCTTGTCCAAAGTCCTTCTCCAGCTCTCTTGGAGCCCCTTTAGGCACTGGACGGGGCTTTAAGGTCTCTTCAAAACCTTCCCTTCACCAGGATGAGCAGCCTCAACTCCCTCAGCCTCTCCTATGGCTCTCCTTGGTGCTCAGAGGGTGCTGGTGCTGATGATTCCACTGTTCCTTTGGGCAGGAGAGCCTGCTCATTGCCTGCCAGAGCATCAGGAGGATCCGGGCTGATATGGGCAGCATCAACCTCCTGTCCCCCCTGAAGTGGCTCGTCCGCCAGCCCACCCACAGGGGCCACCCCCGGCTGCTCTTTCTGCTGACAGCCGGGGCCGTCAGCAACACCGGGAAGGTTCTGGAGCTGCTGCGGGACCACTCCTGCTCCACCAGGTACAGACTCACCCCCGCAGGGCCAGAAACCTGGCACAGGCTGGCGTGTGGCTCCCCTCGAGCACAGCTCCATCTCACAGGCGTCCCCACTTCAGAGACAGAGGCAGGAGAGATTGCTGCTATGAGCCATGGGAGAACCTCAAAGGCTTTGGAACGAATCCCAGAAGTTCAGATGCTTTTTAAACAATCAAAAGCAGGATAATTGAGCTGACAACTTCACAGCTCTCGGCTGATGCTTCCTGCTAGGAGAGATTGACACGCCAACAATCTTCCTTGCTTTTTTTGAATTTTTTTTTAAAGCACATCTGGGGCTGGCCCCAGCTGCTTCCAGGCTGGGGCTGTGCAGAATTGAATATGCTGAAAGGCAGCAATGTAAAAAGCAGCTAATTTGTGCACAAGCTCCCAGCCTGGCTCCAGAGCCCTGATCACAGGCTGTTCTGGTTTCTCCTCTGCCTCTTTAAGGGGCACAAAACATGGGGAAAATGTAAGAAATCCTGATTCCTCTTCCATCTCTCAGAGTTTGGAGTTATCAGGGGAGCTGCTCTGTGGGTTTGTAACTGCACAGAGTCTGATTGTTTCCCAGTGTAGAGGGCATCCCACCCTCCCAGCCCTCGCTCTTGCAGAGCTGGAGGGGAGGGTTAGGAGCAATCAGAGCTGGAGCGTGGTCTCGGGTGACCATGGAAGGGAAAGTCCTGGGCATGGCCCATCTTAAAAGAAGATCAGAACCTTATTTAGGAGGGGTGTGAGGCTGGCCTAGGATTTGCAGGCAGCTGAGGATTAAAACCCTCCAAGAGAAAAGCCCCCTGTGCAGATGCAGTTTGCTGCTGAAGGTGCTTTCTTTCTCAGCAATCCACTGCACTGCCCAAATGCCACATCCCACCCATTTTCATCCTCCTGGCTTCCTGGCACATCCTTCCCCATGTAGCACTGCCTTCCCTGCCTGGGCTCCAGCTCAACTTCCAGCCTTCAGCCCAAACCAAATCCGGATTCACAGACCTGGGAGTGGGTGGGGGAGCAGCCTCACCTGCCTTGATCATCCTTCCCTGAGAAAATGTTTATTTTCATTGCAAGCAGAGATAATTACTGGATATTTGGTGCTATTGACCACAGCCAGCAGGGAAAAGAGCTGAACTGAGAGCAAAGCAGCTTGTTTGTGTTTGCAGCAGAGGGGAAGGCTTGAGGTCCTGCTGGGAAGCCCTGAGTGTCACTGCTGAAGGCTGGTCTTTGGGGAAGGGTTTTGGGGTCTGCTGAGAGGAGGGGGCTGACAGTTTATTGAACCCCAGAATGGTTTGGATTGGAAGGGACCTTAAAGCCCATTTCATTCCACCCCCCTGCCACAGGCAGGGACCCCTTCCATAGCCCAGAGTGCTCCAAACCCCCTCCAGCCTGGCCTTGGACACTTCCAGGGATCCAGGGGCAGCCACAGCTTCCCTGGGCACCCTGTGCCAGGGCCACCCTCACAGGGAAGAATTTCTTCCCAATATCCAGTCTAACCCAGCCCTTTTTCAGCTTAAAGCTATTCTCCCTTGTCCTGTCACTCCATGACCATGTCCAGAGTCCTTCTCCAGCTCTCTTGGAGCCCCTTTAGGCACAGGGAGGTTCTCACCCTTCCTGCCACATACCTAAAAGAGGAGCTGTTTTATTCTGTTGGAAATAGCAGTGGGATAAAGCCAGAGGGAATTCTGCCTGAGGGAGTGTGTGAGCTACATGGGGCTGGTGGGTGGCTTTTCCTTTGGACCCTGATTTTCCCTGTCCCTTTGCAGGTGCTACAGCTTTGGTGTGGGGCCAAACGCCTGCAGGAGGCTGGTCCGGGGTCTGGCTGCTGTGTCCAGGGGCGTCTCCGAGTTCCTGGAGGAGGATGAGAGGCTGCAGCCCAAGGTACAGCCCCCACTCCCCCGTGGGGCTGTAAGGGTGCTCTGGTTCAGCGAGGGGGAGGCCACGGCTCCCGGGGGGTTCATTCCCCATCCTGGCCCTGCCTTCCAAACCCCTCTGGCAGCAGGTGGGTGAGCGGAGGGGATGAAAGAGCATCTCCGTGTCCAGCCACCCTCAGAGGGAGCAGAGGGTGTGTTTGCCTCTGCCTGGGCTGCGGGGCTGCAATGCTGCAGCTCTGCCTTCAAAGGCAGCTCTGCCTCAGCTTCGGCGAGGGCAGTGGGACCAGCATCAAAGCAGCCAATTAGTTTTGAAGTCGGGCTCAGCCCTGGCGTTGCTCAGGCGAGAAGGACTCGGGGCTGGAGCGAGAGGAATGCGTTGTGATGGCTTTGCTTATTAAGCTGACTTTAAAGCCTCTCCATTCCCTCTCTCCCCATGAAGAGTAACACTGTGTGCTTCTCCCAGCATGGCTGGGTTTGGGCACCACCGTCTCTGCAGCCTCTGTGGAGGCTGGATTGTCTCTTGGGGATGGGGACCTGCAGGGTCAGAGCCCTTCTCTGATTGGTCCTGAGATGGGAACCCCATCTCAGGGGGGCTGTAGAAACAAGAAAAATGCTGTTCCCCTTCAGGAAAAAATATTTTGAGGGAGATCTTGGAGGAGATACCTCAAGGGAGAAACCCACTGTTCCTATTTTGAGTGTCCTGTCCTTGTTTGTCACTCACAGACACCAGGGACCTCACAGCAGGAGCTGTTCTGAGAGGGTTTGGGTGGGTTTTGGTTGGTGGAACCTTCTGCATCATCCTCAACTGGCTGGATGCATGGCATGACAGGTCTTGGAGCTGTGCAGCCTCAGGATGCACTCAGGGATGGGCTGGAAGGGCCCGTGTGGAGCAGGAGGGCCCATGTCCAAAGCAGCTGGAGTGGAAAATTCAGGGATTTAAATTTCCTGCATCCAGTCCCTTTCCTACCCTGATGCAGCCAGGGAGAAGAGCCAGGTTGTGATGGTGCTCGCTGGCAAAACTGCACTAATAACTGGGAATTGACTTTTCTAGAAGCAAACATCCCTCCTTATTGAGTTGCCATATAGCTATGGAGTGCAACAGGATCAAGATCAATATTTACCATAAGAAGCAATAAATCTTTCTGCTTGCTGAAATAGCAAGCAGGCATCGGTTGCCCATTTTGGGAAGTGCTTTAAGAGAAATATTTGGAAATTTGTATTTTTTCCCTTGTAATGAGTTCCAAGATGGGATGTCAGCACTGAGATCTGGAAGAGCCAGCATCCCGGGAGCCATCTGGGAGCAGTGTATAAATATATCCTCGTAGGTTTGAGATAACAGCTTGCATTCAAGTACTCCAGAGCCTGTTAAAGGGCAGCCCTGTTCTTGTACATTATTCCACTGATTTTCAGTGCTCCAGCTCTGTGTTTTTGCTGAGTCTTACAGGCTTTGGGAGCCTGTAAGGAGGAGCTTTTGGGATCCCTGCTGGACCCGGGCAGGGAGTTTGTTGTGTCCCTCTGTGGTCACTTGGTCTTTGCCACTGGTAGGACAACTCAAGGAGGCTGTACTTGCTCGTTTGACCTTGGCAGCTCCTCCAGGGGCTGGCTAGAGGGTTTCTGCTGCCCTCGGCAGACTGGCAGGAGTCTGCCTTGATCAGCATTTAAATAGAACTGAGCTGCTCCTGAACACTTTGCTTTACATTTTGCTTTAAATAAACACTTTGCTTTAAATGGGCCTCCTCTCCTGCCACATAATTGCTCCTACAAGTTCAAGAGCTCCTTAAGCAGCTCTTGCCCAGTTGCTGTGATCACAAGCTCTGTCCTGGACTTGTCCACAATATCACTGTGACAATTCAAGTTGCTCTTGCCTTATGTAAAGCCCAGGAATAGGCACGTTAGATAACCACCTCTGGTAAAGAAAATAGCTTAAATCCGTTGTCTCCCAGTTATTTTAATTGAAGCCAGCTATGAATACAAGAGAATTGGGGATGGGGGAGGCTTTTCCTTTTGTGTAACTTTAAGCTGTTTGTTTATTTTCTGCAAGTTTAGGCATTGAGATGCATTGCGTGTCGCACTTCTCAATTTCACACTCTGCTTCTCACCCACCAGCTCTGTGCTGCAGCACTGTGTTGCCAGCACAAATTGAATCCCTTAAAAACAAACAGAAAAAATTGTTCAGTTCTTTGTTGTCTTTTTTTTCCAAAGACTCCCCATTTTCCTCACTGCTTCAGGTCCCAAATATCATCAAGGGACTTTGAAAAGAGCAGGGTCATATGGAGGCATGGAAAGAAGCAGTTGGTGTGTTGTCAGGTGAAAGTGGGAATAAGATGGGATGGCTCTGGGCAGAGCTTTTACTGGTGAAGTTGGGGCAGCCAGGGAGGATCCAAGTGTCCTGATGTCTGTTTGCATTCCACCCCTCAGGATGCCCTGCTGGTCATTCTCAAGAGCCTGATGCCAGCATGTCTCTTCAATGTCATTGGGTTTGGATCCACCTTCAAGACCCTCTTTCCTGTCAGCCAGGCCTATTGTGAGGTGGGTGAACCCACAGGTCACAGATTCACAGACTGGTTTGTGTGGGCAGGGATCTTACATGCCATGGGCAAGGACACCTTCCACTGTCCCTGGGTGCTCCCAGCCCCACCAGCCTGGCCTTGGACACTTCCAGGGATCCAGGGGCAGCCACAACTCTGGGTAACCTGTGCCAGGGCCTCAGCACCCTTACAGTAAATAATTTCCTTATAATACCAAATCTAACCCTGCCCTTTTTCAGCTTAAAGCTATTCCCACTCGTCCTGTCACCTCAGGCCCTTGTCCAAAGTCCTTCTCCAGCTCTCTTGGAGCCCCTTTAGGCACTGGACGGGGCTTTAAGGTCTCTTCAAAACCTTCCCTTCACCAGGATGAGCAGCCTCAACTCCCTCAGCCTCTCCTATGGCTCTCCTTGGTGCTCAGAGGGTGCTGGTGCTGATGATTCCACTGTTCCTTTGGGCAGGAGAGCCTGCTCATTGCCTGCCAGAGCATCAGGAGGATCCGGGCTGATATGGGCAGCATCAACCTCCTGTCCCCCCTGAAGTGGCTCGTCCGCCAGCCCACCCACAGGGGCCACCCCCGGCTGCTCTTTCTGCTGACAGCCGGGGCCGTCAGCAACACCGGGAAGGTTCTGGAGCTGCTGCGGGACCACTCCTGCTCCACCAGGTACAGACTCACCCCCGCAGGGCCAGAAACCTGGCACAGGCTGGCGTGTGGCTCCCCTCGAGCACAGCTCCATCTCACAGGCGTCCCCACTTCAGAGACAGAGGCAGGAGAGATTGCTGCTATGAGCCATGGGAGAACCTCAAAGGCTTTGGAACGAATCCCAGAAGTTCAGATGCTTTTTAAACAATCAAAAGCAGGATAATTGAGCTGACAACTTCACAGCTCTCGGCTGATGCTTCCTGCTAGGAGAGATTGACACGCCAACAATCTTCCTTGCTTTTTTTGAATTTTTTTTTAAAGCACATCTGGGGCTGGCCCCAGCTGCTTCCAGGCTGGGGCTGTGCAGAATTGAATATGCTGAAAGGCAGCAATGTAAAAAGCAGCTAATTTGTGCACAAGCTCCCAGCCTGGCTCCAGAGCCCTGATCACAGGCTGTTCTGGTTTCTCCTCTGCCTCTTTAAGGGGCACAAAACATGGGGAAAATGTAAGAAATCCTGATTCCTCTTCCATCTCTCAGAGTTTGGAGTTATCAGGGGAGCTGCTCTGTGGGTTTGTAACTGCACAGAGTCTGATTGTTTCCCAGTGTAGAGGGCATCCCACCCTCCCAGCCCTCGCTCTTGCAGAGCTGGAGGGGAGGGTTAGGAGCAATCAGAGCTGGAGCGTGGTCTCGGGTGACCGTGGAAGGGAGAGTCCTGGGCATGGCCCATCTTAAAAGAAGATCAGAACCTTATTTAGGAGGGGTGTGAGGCTGGCCTAGGATTTGCAGGCAGCTGAGGATTAAAACCCTCCAAGAGAAAAGCCCCCTGTGCAGATGCAGTTTGCTGCTGAAGGTGCTTTCTTTCTCAGCAATCCACTGCACTGCCCAAATGCCACATCCCACCCATTTTCATCCTCCTGGCTTCCTGGCACATCCTTCCCCATGTAGCACTGCCTTCCCTGCCTGGGCTCCAGCTCAACTTCCAGCCTTCAGCCCAAACCAAATCCGGATTCACAGACCTGGGAGTGGGTGGGGGAGCAGCCTCACCTGCCTTGATCATCCTTCCCTGAGAAAATGTTTATTTTCATTGCAAGCAGAGATAATTACTGGATATTTGGTGCTATTGACCACAGCCAGCAGGGAAAAGAGCTGAACTGAGAGCAAAGCAGCTTGTTTGTGTTTGCAGCAGAGGGGAAGGCTTGAGGTCCTGCTGGGAAGCCCTGAGTGTCACTGCTGAAGGCTGGTCTTTGGGGAAGGGTTTTGGGGTCTGCTGAGAGGAGGGGGCTGACAGTTTATTGAACCCCAGAATGGTTTGGATTGGAAGGGACCTTAAAGCCCATTTCATTCCACCCCCCTGCCACAGGCAGGGACCCCTTCCATAGCCCAGAGTGCTCCAAACCCCCTCCAGCCTGGCCTTGGACACTTCCAGGGATCCAGGGGCAGCCACAGCTTCCCTGGGCACCCTGTGCCAGGGCCACCCTCACAGGGAAGAATTTCTTCCCAATATCCAGTCTAACCCAGCCCTTTTTCAGCTTAAAGCTATTCTCCCTTGTCCTGTCACTCCATGACCATGTCCAGAGTCCTTCTCCAGCTCTCTTGGAGCCCCTTTAGGCACAGGGAGGTTCTCACCCTTCCTGCCACATACCTAAAAGAGGAGCTGTTTTATTCTGTTGGAAATAGCAGTGGGATAAAGCCAGAGGGAATTCTGCCTGAGGGAGTGTGTGAGCTACATGGGGCTGGTGGGTGGCTTTTCCTTTGGACCCTGATTTTCCCTGTCCCTTTGCAGGTGCTACAGCTTTGGTGTGGGGCCAAACGCCTGCAGGAGGCTGGTCCGGGGTCTGGCTGCCGTGTCCAGGGGCGTCTCCGAGTTCCTGGAGGAGGATGAGAGGCTGCAGCCCAAGGTACAGCCCCCACTCCCCCGTGGGGCTGTAAGGGTGCTCTGGTTCAGCGAGGGGGAGGCCACGGCTCCCGGGGGGTTCATTCCCCATCCTGGCCCTGCCTTCCAAACCCCTCTGGCAGCAGGTGGGTGAGCGGAGGGGATGAAAGAGCATCTCCGTGTCCAGCCACCCTCAGAGGGAGCAGAGGGTGTGTTTGCCTCTGCCTGGGCTGCGGGGCTGCAATGCTGCAGCTCTGCCTTCAAAGGCAGCTCTGCCTCAGCTTCGGCGAGGGCAGTGGGACCAGCATCAAAGCAGCCAATTAGTTTTGAAGTCGGGCTCAGCCCTGGCGTTGCTCAGGCGAGAAGGACTCGGGGCTGGAGCGAGAGGAATGCGTTGTGATGGCTTTGCTTATTAAGCTGACTTTAAAGCCTCTCCATTCCCTCTCTCCCCATGAAGAGTAACACTGTGTGCTTGAAATCTGGCATAGAGATGGCTCTGTCCCCTGGTGAATGCAGAGCCCAGCCTGTCACCTGCTGCTTGAATGAACCCAGGGAGAATTGGGTCTTTAGCTCCTGAACATCTCCAAAAAGCCAGCTCCTACCTTCTTGATCTCTCAAGGAAGAGTTCAGCAGCTCCACCCTCTGCAGGAGCCTGGAGCACACAAAAACCTCTCTAAGACAGAATAGCATCAACATTTCTGATGTAAATTAAAAGCAAAGACAGTGAAGAGAGAGGTGTTTAATAAGAGCTATTAATAAGAGCTTTGCAGGCTGTGCAGCTCGGTGCCTTCAGCAGTCTGAGGCGTCAATTAATGGTCTTATAAAACACAGCCTGGTGTGTCTTCCCAAGCCTGTGAAAAAGCAGGGAACAATAGGGAATATTTGCGCTGTTCTGTCTCTGAATCTGGTGTTCAGTTCCCTGGGTGTGCAGGGAAGCTTGTGTAGATGGCTCCATGGGAGATTTGTCCATGAGGTATTCACGAATATTGGTCTTCTCCACGCGTGTAACTGACAGATCTCTGGCAGCAGCTTGTGCCAGCAATGAGCTGGTCCAAAAATATCAGTGTGTGAGTGCTGGGCTCGGGACAAGGGCTGGGGCTGGGGCTCAGACCACTGAAGGCTGACAGCATTTCCTGGGTGCTAGAGGGGAGCAGGGAATGCTGCCTCGCATCAGAGAAAAATCCCTCAGGCCAATAGCTCCCTCCTTGCTCTGGGCTGGCAGCGTGTGTGAGATCAGCCCTGTGCTCCATCGCTATCTGCTCAGGGTAAAAAATCATGGAATCATGGAGTCATTTAGGTTGGAAAAGACCAACCATTAACCCAGCTCTGTCAGGTATAACTGTGCCAAGGAGATGGGGGTGCTGTGATGGACATCAGAGTAGACTAAGAGGAAGCAGACTGTCAGGAGAGGGTAGGAATCAGCTGATGGGATTGTTTGAGGGAATGTTCCCCTTCCCTGCAGCACATGGCATGTGTACCATGGCTCCCACTGCGTCCAGCTGGTGTTGAACCTCTCCCCCTGCCCTTTGCAGATGGTCAGGTCACTGAAGAAGGCGATGGCGCCGGTCCTGAGTGATGTGTCCGTGGAGTGGGTCTTTCCTGAGAGCACCGAGGTCTTGGTGTCCCCTGTCAGCAGCAGCTGCCTGTTCCCTGGTGACCGCCTGGTCAGCTACGGTGTCATCTGCGACACCTCCCCGTACCTCTCCAACCCCAGATCTGTGAGTCTGCGGGGCTGTCCCAGCAGCGGGGGCTGTTGGGGTGTACTCAAGAGTCTTGGCTCTGTGCATGGTCAGGGAGTGTCTCCTGCTTCCCAGCTGTGTCCTTAAGGGAGGTGATGGTGGGGCTTTGGGGGGCAGTAGTGGCTAAGGATGCTGGTGCAGCCTGTCTCAGCTGGGAGCCCGTGGACAGACATGGTGGTGGGATTGTTCCCTCTCTGTGCTTCCCCCCAGGACAAGAGGCGGCAGTACAGCACGATGCATTCCCAGGAGTCGGGCAGCTCTGTTTTCTTTCACTCCCAGGAGGAGGGAGCAAGCTTGGAGAGCTGGAACCACTCCAGAGACTCGGAGGGGTCCTGCCCCGCCGAGTGCTCCCCTGAGCACCTGGGCGTGGGCAGAGATCCCGGGGCAGAGTCGGACACGGACACGGGTCAGATTTTCCTCTGTACATGGTGGGGGGTGATGCCCCTGTCTCTCTAATCAAGCTCCTGTCGCTGCTCCCCCCATTTTTTTTGCCTGATTTACACATGTCTTCAGCTGCAAAGAGCTGGAGGAGTTTGCAGGAGAGATGACAGATCTCCTGAGGCTTGAGCAAGTCTGTTTGGTTTGGATGTTTCATCCAAACCTGTCAGGAAATCAAGGGAAGCCCTGGTGAGCTGGGTTCCCTGGAGATTTTCAAAGCAGCTTTAGTTTTGGCCACATAATTATTTACAAGCTTCCCAAGCGGTGTGAGGAGGAGTGGAGTGAGCAAATAGATAGCTCTGCTAGACCATCCCCGTACCTGCAAAGCAGCTTCCCAGTCAGGAGAGGGGGACAATGGATCCAAAGCCTTCTCCCCAGGGTGTCACTCCTCCCCACCACGGCCTGGCTGGGTGTTTGTTTCAGCAGCATGTGGCATAAAGCAGCTGGTTGCACCCTGGAGCTGGGGAAACCTCTGTTACTCATGGGATGTTCTTCCCTTTTATTCCAAGAGGATCTGTACTGTGCATCCCCTCAAACTTGTCAAAAGCAATGAGAAATCATGTCTTTCCAAGGCAAATTTGAGACTTGTTCTGACAGGAGCGTGTCTGCACTAATTAAATTTCATTAGTAAACCTTTTGTCTTCTCCAGGGAGGTTTGGGGAAATGCAGTCAGGCTTTTTTTGGCTGAAAACTCCTCAGACAAAACCTTCCCAACCTGCTCTCTTGACATCCCCAGGAATTTTCTGTTTCTGTTTCCTTCTGTGGTTTCGTTGCTTTGCTTAAAACTTTGCAGGGCTGAGTGTGGCCCCCTGAGCTTTGGCAGGACCTTGGCGAGGGCTCCCTGCCTCCACTGTGAGCCAGGGGGTGGTGCTGGCTGATCCCACTGTGGAGGGAGCTGATCCTCTCTCCCACCTCAGGAAAGGACGTGCAGGCTCTGTCCAGGCGGCGGGCGTACAGCACCACCCAAATCTCCGAGCACGAGCCTCGCAGGAAGGTGCCCACAGCCAGCGACCCTGGCACAGCCCTGGTGAAAAACCCCCTGAGGAAAACCCACCTGCAGGACCTGCAGCAGCTCAGCCCCGAGCCCTGCCAGGTGGATTTCCAGGTAGGTGATCCCCCAAGAGGCTTTGCCTTCAGGTGGGACCAGCAAGGAGAAGGAGGAAAATATCAGGTGGATAAGAGCCTGAAGGAAAGGGCCTGACTCACACTGGCCCTAAAATATTGTTACAGGTATAGATAGTAGATACAGCTCTGCAGCACATCCCAAACACTGGGGAAATGAGCCAAGCATGGAGCAGAGTGCCATCCTGATATCCCAGAGCAGTCCCTCCCCATGGGAACATGCTTTTCCCCTGCTCCCCTTCCCCTTAGCAGCCTGTGCTTCGCCTTGCTGCTGCTCTGGTCCTTCTTACCTCCCTACAATTTAGGATTCAAACCTGCCCATGGCTATGGCACTTCTGTGCCTGGCAGGGAAAAGGAATTCATGCCAAAGCGGATTCCCAGCTGGATCCATTGCCTTGCACAGCACTGGGATGAGATGTGAACCTGTGTGATGATACATCTGCTGAACAGGGTTTTGTCCCCTATCTGCAGCAGGTGGAATCTGGGCAGATTTTTCAGCTATCTTTGGGAAGGATAGGGATAGTTTTCTCTCATCCTTGGCATTGCTGGGATGCTCTGCTCTGCAATCAGCATCTGCAGGGCTGGGAG
Source organism: Passer montanus (assembly GCF_014805655.1). Taxonomy (NCBI): domain Eukaryota; kingdom Metazoa; phylum Chordata; class Aves; order Passeriformes; family Passeridae; genus Passer; species Passer montanus. The sequence continues at coordinate 72,796 of NW_024363161.1, read as the reverse complement.
GACCAGCAGCACTTGTGTTCCCATGGAAACACCGAGTGGGATGTCGTGGACTTTCATTTCCCCTCGGCTGTGGGTTAGAGATCACTGGGTGAGGGCTGGGAGGGGAGATAGGGGGCAAAGGGGAAAGCAGGGCCAGGGCTCCAGAGGGAGGGATGAGACCTACTGCCCTCAGTAGTGAGGGTGGTGAACAGCATCAGTGACCAAGAACAAGCAGGTTTTAGGGGTACTGGCAACATTCCCTGTATTGGGAAGGGCCCCAGAGCATCTCCTGCCTTTGGTGTGCAAGCAGGGGTGGAACTGACTCCCTTCTGGGGGGCAGTAAATGGTTAACAGCATGCAGCCTGCTCTTAATTAAATGCAGCCTGGTTTTGCTATCCCTCCTGCTGCCAGGGCTCCCAGCAGCTCTCCCAGCTCCCAGTCCTGCTGCCAGGGCTTGACATTTTCAGGGGTGTGAAGCCGAGCCCTCAGCTCATCTCCACGCTTGCCATGCTGGGAAGGAAAGGTCAGCACCAGCCACGGGCAGCTTAAACCCCCAGCTCCATTCCCAGCTGGCTTCCTCTGGCTGGGAGGAGAGCCCGGGCAGGAGAAGGAGCAGGTTTGGAACAGAAAGGGTCTGGCAGGATGTGTCAATATTAGCTTGGTAAATCATGCCTGGAGCCACCTGGCTCCCAGTTTTGCTGGTGGTGTCATAGAACAACAAAATTTAGGTGGTGGTGGTGGAGGTCATATATGTCTGTCACTCAGAGGAAGTATCCTTCCATCCACCACTTTCTACCACCTCTGTTTCTTGCTGGTGATACCCTAGGAATATAGAGTCTGTCTGTTTTAGATGGATCTTCCCACAGCCCTGGGGAAAGGGATGAAACCCAGACCTTGCAGAGGGGAGCATCTCTGTGGAATGTGGCACCAGAGGTGCTGGAGTGGGGGATTCATGTCTCCTGAAAGTGGAGAAACAGTCTTAAAAAAAAAAAAGAAAAAAAAAGATAAAAAGATAAAAATTCCTTTCTCCCATCCCCTGCACCTCTCTCCTTTCGTTACTAAGCAACTGGTCCTTGATCTTTCTGTCTCTCTTCTTTTCTTTGGTTCCCAAGTGAAGTCATTAAAATGTCTGGAGGGATGAAACTCATATTTCACCTTCTGTATGTCTGGGGAAGGAGCCTGTGGGGCCAGGTCCCTTGGGGACACCCCAAGATCTGGTGGAGAGCTTTGTCTGGGCACAGATCTCAGCCAGGGATGGGCAGAGGGAGGGACCTGTATGATTGCATCCCTCCTAGGGGTCGGGCAGGGAGCAGATGGGATCAGAGGGGACAGAGCAGGTCTGTGCAGGGAGCAGACAGGAACAGAGGGCACAGAGCAGGTCTGTGCCATTGGCTGCAGCCGGCTCCAGCCCGAACATCTGCTCTGTTCGCAGCCCCTCCCGGCCATCCCGCATGCCTCTGCCGCCAGGATCCGTGGCACAGGCGCCCGGCGCCCTGCCCTGCTCCAGCACAGCTGTGTGTCCTTCTGCCAGGACACCGCCCCCCCGGCGCTGCCGGACGGGCTGCAGGAAGCCCCGGCAAGGGGCTCGGAAGCACTTGGGGCCATCAGGAGCCTGCACTCCTCATCGGACAGCCGGAGCCCCGGGGATCTGGGTGAGTGGGAGAGGGGAGGCATGGCCAGCCTCACCTGTCCGTGCCAGCTCTGGTGGCATTGCATCACGCCCCGTGCCACCGTGTGAAAATTGGGAAGGATTAATTACGGTTTTGTGGTGCCAGTGGGGAATTCAGCTCCCAGGAGGTGATTAATGATCCTCCTCTCCCCTCTCTGCAGAGTCTGCCCAGCATCCATCCCTCACTTTTGAGACAGAGACCTCCTCTGACTGGGAGCCCCAGGACCTGGATGTGGGCGCTGCCTGTGGCTCCCCACGCTCCCCCAGGACCCTCTGCAAGGCAGTGGTGAAGGGCCTGAGGAACAACGAGCCTGTGCAGTGGGAAGTCACGTTTGATATCCACCCTCTGTTCCGTGAGCGGGAGAGCCAGGAGGATGGTGACACTGACCTGTGGAGTGAGACCTTCCACCACCTGGCAGCCAAGTCACTCATCCAGGACTTGGAGCAGCTCGCCGACAGGGAGTGTGAAATCGAGCATGGTAATGCACAGCTGGCTGCAGGCAGACCCTGCCCGGCCTCAGGAGGGCTTTCCAGCAGTCTCAGCAGCCTCTGGAGTGAAAACAAAAGCTGCTGGTGGTGAAATATTAGGGAATGTCTCACACATCTCCCAAATAACAGCCCCCTTCAGCTGCCTTGTGCTCTTCTGCTTCTCCAGCCTTGCTGCACATGATCATTCCTGAGCTCATGCTCCTTCCCACTCCTCAGAAGCAGGGTTGGACTTGATGGTCCTTGAGGGTCCCTTCTAACTCAGTATGTTCCAAGATTCTGTGATCCCTCTGCTTCATGCATGAGGTGATTTTTAAGGAGTTAGTTACTTGGAGCTGGGAAGTGGCAGCAGCCACACATCACTGCCCTAGGCCACACATGTCCATGGGCCATGTCAACCCTGTCCTCCATGAAGCACATCTGGGCTTGTAAAATAAGAGCAGCAGTAGCAGTAGGCAGAGTTTAGAGAGATAAAGCGATACAGCCCCTGCTGGGCATGGATCCCCAGCATGGAGGTGGGTCTGGGAGCTGGGTGTGAGGGGTGGGGAGCCCCTGGGGCCGTGACTCTGAGCCCGCTGTCCCTCCCGCGGCAGGGTCGGGGCGGCGGTTCCAGCTCAGCGCTGTCCACACCAGCAAGGCCTGCAACATCATCAGCAAGTACACGGCCTTCGTGCCCGTGGACCTGAGCACCAGCTCCTACCTGCCCACCCTGGTGCAGTACACCCACACAGGTATGTGGGGCTGGCACAGGGGTGGAACCTTGTCTGGGCAGGGAAGGGGTCACTGGGGAACTTCTCTCAGGGCAAACCCTATGAACCTGCAGTGCAGTTTGGCACCAGATTCATACCCAAGGCCGTGGCCAAGCTCTTGGTGGCACAAACCTTTTCTGGTGGCCAGGGAAAAGGTCTTCTCTGAGGTCTGGATACTCAGAGATGACCAGAGAATCACATGATGTTTTGGGTTGCAAGAGACCTTAATGCTCATCCTATTCCACCCCCTGCCACCATCTCCACTATCCCAGGCTACTCCAAGCTCTGTCCATCCTGGCCTTGGACACTTCCATGGAGGGACCAGCCACAGCTTCTCTGGGCAACCTGTGCCAGGGCCTCACCACCCTCATATCAAAGAATTTCTTTCCAATAGCCCATCAAAGCCTATTCTCTTCCAGTTTGAAGGCATTACTCCTTGTCCTGTCACTCCAGTTCCTGACCAAGCTCATTCTGTGGTTTCATTGCCACTGTGTGTGTGCCAGTCCCTCTCTAACACTGGCCATTCTCTTCTCTCGTGCCAAGGGGCAACATCCAAGCAAGGCAACCAGAGGAAACAGAAGAGTTCAGGAAGCAGAAGGCATCGTGGCTGTTCCCCTGGACGTCCTCAGTCAGCATGTGGCCAGAATGGAGACTACAGATTTAACAGCAGGAGTAAGATTGCCTGGGCTTTTATCTCCTTCCTGGTGTTAGAGATCTCAGTGGCTTGGGACTCCTTCTCTGGTCTTTCTAAATTCTGCCTTCCCCTTTGCATACGGTGCTCATCAGACACGTGTCAGGCTGGGGCTCATCTCCTTGAATGGTGAGGAAGCTTTCCCCCAAAGCCCTGAAATGGCAGGTGGTGCTGCTGACAGCGCTCGGGAGTTAATTGGCAGCCATACCGTGGGTAACACGAAGGATGAAACGAGTGTAATTGGAGGCAGGGGGGGATGTGAGACACTCACTTGTCACCAAATCCTCCACTAATGAAGACGAGTTGGATTGGACCTTGTCTGGCACTGTCAGAGCCAGAGCTGAATTAACAGAGCCCCAAAGAGGCTCATTAACCCCATCGTGCCGTGGGAGGGAAGGTGCTGGTTTTGGCTGGGTGCTGTTGCTGATGTAGTTCCTCGGTTGCAGATGCTGAGGAGAGCAGCCCCTCGCCCTCCAGCACCCCGTCCTCGTCTGCCTGGGAGCGCTGCCGTGTCCCTGAAGGTAGGGAAAGAGCTGCTGCCACTTGGTGCAGCTCCATTCAGTCCGTGGTCTGGGCTTCTGCTGAGTTTTGGGGAATTTTATAAAAATTTATGACCTAAAACTAGGCTTGTGAGCACAGGGCCTGACTCATTCTGAGGTGCAAAGGATGGAACCTGATGTGGTTTTTGGTATAAATCTCCCTCAGGTTCATTTTTAAGAGGTATTGGAATTTTTATTATACATATAGGAAAATTGAGGCAAGGGGAGAAAGAAGAGTTTTGCCAAAGATTCAGCAGCCAAACAAGCCCATTTCCCAGGACCTTGACTCTGCTCTCTTTTGCTCCCCTGTAGCACCTTGTAACCCCAGCACTGTGTTTCTCCCCAGGGTCTCTCCACAGCCTGTCTGCTTCCTCTGCACAAGCCCAAAAATCCATTGAGAGGCTCTTTGCTGCCAGGTATGAGCCAGCTCAACCTTCTTCTGACCTCAGCAGGTGCCTTTCCCCTGTGTGGGTCTGATGTGAACACAAGCCAGGGGGAGAGGAGGGACCCCCAAGGATAGCAGCTGGAGCTGGGGCGAAGAGTGGTGCCAGTGTCTGGGGAGCAGAGATGATTTTGGAGGGGAGGGTGGGTGTCAGGATGAGCACAGAGGTCACAGACACCTTTTCATTGTTTCACAGGCTGACCCTCAATAAAACCATGCTGCTGGTTCGAGCTGCCAAAGGCTTCATGAGTAAATCTCCAAGCAGAGGGAGCAAAGCCAGCTCTGAGGGTGACAGTGAGAGCATGGACTACCTTCCCCTGGTGAGCAGCTCCTCCCTGGGTCTTGTTGGGGTTGTGTGGTCACTGCAGGGGAGCAGAGGAGGATCCCCCCAAATCTTCCTCCCGCTGTCTCTGACAACCACATCCAGTGACCTGCTCAGAGATGGACAGCTGTTTCATCCATGCTTGCCTTTTTCCTGAGGTACCCAAAAGTGGTTGGTGCCAGAGCTTCCCTTTGTGCCCGCCATCCCTTGCAGGTGTCCCTGCAGCTGGCCTGCGGTGCCTTCCTTCTGAACTCAGCCTTCTGCGACGCCGTCAACATCCCCATGGAGAAGCTGAAGCGGACGTCGCCCTTCGCCTGCCACCGCCTGTCCCTCAGCCCCTCGGGCTCGTACAGCACCCAGAGGAGCAGTCCCTCCTCGGAGCACCGGCTCCTGAGCCGCGCCCAGCCGCTGCCGGGCCCCAGCGGGCCGGGGCAGGGCCGGGCCGGGGCAGCGGTGCCGGAGGACACGGGCCGCCTGCGGCTCCTGTCGGGCAGCGCGGCCGAGAGCGCCTGCAGGGCCCTGCAGGCCGAGAGGGAGCCGCGGGCCCCGGCCATCACCATCCGCAGCTTCTCCTCCCCCGCCGGCAGCGGCCGGGGCTGGGACACCGCCGGCTCCGAGCTGCAGGCTGTGCTCTCGGCCGCGGAGCTGCAGCAGCAGACGGAGCCCGAGGGGATGCTGTGGGCCACGGCCGTGGCCCTGGCCTGGCTGGAGCACAGCTCGGCCTCCTACTTCATCGAGTGGGAGCTGGTGGCTGCCAAAGCCAGCCTGTGGCTGAGCGGGCAGGACTTCCCGGAGGGATCCAGCCTGGCCGCGGTGAGGGCTGCAGCCCAGCAGCTCTTTGTGCTGCTCCGTCACTGGGACGAGAACCTGGAGTTCAACCTGCTGTGCTACAACCCAGGCAGTGTGTAAGAGGAGGAGGAGGGAGGCTTGGGCAGATCAGTGAGGACACAGGCAGGGATCTATCCTTAAGGAAATGCCTCCAAGGAGCTCAACTCCTCTGCTGCAGGGATGTGTGTGTTTATTAGAGCAAACCCTGCAAACAGAGCAGCCTGGGCAAAGTCCTGCACTCAGCAGTCAGGATTTTGCCCTGGAAGGGAACCTACCACTGCCTGCTGTAGATGCTTTTTATTTTCAACTAGATCAGCACTTCCAGCTACAGCAGTTCCCTCTGATTCTGGTTTCTTCTGGTCCAAGCCCAGTTTCCAGGGCAGATCTTGTGGCCTGCTCCACTTTCCCTGTCCTTGCTTAGATGCCTTTTCCCAGCTCTGAATCACTGCCAAACCCCCACTTCAGCCCCGAATCCCTGCTTTCCTGGTGCTCCTACCTGGCTCCTGCCATCTCAGATGACTTTCAGAGAAGGCAAAGGTCTGACAACATGCTCATCTCATGGATAAAAGGGAATCTGGGCTGGGAATGAGCATGTGAAGAGCAGCCCCACTGTCACAGCTAGGATTGAGCCCAGCCACCCACAAACAAGCCAGGCTGGGACCAAACCCCATCACATCCACACAGTGCTGGGCTCCTCCAGGCTCTCTGCAATCCCGGCAGGAGTTTGTGAGATCCCTTGCAGCCAATGTGTGCCTTTGGAGCTCCACAGGCAGAGCCAGGGTGCCCGGGACTGAGGGATCAAGTGCCTACGGAGGGAGTTGTGTGCCACTGTCTCCAGAGTGGCTGCAATGCCCGTGGAGCCCATCTGGAACCCACTGCCTTTTGCTCCCTCCCTTGGCATGTAGCAGCCTTGCCTGTCCCAGCAGGCTTCTGTCTCGCGTCTGTGTGTCTGGGGGTGACACAGGAGGGAAAGCAGTGCTGGGGACCATGAGCATCCCTCTGGTCTCTGCTCTGGTGTCACCTCTCCAAGGTCCTCAGGACCATGAGCACCTGGCCGCGGTGAAGGCTGCAGCCCAGCAGCTCTTTGTGCTGCTCCGTCACTGGGACGAGAACCTGGAGTTCAACCTGCTGTGCTACAACCCAGGCAGTGTGTAAGAGGAGGAGGAGGGAGGCTTGGGCAGATCAGTGAGGACACAGGCAGGGATCTATCCTTAAGGAAATGCCTCCAAGGAGCTCAACTCCTCTGCTGCAGGGATGTGTGTGTTTATTAGAGCAAACCCTGCAAACAGAGCAGCCTGGGCAAAGTCCTGCACTCAGCAGTCAGGATTTTGCCCTGGAAGGGAACCTACCACTGCCTGCTGTAGATGCTTTTTATTTTCAACTAGATCAGCACTTCCAGCTACAGCAGTTCCCTCTGATTCTGGTTTCTTCTGGTCCAAGCCCAGTTTCCAGGGCAGATCTTGTGGCCTGCTCCACTTTCCCTGTCCTTGCTTAGATGCCTTTTCCCAGCTCTGAATCACTGCCAAACCCCCACTTCAGCCCCGAATCCCTGCTTTCCTGGTGCTCCTACCTGGCTCCTGCCATCTCAGATGACTTTCAGAGAAGGCAAAGGTCTGACAACATGCTCATCTCATGGATAAAAGGGAATCTGGGCTGGGAATGAGCATGTGAAGAGCAGCCCCACTGTCACAGCTAGGATTGAGCCCAGCCACCCACAAACAAGCCAGGCTGGGACCAAACCCCATCACATCCACACAGTGCTGGGCTCCTCCAGGCTCTCTGCAATCCCGGCAGGAGTTTGTGAGATCCCTTGCAGCCAATGTGTGCCTTTGGAGCTCCACAGGCAGAGCCAGGGTGCCCGGGACTGAGGGATCAAGTGCCTACGGAGGGAGTTGTGTGCCACTGTCTCCAGAGTGGCTGCAATGCCCGTGGAGCCCATCTGGAACCCACTGCCTTTTGCTCCCTCCCTTGGCATGTAGCAGCCTTGCCTGTCCCAGCAGGCTTCTGTCTCGCGTCTGTGTGTCTGGGGGTGACACAGGAGGGAAAGCAGTGCTGGGGACCATGAGCATCCCTCTGGTCTCTGCTCTGGCGTCACCTCTCCAAGGTCCTCAGGACCATGAGCACCCCTCTGGTCTCTGCTCTGGTGTCACCTCTCCAAGGTCCCCAGGACCATGAGCACCCCTCTGGTCTCTGCTCTCAGTGTGGCCTCTCTGGGATCCCCAGGATTATCCTTCTGGTCTCTGCTCTCAGTGTGGCCTCTCCAAGGTCCCCAGGACCATGAGCATCCCTCTGGTCTCTGCTCTGGTTTCACCTCTCTCAGGTCTCCAGGAGCTTCCCTCTGGTCTCTGCTCTCAGTGTCAGCTCTCTGGGCTCCCCAGAACCTCGAGCACCCCTCCAGTGTCTGCTTTGATGTCACCTCTCTGAGGTCCCCGTGTGGCAATGCTCAGTGGTGCTGCAGGTGTGCTGGCGGGTGCCTGGGCACAGTCGTGTTCTCTGTTGTTGCAGAAGTGTTGTTGTCCCAGTAAATCACAGCCTGCTCTACTTGCCAGTGTGAGTCCTTTGTTTTGGGGCTCTGGGTTCTTGGTGGGTTTCTCTGGGGCCACCCCAGTGGGTTGGAGCACTGTGTGGCTGTTCAGTAAAATACCCCCCAAAGAACCCCGTGATGATTTAGTGTGTGAGTTTAGGTCTGGGTTTCAGAGGGGATAAGGAGCTTCCTCCAGTTTTGGGGAGCTGTGTTTTGCAAACCCTGGATTGCGCAGCATTTGGTAAACTGATGCATCCAGGATTTTAAAACCCAGGGGAAATTAAGTTTGATTTTTCTCTGAGGCAGAGATGGAGCTGAGAAATTTGCTGTCTTTCTCTGCATAGTTTAACCTGTCACCTTGGTCAGTGCAAGGAAGCAGAAATCCTGCCTTCATCCCACACCATCTTTAATTAGTGTTGTGATTACAGGAATTGATAAAGCAGCCATTGTGTTTTCCAGTTCAAAGCAGGACATAGGAGCTCTGCCATCCCTTATTTTCCCCTTGGCAAGCACGGACCCCCTCGGATGTCCTCCTGCTTTTGGTGACCTCTGTATCTATACATATATCACAAAAAACAGGCACTTCTAGCCCAGTTTCCTCCCTCTGGACTCCATCTCCAGGGATGGAGCAGATCTCCCAAGAAGGGGGTTGGTGTCTCCAGCCCCAGCACCTCCAGAGGCCCCCCCAGAGCACCCTCTTGGCATCCAAGGGGATTTTCACCCCAGTATTTTCCTTAAAGAAGGGCTCTCCGGTGCTGTTGCCGGGGTGACCGTATGTGCCTTATTAAGAGAAATTAGTTTGAACACAGTTGTCAGCTGTGGCTTAATAAATAACCCCTTGATGCTGTGTAAATAAATATTTGCATGCAGCATCTGCACGGGGAGGGAGAGACGTCCCATCCCGGGCAGCCTGGTGCCGAGGGGCGTTTTGGGGAGAGACCTGGCCAGGCTGGGGTTATGGCGAGACCCCGCAGGGACCCCTGCGTGCCCCCTGCCCTCACCCCGCGGTGGGGAGGTTTCGCTGCCGAGCCCCGCGGCTCCTCCTCCGCAGGGGCTCATTAGCCGCGAACCGGAGGAGCCTCTTCGTGCTTTGGAAGGGTTATGAAATCTGAGGGAGAGGGGGAGGACGGGAGAGCTTAAAAAAGAGCCGTCGTGTCCCCCCCCGCCCCGCAAGGCAGCCGTCGCCTGCCGGAGGAAAAGGGCTGGCAGCCGCTCCGGCACAGATTGCGCCTCTGCCCCGGCCCCCGCCAGCCCGCGCCGGCGGGCGGTGCCGCGGGCTGCAGGACTGCGCTGCAAAGCGACATTTTACACAGAACTGGCCATGTTTGGTGTGCGTGTGTTCCAGTGCTGTGAGGGGAGCGGGGGGCAGAGGCCAGGCTGCCATCCAGGGGCTGCACCAGGTGCCTTCAGCTCCCGATCTCTCCAAATTGCTGCGGTGCTGGGGAGGGGTGTGAGCCCACCAAACCAGCCCTCACCCCCAAAAACCTGAACGGGGAGCAGCGTGGGGCTGTCTTGTGCTAACTACAAAATGGTTTTGCTTCGGGCATGTCTTTGGCTTTGATTCTCCCCATCCCAGGACCCCGGGCATGCCGGCGGGGGATGCAGCCAGTTGGTGCCGTGGGCTCCATCGCTCCTGAAATAGAGCCCAGGGGCAGCTTTTGGGTGTCGGAGGCATCTGAGTGAAGTCATGTGGATGTTATGCAAGACTTGATGATAGGTTGTAAACAGCTATTAAAGTGATTGACAGGCCCAGGACGAAGTTTTGAGGGGGGGAAGAAAGGGGAAAGATGAGTAATAATGATTAAAATAATTATCAAATCGAGACGTTCCTTGAATTAGGGGAAAGTTTTGCGAGGAGGGAGGAAGAAGAAGAAATCACATTTGAGCACTTCCCTGAGCTGGGGGTTGGGAGGATGGGACATATACTGAGCACATAAAGTTTGGAAAGGAAGGTTTTGCATCTTTAAAACCAGCTAAAAAAGCACTTTCAGCAGAAATTTGGTGCATTTGGGTTCAGTGAGTGCCACTGGGTGCTGGCACCCCCAAAACCCAAGGGCTGAGCAACCCAAGGAGAGCAGCCCTGAGTTAATTAGGAGAAACAAGCAGATTATGGGGAAGACAGCTTCTATTTATATATAAATACTCCAGTAATCAGCAGTGAAGGGCAAGGGAAATCCAATAGAAATATGTGACTGTTTAAGAAGCTTTCTGAGCAAAACGTTACACAATCAGTTGCATTTGCCTGGGTCTTGCTCCTAGTCCCAAGAAATTAAGGGAAAAAAAGAGTGACCCTGAGCAGAAGGAAGGAGAAGGGATTTGCAGAAGCTTCTGCCCATCAGATAAGGGGGAATCTCGGGAGCCTAAATGCAGATGTCAAGGGTGCCAGCAGCTCGCTTCGACCCCAAGCCCCCCAGCTTTGCCCCCAGAACCAGCGAGCTCCACACCTCACAGTGCCGGGGGTTAACGGGGAAGCACAGCCATGCACAGGTGAATTTCACTCGATCAAAAGAAGCCTGGAGCTTCGCTGTGTTCGCAGGGTGGTGCTGTCAGTGGGTGCTGACACGGAGCAGAAATAGCTGCGGCCGCCCCACGATTTCACACATCGCCCTGGCTGCCTCCGCAGCCCAGCACAACAGGGACTGGGGGGGGCTTCGGGGGTGCCACGCGTGTCCTCTGCTGAGAATCACTTTAACAATGGTTTCCAGAGGCAATCAGAGGTTGGATGCTCGCCTTGGGGCTTGGAGCTCTCTAAGATCTGGGGTTTGTGTCCTTTTGTGCTGTTTCACCTCCCAGGGCAGCTGCAGCGAGATTTTGGGATTTGTTATCCTGAAGGCAGTAAAAGGTCTGAGGCTGAGTTTGGGGGTGTCTCAGAGGAGGGATGGGTGCATGGTTGGGGTATCTGACCCTGCCAGTGAGCTGGCTGTCCCAGAGTTGTGCCTTTGGGCTGGCTGCTGTCCCCATAGAGTCATTCCCTATACAAAGAAGGAGGAGGGAAATTTTTCCCCTTGCCTGCAGGGAAGCGGCACCCAAGGGTCACTGGTGAGTGTTTGCTTCAGCTCTGGGTGTGCCTGTGGCTTTGCAGTGTGGGTTTGGAGGGTTGTATTTAAATCAGGAGAATCAGCCCCTCTTGTGCAATGACCTTTTCTGGGTTTCTCTTTCTGTGCCACCTGTGAAGTTACCTTTGCCATGGGAAGTTTGTGCTGGGCTGGGATGCACATGAGTCCTGCAGGTGCTTGTGCCCTCCATGTGCAGCCTCTTGGGGAGGTCCCTTTTAATTGTTAAAATAATTAAATCTCCTCAAGACACAGATATGGTATTGCTCATACTTTAAAAGCCAAGCTAGAGGTCTGGGGGCTTCTCTGCTCATTAAATTAGAGGATTTCTTAGCTTTTTGTTGTGGTTTTTAATCCTTTCTTTGCACTAGGCAGGAAAACAAGGGTTGTGGGTTGTGGGTGGGAAGGAATTGGGGCCAAAACATCAGCCCCACTGCAGCCGGCACAGCACCAAGGAAGCCTGTAAAGGGTGTAAATCCCTTGGGAATGGTGACTTGGTTGGCATTGTAGGTTCTTAAAACCCTCTCTGGCCACACACTCATTGACAGCTGTGCAACTGAGCCAGATCCAAAGCACTATGGTGGGCAGAAACAACGTGTTTTAGGGTATGAACAACGCCTTTTAGGGCATGAACAACGTGTTTTAGGGCAGGAACAAAGTGTTTTAGGGCATGAACATGTTTTAGGGTGAGCTGCCCTGTGCTACCAGGGGTTGGCCAAAGTCACCCTGGCAGCTGATGGGTGCTGGTTTGAAGGCAGTGCTCATCCTCCCCAGAGCAGGACTGGGAGCTGAGGGGTGATGCTGACCCATGGGTGTCCTGCTCCACAGAGGCTCCCTGGGAGCCCAAGCACTACAAGGTGCTTCCCCAGCACCTGCTTCATTAAAAGGCTTAAAAAATTATTTTCCCCTGGAACTAACCCCATTTCCAGGCCTGGAAGTGGCAGCAGGCGAGTATTGGATGCCAAAGGGCTGGTGTGCAGGCTGCTCGCTGGCTTTGGGGGATCTGGCAGCCTTTATACTGCTGTTAAGGGTTGAATTCCTACCGGTTTTGGTTTATCCACGAGGATGGTGAAGGGATGGGGCCAGTCCTGCTGCAGGGGGCTGTGTCACCTCTTTTAGGATGCAGGATGCCCTGCTCCACGGGGCTCGCTGTGGGATACGGGCTCTGGCCACGGATCCCATCCCAAGGCGTGCCTTCGGGCCCTGGTTCCTGCTCACTCCTCTCTCCTTGAGGCTGCACAGGCTGCTGCCGCTTATGCAAGAGCCCGAGCCTTGTGTAACCGCGGGGTGGGGGCGAGGGGCCCGCGGGCACCGCCCGGAGCAGCGGTCCGGGCTGTCCCTCCGCATCCTGCCCCAGGTGTGCGTTTGCCCCGCTCCAGGACGGGAGGATGGGTGCTCTGGGGTCTCGTGGCTGTTTGCTCCTGGCTAGAGCCGGGGAAGGGCGTAGCAGAGCCCAGCTGGAATGAAACCGGGAATGCTGATGCATCTGGAAGGGGATGAGAGGATCCGTGCCGAGCAGGGGTGTGGGGTGGGGGCAGCTCCCCAGTGTCCCTGGAAGGGCTGTCCTGGAGGGTTTGTGTTGGGCCACAGCTCAGCTTCAGCCTCCCCTCGCTCCCGAGGTGCTGAGTTGCAAAGTGATTTTCTGTACCAAACCCTATTTTTTGCTGCTCATGGGGTCCCCCCGAGCTCCCTCCTCATTGCTGCTTCCCAGCACCTGCTGCCGATCTGGGGCTGAACCTGTTGCTATGGAAACTGGTTATGGATGCTGAGGATGCTGCCAGGGTCTCATCCTGATCCTGCCTTTGCCTTTCCTTACCCTGCAGCACAGGGAAGGTGCTCTAACCTGGGATGGGATCAACCAGGAGGTCAACCAGGGTCTCATCCTGATCCTGCCTTTGCCTTTCCTTACCCTGCAGCACAGGGAAGGTGCTCTAACCTGGGATGGGATCAACCCGGAGAACCCCGGGAGGTCAAACACCATGGGGGGTTAAACCAGCTGTAAATAACACAGGGGTGTTCCACCCCCGTGCATTTGTCCAGATCCAGTGGGAATAACCCAAGAGCAGCTTTCCTCAGGCACCTCCCCCAGACCCAGCCATCCCTTGTGGTTTCCCACCCCTCTGGGGATGCTGTAGGACGCTGTGGCTCAGAAAGGGCTGGCACTGGACTGCACCCAGGTGGGAGCTGGGGCTCATCCCAGCTCCACCAGCACCCTCTGCCCTCCCATGTGGTGTCCCAGAGCAAGGCTTCAGCCCACCCTGGGCAGGCTCTGCTCTCTGTTGGCTTCCCTTGTCTGTGACTGATGGGAATTGGTGCTTCATGTTTAAAACTATGATAAGCTGAGAAAATACTAATTAATTAGAGCTAGTTGGAAAATCCCCAATGCTTCCTTGACGTGGCATCAGCAAGAACCTCCTGTGTGTGTGTGTTTCCCCCTCCAAAAATACATATTTAAAAAAACACTTTAAATACTTCAATGGTCCCCAGGCCTGCCTTTTGTGGGATACTGTTGTGTCCAGCCCTTGTGGAACCGCCAGGAATCAGGAGGGCTTGAAGGGGCTGCTGCGGGCTGAGCCCCACCACGTGTCTCTTAGTCACAGAGTATTTATTTATATTTGAGCAGGTTTGGAGCAAAACTGGGAAACAGGAGTTGTGGGGGGGACACAAACAGGCTGCACCGGCTGCCCGGGCTGAGTCAGAGCTGGATCAGCCCCATCTCCACACCCGTGACTCACGCCGGGTATTTCGGAGTCTTGTGTCACATGGCCTGTTTGGGGATTTATTTCTGTGGTTTGGTTATTTTCCTTTATTTTCTTTTATTCCCCCCACCGTGAGAAGGGGCTGATGCTTTGAGTTGCGTGCTCACAAAACTCCAGGGACTCTGAGATGTTCCCACTTTGCTCCTCTTTGCCCACGGGAAAGGGGCGAAGGAAAGGGCTTGTGCAGGTGTCACATTCATCTCTGCAAAAATTATATATATACACCATTGTATGTATTATATAATACCATATATATTACATAATATTATATAGTATTATATAATGGAATACTATATATATTAATAATTGAGGTGTTGCAGCATGGAGGGGAGCCCAAATTCCTCTGGTTTCCTTCATATTCCTTCACGTTCATGGTGTTGCATTACCAACACGAATTTAACAGGGCAATTGCAATCACAGGCACATCCTGCCAAAACTCAGGGGAGGAATTGTCTTGGAAAAATCTGTGGCAGGGAATCTTCCAAAGCCGGTGAGACTGGGAACAGAGGCAGCCCTGAGAAGGCAGTGGCCATTCTCACCTGCTCACCGAGGGTCTGAAAATACCCAAATGTGAGACAGCACAGACATCCCAAGCTCCCAAAAAATACAATCCCCTCCCAAACACCGACTGTTTATCTGGGAAGCCTTTGGCCAGGTTGCAGAGCCTGGTGCTGTTCTCAGGTTTGGGTTTTATCTGAGCATCTGCTGCTGCATTTGGCTGCAGCTGGAAATTCTGTCGTTTTTTGGGTGAGGTGTCTCCCACTTGTTATTGTCATGCAACAGTTTGACACCTGGAGCGGTGTGTAAATGAAGACGTCTGATGTTTCCCTCCTAAGTGGGAACGGCTGTTTAGAATATCCTAGAAAATTTTGACTCCAGGCAAAATGAAAATGAGGAGCCTGGGGAGGCAGGCAGCTCCACTCCCAGGCTCCCCGAGGCAGCAGCAGCAGGGATCTAGGGATTTTCTTGCAGAATATTCCCAAGGTAAGGAATGCCACATCATGGGAGTGTCTTCTTGACCCCTCATAAAATTCCTGGTGAGCCCAGGAAGGATGCTGCGTGTGTGGCAGCATTTCCCTGTCCTCTGGAGATGTTTAGCATGGGATAGGACACACAAAATTCCCACCAGCGCTCATCACAAGTCTGGGCAGCTGAGTGGCCTGGCCAGATTTGGGAAAAGTGCCCCTGTTCCCCGTGGGGTCCCGGCGTGGGAGACACCAGCAGAGCTCCGGGACAGCTCTTCCCTGCCCTGCCCGTCCCCAGCTTGGCTGCTCTGGGCATTTGCCCGTTTTAGACTTTTGGGTGCCAATGCGTGTCCAAATGTCCTGCCTGAGTAAATCAGCCGGGAGCACAGAGCCTCAGTGGCCTCTAGTGGCTGTGGGACAAAGATCCCAGGAAAGGGGGCCCGCAGCCCCCCAGGCCCCCCAGACAGGCAGCACTGGGGGTCCATCCCACCAGGAGCCACACTTCCCATGGGGAGACACAAAGGCAAAGCCCCCCAAAAGCTCCAAGGCCATGACTGATGGGGGAGCACCCAGCAGGATGGCGCTGCAACCCAAATCCCTCTTGGGGATCCCATTCCCTGGCAGGGATGGAGGGAGAGATTTCGGGCAGCCACTGGGTTTTTCTCATTCTTGTGTTACACAGCAAGAAAAAACCCCAAGTCTTTATAGAAGGTAAAATTTCTTTCACATCTTTTTCCATTTTTCATTTTTCTAAACTGTATTTTCCGTCTGATGCCACAGTACAAAACATGAACCCCAGCAGTGAAAACAGCTGAGCAAACAGATCAAGAAGGGTTTGATACCGTTAAAATGATCGGTTTTGTGTCTTCTCCACCAAAGGTCACTAAAGCTGCTTCCTTCTGAGTAATTGTGATTTTTCAACAAGGGAAGAAGGAAGAATTGACCCATTTCATTCCCCAAACCCGCGGCACTTGGGGCAGGATGGAGCATCCCCTTCTGCAGCCCATGCTGTCCCTCCTCTCTCCCCCCCCATGATAAATAAATTACTTTAGGAGTGCTGGCCTAGTTTAACATGCCCTAGTTTTGATGGAGGAGGGGAAGGAAAAAAAAAAAGAGAGAGAATATTTATTTTGGGCAGTTGCTTCATGGGCGTCCTTTTGGGAAGAGCTTTGGGGGACTCACCCACTCCCCCTGCTCTGCTTTGCCCCGGCTGCAACACACTGCCCTCAATTTTGTTTTTTTGGTTTGTTTTTTTTTTTTTTTTTTTGTTTTTTTTTTTTTTTTTTTGTTTTTTTTTTTTTTTTTTTGTTTTTTTTTTTTTTTTTTTGTTTTTTTTTTTTTTTTTTTGTTTTTTTTTTTTTTTTTTTGTTTTTTTTTTTTTTTTTTTGTTTTTTTTTTTTTTTTTTTGTTTTTTTTTTTTTTTTTTTGTTTTTTTTTTTTTTTTTCTGAGTTACTGCCTAGGTGATGTGGGAAATGAGTGGTGGGGACACTGATCCAGCCCCAAAATTGTCATCCACTGCTCTGAGCCCCCCAGGACTGGTGTCATTCCAGGAGGCTTCCCGGGGCTGATGCCTCAAAGCCTGGGGAGCAGCTTTAGAGGTGAATGGAGACACACCTGGTTCTGGGTGTAAGCGGTCAGGGCTGGCTTTGCTGCAGAAGCAACTGTGTTAGCACCTTCCCCCAACACAAAAATCCCTGGGAAAATGGGATTAAACTGTGTTTGGGCATGGGAGTGGGATTTCACAAGTGCTCTGGGTGTCGCTGGGACCTTTGCACCTCGCTCGCCCCTCCTGCACCCTGCTCTTCCGAAGGTGCCAAGTTTCCTCCAGTAAGTAAACCTGCAAATGGCTCTTTTCTATACATTTTATTTTTTCCTCCTTTTTTTTCCCACCCCTGCCAAAACAAGCAGCCCATATGGGCAGGGTTGGGTGGGGATTTTTGCAGTTTCCATGGGGATTTGGCTCTGGAGCTGCTGGGTGCTGGCTTCTGGGGTTTGGTTCAGTTTTTTTTTTTTTTTTTTCCCTCTGATCCCTGTAACCGGAGCGTGGTGATGGCACCAGGCTCCCTTCCCGGCTCCGGCATCTCCCAGCCAAGGTCACCGGGGAGACCGTAGGCAGCCGCCGCCTGCGTTGGGCCATCTGTTAAATAATGTATGCAATAAACTCCTGCCCCGGGGCCAGCTTAATCCTTAAATCCTCCTTCAGAACACCATCTCCCGGCCGTGCGGGATGCCCGGCTCGGTCTCTTGGGCGCATCTTTCCCCGCCATCCCTGGTGAATCGCTCTCTCCTCGCCCCTCCATCCCGCATCCTCCCGTACGCGATCTCGCCGGGCTCTCCTGCTCCATTATTTATGTGCCGTGCATGAAAGATGCATATAAAAGAGCGGTTCATAATTTAGCAGAATCTCCTCTTCTTTCAGCCTCCCTTCCCCCTCTGGCTTCAGGCTTTCTCTGGATCATCACCGGCCTTTCCCGGGCATCCAGGTGTGTCTGGGGGGATCCCGGGCTGTGCCTGCGCCCCATCCTTGGAGCACCCATAGACGGGTCTGGGCTTCAGCGTGGTTTATGTGCTCAGAGGTCTTTTGATGTACGGAATAAAGTAGGAAATTTGGTTTGGCAGACCCATAGATCAGGTTTTTACAAAAAAAGGGGGATTTTTGGTGAACTCAATTAGCCCAGTGCTGCATCCAGCCCCTGGTTTTGTGTCCAGCAAGCTCCCAAGCGCTGCATCCTTGGCACACGTGGGATGCTCTGCTCTCCCAGAGCCCTGGGCTCACCCACAGATGCTGACTAGGGCAAAAACCCATTAGTCTGGGGAAAAAACCCCTCCCTTCTGGGGGCCATGTCGTGGTTTAGAGGTGCAGCAGGTCCCCCAGCACAGAAAATCCAAACTGTGCTGCTGTGTCCAACCCACACAGCCACGACCTCGGAGCTGAACTCGCTGGGGAAAAATTGAAATAATTGGGGATTTTTCAAGGGAGCAATTTAACAAAAGTCCTCATCATATCCTGGATGTGGGAGAGTGTGTGGGGGTTAAAAATGGAGCAATAAATAGCAAAGGTGGCAGGGACAGGAGCATTGTGCAGCCTTCACACCCCAGCTCCCTGTGCCAGCCCAAATTAATCCATCTCCCCCTAGGTCATCCTGTACAAATCCCAGCTCAGCAACATCCTGCTTTTATTGCAATGTATGGTTTTCTTTGCAATAAAATCCCACCCCTGGACCTGTTTCCCACCCGTGATTATATTCTTGTTCCTCGGGCACAAAGGTTGCCTCGCGCCCTCGGTGGCGTGGGCAGAAGGGACAATGGCCTTTTTTAACACCAGGATTTGGGGTTTGGGGGGAAAGGAGGCAATACTGGAAGGAAAATGCCCATTTCCCACAGCTCTTCCCACCAGTGAAGGGGAAGCCACCTTTTATTCCCATCTCCAACAGCCACTCTCAGAACCCAACGTTGAATTTTTCCATTAAATCTGTGCCCCTGAAGTGTTTTCCCATCAAACAAAAAAATCCCACAAATAAATATTAATTGCAAGTAGTTATTCACGAACCGGGGTCTGTGCTAGACAGTGGGGAGGTTTTCCTTAGTTATTTTGGGATTATTTGGGGGGACAGGGACAGATGCTCCTTGGCCCTGGCAGCCCACGGGAAAACACGGCAGATCCGCATTTATAATTTTTTTTCCATTTTGTTTCATTTTCCTTTTTATTCGGACATTGCAGAAATAGCCCTGTGTAGTGGATAAAAGTGCAACATACACAATATTTAAGAAAAGGAGGAAAGAAAAACCTGCCTTGAGGTCTGTCAGTCAATCGCAAACAGAAACAAGAACCAAGCCCGGGCACCAGAGGCGCTTTTTGTCCCCCCCACCCCTTTTTTTTTCCCTTTTGTTTTTTATGCACGTCATGCAAAATAGTTAAAAAGAAAGATTAGAAAAGAGAAGTCAGAGAAAACCCCACGAGAGATCGACCGAGCCCTGGAAAGAGCAGAAAGCTCCGAGTGCTGCTCATCTCGGGGAGGGAATCGCTGCCCTCCAGCATCTCCAAGTGTTTGGCACTCTTGTGATTACATTAAATAATTTCTTTTATATATATGTTTAATACAGTCTATTAAAGAGAGGAAACTGCCACAATATAAGGAAAAAAAAAGAAAAAACCAACCAAGATCACCCACACTACAGACTGCATGGTAGTTAGAAAAGCTGAGCGACCCCCCCGCCCCCCCATACATATAAAATCTGTCCCTTTGCTCACAGCAACCAAGAAGTACAAGCTTTAAAAAATAAACCAGCAATTCTTCCTTCAGGCCTTTCCTTTATAAAAGTTTTGGTTTTCCCCCCTCGAGAACCTTAAAACGTGACTAAAATTAAATATATATATATATATCTATTTTATATAATTTCCCAACATCCAAAGACATCAACATAAAAAAAAAAAAAAGAAATTCATACAGAAGGGGATAGCGTGGTACATCCAAGTGCACGGATTCATTTTTGCAAGATTAAATCATGTAAACAAGGTGCCCGCTGGGAACAACCCTGGCCGGAGGGAGACTCCAGGGGCTGTTCCCCCCGCTCCCCCATCTCCCGCCGCCCCCTTTCCTCTTACCCCCCGATCTAGCGCGGCACAAGGTTCATCAGCCCGAGAAAAGCGATCCCGAGGAATTCACAGCCGCGGCGTGACTCCTCCGTCCATCCCTCGGGGTGGGGGGCTTGAAGCAGGTGACTATTTTCCCGATTACACAGACATATTTTAATTTATTATCGTGTTTGAATTCACGGCTGGGCTGGGGCTCGCTCGCCGCCCGCCCCCCCGCGCTCTCCGGAGGGCAGCACGGGCGGGCGGCGCTGCGGGCGCTCGGCGGTCGCTGCGGGGCTGGGGGTTATTCTCTGCCGATCACCTGTGCCATTGTAAACCGACCCCTCCCCGGGCCTCAGCCCAGCGTCCCCAGGGAGCCTTTAAACACCGGGAGGGGCCTTTTCCGAGAGGTTTTGCAGCACATCGTCGATTCTATCATCTTCAATAACCACTAGAAAGCAGAAAGAAACAGAAGCGCGATGAATTTCCTGCCGCCGTGCTCCCCCAGCCCAAGGTCACCCTGGGGGGGCTGGAGGGGTCCCACATCCCTGGTGCGGCTGCTGGCAAAGCTCCGCGGCCCCGACCCGCCGCAGGGTACCCGGCACCGTGCCCCGTCCCCAGGGAGCGTCCCCAGGATCGCACGCCTCGGCACTGGCGCCCTGTCTCTGGGGGCCCTTGGCAAAGGACATGTCCCTAGGGAAGGTCCCCCCACCTTTGTGCCCTGCGGATGGTCCCCTGCCCCCGAGGAAGGTCCCTGACGCCCTATACCCGATGAAGTGCCCAGGGCACAACGTCCCGTCCCCAGGGAAGGTCCCGGCTGCCCAACACCCCGGTGACAGTCCTTGGGACGTGATGCCTGACATCCTGCAGGGAGTCTGCTGCATCGTGCCCCATCCCCGGGGACGCTCACGGTGCCCTGCATGCCCGAAAGGTGCTCGATGTCCCATCCCTGGGGAGGATCCACGGAACACGATGCCCAGCACCGCTCAGGGAGCCCGGTGCACCATACCCTGTCCCTGGGGACGGTCCCCAGCGCCCTGCATCCCTGGAAAACGCGATTCTCGGGATCGCGCTCGCTCGGGACGCGATGCCCGACACCCTCAGGGAGCCCGGTCATCACGCCCCGTCCCCCAGGACGGTCCCCGGTGTCCCGCACCCCCGGGGAAGGTCCCCGGCACACGATGCCCAAGGTCCCGCGGGACACCCGCTGCATCCCGCCGCATCCCTGGGGCCGTGTCCCGCATCCCTGGGGCCGTGTCCCGCATCCCCGGGGCCGTGTCCCGCATCCCGGGCAGCTCCCGCCGCGCCCCGCTCCCCCGGCACCCACCTCTCTTGCTGCGGCCGATCTGCCCCAGCTTGGGCGGCCGCTTGCCCTGCCCGCCGGCCAGCAGCCCGTCGCCGCCGCGGAGGCGAACGGGGAAGGGCAGCTGCCCCACGGCCGCGTCCCCCGCCAGCTGCCCCTCGCCGTAGGGCGGCCCCTTGTGGGCCCCCAGGACCTGTCCCTGCATGAGCCTTTCCTGGGGCACTGCAGGAGGACTTCTCAGGCACTGAGAGCTTTCCATGGGGTTTTCTGTGCAGAGTCACCACAACAGCGTGGGTCATTTGGGTTACTGCCTGGCAAAGCGAGCGATGGGAAGGTTGGGGATAACATTTTGGGAGAGCCCACAGCTATGTTGGGGTGTTCAGGCATCTGTGGTGCATCTCCACAAGTGCAGTGGAGCAGGAGGACAGTAGCAACAGCAGCAAAGGACCTGTTTGTGCAAGGCTGAGTTACAGGATTTCTCTGGAATCGGGAGCCTGGCTCGTTTTGGGGCTGAGCAGAATGGAAGGACAGGGTGCCTGGTGGTGCCAGGGCTGGGGTGGAGCAGCCCCCTATCCCGGGGCTGCTCCCATCTCCAAAGCCCTCGTTTGTGAAATCCTCACCCCCAGAGCTGCACAAGCCCCTCTCCCCGGCACTCCCGCCCGCCCCCGAGCTGTCAGCTCCTTACATAAGGTTGCGGCTACGCCCGAGATATCACAGGCAAAGCTTGGAAACAGGAGGCGAGGGGTAATGGGGAAGCACAGTCCCCCAAGGTGTATTTTTAGGCTTTGCCTGATGCTCCATTCCCGGGCAAAGCACCGAGGCTCGAGGCCATGTCCTGCACTGGTCAGAGGGGGACTGACCTCCCTGCTGTCCCCAGTGAGGGGATGAGGCTTTCTGGGGTGGTTGTTCCCCTGGAGAGGAGGGACACCTCTTCCAGCAGATGGGATTCTGCCGTTTCATTCTGCCTTCTGGGTTTTGGGGCTGCAGTGTGGCTTTTTGAGCTGCGTTCCGGCTGTTCCCGCTGGGATTCTGTTCCGCGGGCTGCCTCGCCCTGCAGGCAGCCACCGCCATCTACAGCTGGTGGGACACAGCCCTTTCCCGGCACTGGAGTAACCGGGGACCTGCTCCTCCTCAAAATCCAGCCGTGGATTTGTGCCTCACAGCCAGAATGGCTTTCGGACACTGCCCAGCTGCAGTCATTTCACTGTAAATTCAGGGGGTTTTAAATGCCAGTCGATGGGAAGGTTTCTTTTTGAATGTGCCTGGGGGATGCGGATGGCTCTGCCTGGAGCAGGGCTGCCCAGGGGCTGCCTCAGTCCTGGGCTCTCAACTGCTCCTACCTGAGGCTCCCTCATTCCCTAGGAATTGTCCTCCCTAGCAAATGTTAACTGCAGCAGCACTTTGGGTCCATTAACCCTGCTGGGTGCATATGGGATTTATGGCAAAATAGGAGTGTCAGGGAAGGGAATTTTCCTTTTTTGTGTCAGTTTGGGGGGTTTGGCACCACCTGTGTCATGGGGGGACAGCAGTGAGTGTCATGTCCAGTGCAGGGGGGACAGGTTTGCCCCCTCAGCCAACCTCCATCATAGCTCGGGATGATCCAGGCTCACTGTGTCCACCTCAGGGAGGACAAACCTCACCACTCCCCTGGAATAATCTGACACAGACACTTTTCATCCTATTTTATTACTTCACACCTCGATTGCTATCCCAAGCCAAGCCAAGCCAAGCCAAGCACAGCCATCAGCCACATCCCCATCCTCACACCCTGGTGTGACAAAGCCATTTTGGGGGATCACAGAATGACCTGTGTTCACACCCCCTGGCACAAGCTCTCCGACAGCCCCTCCTGCTCCATGAGGCCTTGCAGCCCTCTGGCCACCTCCCAGGCATTCTGCAGCCTCCCAGAACCCTTAATACATTTAATTTTTGTTTTCCCCATGTTTTTATCAGATGGGTAAGGGGCTGCAGGCTCTGTAACCATGACACAAACCCTGCGAGTTCGAACCTTAACAGAAGAGCTTCAAGCTCCATCTTCCCCTGAGCACCTCACCCTTTGCAAAGAATAATCTGTCTCACAAACACCTCCGGAGCACAGCGTGAGCCCTGATCAGCTGCAGAGTCACCTTTTCAGACTCTGCTCTGCCCCACAGTGAAGCACCCGCTCCCTCAAGCTCCCTCCCCTTCCCCAAAACCCACCACCCAAGCAGCGAGGCGACAAAACCCCTTCGCCAGTGGCAGCTTTAAATCCAAAGTCTCCCCCCCAAGAACCACAAAAAATTAACTGTTGTACAAGGGAACCACCCTGCTGATGCCCTGCCTGCAAATCGGGCACTTTTTGGGGCTGGGAAGAGCCTGGTAGCACTCGTGGCAGGAGCAGACGTGGCCACACTCGAGGAAAACGCAGGACTTGGTGCTGCTCAAGCAGACCACGCAGGCGTTTTTGAGAGCCTCCCCGCCCTCGGCGCTGGTCAGGCGCTCCTGGGCCTGCCGGAACTCCTCCTGCATCTGCCGCAGGTGCTGCCTCTCCCGGTGCTGCCGGTACTGCTTCCGCAGGAGGAAGAACAGCACGGCGCACGTGGCACAGCCGAAAACCACCGTCAGGATTTTCCAGAACCGCACGCTGGACTCTTGTTTCTGCAGCAAGGACTCGAAATCCAGCGAGCTCAGGTAGTAGGGCATGCCCTGCTTCGGGGGCTGCAGCTTGATGGTGGCGTTGTCCAGGACCAGCTCTCCCACCCCGGTCAGGGCCGTGCCCACCTTCAGCATCTGCTCCGTCTCCTGGATGCCCTTGGGACGCTCCCCGCTGATGTAGTGGCCGATGACGTCGGTGAAGGACTGCACAGAGGGGTGGAATTTCTCATACACCGTCTCCAGGCTGAGCTCAGCAGCGTCCAGAGGCTTCATCACCCGCACGGTGACGCCGGCACCGTCCTCGGCAGGGACCAGGTCAAAGGGGGTGGTGTTGGTTCTCTGGTGGATGATCTTCTCGTAGTCGTTCCTGGGGGGGGAGAAGAACAAGGCACTTGGTCACTCTGGCCACGCCTGAGGCCATTTCAAGGTGTGAGACCCGCCATGGGCACCACAGGGAAGTGATCTGACTGCCCCTGATGGGAAGCACAGCCTGGGATGGCCTGCTGGCTTTGGGAATGACAGATGGGACACGCCCTGAGTGGAGCTCCCTGGAGAACACCTTTCCCTGATGGCACTGTCCAGGGGTGCACGAGGCCACTCCACCCTCAGCTCAGTGCTCCCCCATCCCCACCTACTTCCTCCTCACCTGCCTGTGGCATTCCCAGCTGTCACAAACCATGCCATGAGGAGAGGCACCACGTGTCACACATCCCAGTTTCCCAAGTGTTACCAATTGCTTATCAAACAGCACCACTGGGCTCTGTTTCAGCAGTTCTGGGACCCTCCTCGGGTGACCTGGGTGTGGGGATCACCCAAATCCAATTAATTTCTGTTCTGCAAGTGGGGTTTTTTTTGGAAAGGCCATTCTCTGGTGGGGTAACAAGGTGGGGCTGATCAGTGTTCAGCCTGTATCAGGTTACTCGATGTGCTCTTCTCCTCCAGCCCCTCTGTGAAACCCTAAAATCAGCCAAACCCCCCCGTTATGGCAGCTGTCACTGTGGGGGCTGCTTTGGGACCCAGCTGAGGCACTTGGTCGCTCTGGCCATGCCTGAGGCCATTTCAAGGTGTCAGACCCCCCAGGGGCACCACAGGGGTTTGGGGGTAGCAGGCACATACCAGAGGTGGGTGGTTCTGTTCCACACCATCTTGTGCTCCTGCAGGGTCAGCCTCTGCACCACCCCCTTGCAGTTCTCCACAAACTGGCTGCTCAGCGTGTCCTTCACCGAGCGCACCACACCTGCAACGGGAACCCAGGGCCAGCTGAGGCCTCAGCAACAACCCTGTGGACAGACAGAAAAACTTTGTAGATAAGGAACAATAAACTCAACTGAAGACCAAAAGCAACAGTTCAGCTCCTTCTTTGAGAGCACGGCCTGCCCAGAACCACCTTTTCCCGTGCTGGGGCAGAGACCACTGGCAGCCGACCCTGACACCTGGCCAGGGGCTGGCACTGACAGCACCCGGGGAATGGCTTCAGTGCGCTGCTGGGAACAAATCCTTTCCTCCCTGGGAGGGTGGAGCCCTGGCACAGGTGCCCAGAGCAGCTGTGGCTGCCCCTGGATCCCTGGCAGTGCCCAAGCCAGGCTGGACAGGGCTGGAGCAGCCTGGGACAGTGGGAGCTGTCCCTGCCATGGCAGGGGGGCACTGGATGGGCTTTAAGGTCTCTTTCAACCAAAACCATTCTAGAATTCTAAAATGGGGGCAAAAGGGCTACGAGCCTGTGTTTTCTGCTGTCAGGAGTCTGTGGCTGCTTGGTGGGGGGGAAATGACCTGATGGGCACAGGAGGAGGAGCTGGGGATGAAATCTCCAGGTGAGGAGCAGCTGTGGGGCAGGATGTGCCCCCCAGCCCCATTTCAGGCATCACTTTGGGGCCTGTTTGAAAGAAATGAGGGATTTGTCTTTACAAACAAACTGTGGGTCTGCTGGTAGATAAAATACATACTGAGAGATAAAAGAAACAACGGCAAGAGCCATAAATTCCACAGGAATTCCACTGACTGACACAAGGAAAAGGAAAGGGGGGTGAGGTTGTACATTAGAAGGGGTTCTTAGGTATCAGGTGTTTCAGGAAGTCTGCACCTCTCAAGCGCCTCAGCCAACAGGGAAAGAGAGAGGGAAATGCGGCCAGGAAGTGAGAATAAAAAGGAGGTTGCGTCTTCTAGTAATTTGAGAGACCCCACGGGAAATGCCCATGACCTCTCCCTTGATTCAAATAAAGTTATAGGACTCCTCTGTCTCCTTTTTGGACATAAAACTCTGGTGTTTGGACACGACCCTACCTTCTATGACCGCATAGGGCACGCAGCGTCCGGGCGCCTCCAGCAGCACGGCCCGCAGGTCCCCGTCCAGCCGGACCTTCCTGGCGCCCTGCGGGAGCAAACACAGGCCGCGGCTCAGCCGGCGCGACCAGGCCGCGGCTCGGGGGCCGGGCACATGCACTCCCCCGGCGCACCCCTGACACCCACCTCGAGCCCGCGGGCCACGCGAGCCTTCTGCCGGTAGATGGAGTAGAGCAGGGCGGTGATGGCGGAGCTGGCGGCCAAGAGCACGGCCTGTGCGGCCGAGGGCCGCCCGCCACCCTCCATGGCCGCCAGGCCCGCCGTTACCACGGCAACCGCCCGGCGCCCGGCGATGACGTCACGAGCGGCGCTCTGGCCGCCGCCATGGAGGCGCGGGGTCCGCCAGGGCCGGGCGGGGCGGGGGCTCCGGACAGCCCCGCTGGGGTGCGGGGGTAACGCACACTCTGTGCGGGCCAGATCCCGGCCCCACGGAGCTTTAGGGGCATAAACCCCGTCTTTGGGAGTTTGGGGGGGCGGGACAGCTGGCAGCCGCCCCACCCCTTTACCCCCGCCTCCACCCTGGGGTCTTGGCCGGGACATCAAACCCCAGCCTCACCAGCATCTGAGGGGGATTATCCCAATCCAAGCCATCCTTTAGGATCCTGGCAGCTGGCCCCAAATTCTAATGCCTCTGGGTGTGTGGGGGAGCATCCCCGTACCTGCCCACCACCCAAATCTCACCTGCTGCTAAGTTCGGGGGGCAGTGGTCAGACCAAAGCCTGTTCCCCCGTGCCTGGGAGGGGATATCTCTCCAAATCCCTGCAGCATCTCGGGGAAGGGCTCACACCCCCTCGCCGGGCTGTGGGGCAGCAGCACCCCGAGGCCCCTCTGGGGGGCTCAGGCTCAGGACGCAGCCCCCAGCCCCACTGTGCAGAGTCCTGCCCCACAAAGGGCCATGCAGGGTGGCAGGTCCCTGCTGGGGGGCATAAACCTCCTCCACCCCCCATCTCCTTACCATCACTTATTCTGGGAAAGCAGCAAAAGGGGAAGAAAAAAATAGCAGTTTTTCATAAATTATTGATCTTCAGGCCCTTGGTGTTAATTTGAATTGGGGTTGGGGGGTTGGTGCAGGCAAGTTCTGCTCCCCAGTGGGGTCCAAGGGGCCAAACCCCCATCACTGCTCCCCCGACGTGGGCGGCACAGCCGCCCCCCAGCTCTATATTTAAAAAATCAAGTTGCCATGGCTACGCAGAGCAGCTCTCCCCCGCCCTCGGTGCCGCAGCAAAGCACCGTGGGCCCCGCAGGCACCCCTCCTTGGCCTGCCTTTTGAGGGACAAAAGCAATACAAACCCCTCAAACTGCCTCAGAGCCGAGCTTAACTCTGTCATCCACCAAGGCCCGGGCGAGACACAGGCGCCGTCACACCGCAGAAAACACACATTCATTTTATTATTATGGCCGCTGAGGAGGAGGCACGAGAGCAGGTTCATGTGCAGGGCCGGGGGCTTCCCTGGGGTGCAAACCCACCCCCGCCACGGGTCTTCCTGCAAACGGAGCCGCTGTCTTGTCCAGACCGATCCCGAGCAGGGTCCAGCGCCGGCTCGGGGCGCAGGGAGGGCACCCCGTGCCCGCGGCCGCTCAGCACGCGGCGGCGCGGGGCCCGCGCAGGCTGCACCCCCTCATGTCGCTGGCCAGCCGCAGCACGGCCGCCCGCCCGGGGTCCCCCAAGGGCGTCGCGGCGCCGAAGGCCTCCTCCTCCTCCTCCTCCAGGATGGAGCTGAGGCGGGGGGCGCAGCGGGCCCGCTCGGCCGGCGGGCGGTAGGGACACTTGGCGTTGAGCAGCCGGCGCAGCGGCACCAGGGGCACGATGGCGTCGCCCAGGAGCTGCTGCTGCACGTGGCGGAAATCGCTCTGTCTCTTGAGGCGCTTGAACTCGTTGAAGGCGGAGGCCGAGGTCTGGTAGAGCAGCAGGGCCATGGCGCGCGCCTTGTCGGCCTTGGAGACCAGCACGGCGTGGCAGCGCAGCACCACGGCCTTGTTCTTCACCTGGTGCCGGTACACCCAGGCGAACACCTTGGGGTGCCGGCGGTCGGCGGCGCAGTAGGTGATGCGGTGCAGCAGGTACGCGTGGCCCGGCCGGCGGGCCCCCTTCTCGCAGGGCGTCATGCGGATGCCGTGCGGGCCCAGCGTCAGCGTCATCTTGGCCCCGCCGGCGCCCGCCTCGCTCTTGGCCCAGATCTTGCCCACCGCCTCCTCGGTGCAGCCCTCGCCCTTGGCGTGCAGGGTGACGGCGTTGCCCAGGTACCTCACCGTGTACGTCGGGTCCTCCTTGTTCAGCTCCACTTTCTGGCGCTTCCCGCGGAAGACGCTGCCCAGGCGCTCCAGCGGGCACTCGGGCAGCAGGTCCGGGCAGGAGCGGAGGAAGCCGGCCAGCAGCGCCGCGTAGCTCAGCCCCGGCCCCAGGCTCTTGCCTTTGCACTTACGTTCATTTTCCACCAGCACGAACTTGCTCCGGCGCCAGGGCAGCATCTCGGCTCCGCTCCGCTAACGCCGGCCTCGCTGGCAAGCAGCGGGACCACCCCCCAGCCCGAAGCCGCTTCGGGGGGTGTCCCCGCACCCCCGCGCAGGGGGTGTCGTCCCCTCGCCCGGCAGCGGGACGCGGCCCCGGGGCCGATCCGGCTGCCCACGGAGGATGCGGAGCCGAGGAGCCGCCGCGTTCCGGGTGCCGCCTGCGCCTGATGCTGCGGGAGCGGCGGCGGCTGCGGGGACGCGGCTCTCCGTGGGCTGCTCCACCTCCCCGAGCACGCGGAGAGCCGCCGGTGAGCGGCCCCCGCCGGCGAACGGCCCCCGCCGGTGCCCCGCGGGGACAGCGAGCCGGGGGAATCGAGCCCCCCGTGCCCCTGCAGCAGCCAGACCCCCTGCGCCGAAACCCACCGGCGGCTGGGGAGATTCCCTCATTTCCCACCCGGCTGGAGGGGTGATTTTGGGAGGATCAGATGATGGCTTCTGGCACCGGAGCGACAAAAAGGTGGGGGGGTTTTCCCCCCCAAATCAGTACGTTGCACAAGGGTGTGTGCCAGGATTTGCAGATCCTGCAGGTTTGCTGGCATTTTTTCCGCCAAACCTCCCATTTGCTCCTGTTATTTCCAAGCCAGTCAGACCTCCTTGCTGCTTCTTTCCTTTTGGGCTGAGCTGGCTTTTAACCTGTTGCTTTTATCTCTGGCCAAGGCCCTAGGACAGCTTCCCTCCAGGAGAAATGGAATGTTATGTCCCCATGGTGCAGCTCGGGGGGAATTTTTGGGGAGCACTGCAAGGTTTCAGCCCTGCAGTGGAGTCTGAGGCTGCTCAGGATTCAGTGCCTTTGGCTCAAACCCTGATTTCCACTTTTTTTTTTTTTTTACCATCTGGACATAAAGCAAGGAGACCTCTGGGCTTGGAGATGCTCTGTTTGCCTTGGGATTAAAAAAAAGGGGTAAAATAACACCATGTTCCCCCACTTCTAGTCTGCTTGGGGAAGAAAATAAGAGTGGGGTGTCGCAGGGAACGGGAAGCCATTTCCCAGCAGCTTCCCAGATTTTCTGCAGTTTGAGTGAAGCAAATACAACCTTAAAATAGCAGCTTCACAGGCAGACAGCACCAGCCCCACTCTCTCACTGCCGCGGCCTCGACAGCCTTGTAGGATTTTGCAGCCAAAATAATAAAAAATGCATGAATTTGTCTGTTTTTCAGCTTTTCTGATGCAAACATGGGATGTATGGTTTGCTCCCAGTGCAAGGATGGTTTTGGGGAGATCGCAATTAGGGAATTAGTGCTGATGAGGGAGATTCCTATCCATGCTAGCCTCATCTTTCATAATTCCTATTCTTGCCCTCATTGACTCGAGGCAAGGACTGTGTTTACTTGCTTGGTGTTTACATTGAGAGGGCAGGTGTGAACCCACCCTGAAAGCTTCTTTATTTACAAATCCCACATTATTGGGGTCAGGGGGGGCTGTGGTGTCCCTCTACACTGGTTTGATCCCACAAGTTGCCCTAGGACTGGTTTTCCTTTTTCTCCCAGATTTTGGGAGGCAAGGGAGACTCTGCACCACATTGTATATAGGGGAAAACAGCCTGGATTTACACTTGAAAGCTGAGAGAAAGAGTTGTGGGCTGGTTCAGGCTGCCAATGCCTCCTCTCACTCACTGCCCTGGCAAGTAGGGAACTGTCATCACTGGGTGCAGAGGGAACAAGCACCCTGAGGTGTGTGGGAGGTGGGTTTCCTGGTTATCCCTTGGACAATACCGATCTCAGCATCCCAGATTTGGTTTCTTGGGGTACCTGTGCTGGTCTCACTGCCCCATACTCTGTTTCAGCTCCCAGAGTTTCAGCCCCATCAGAAGCCACTCCCAATTTGGATGCTGCTTCCCAGCCTGTTGTGGCTTCTCAGCAGTGACCCAGCAGCAAGATTTGATGGCAAAACCAGCAGGTAAGGTCAAAATCCTCCCAAAATCCAACAAACTGGACAAAAACCCCAGTGATAAATCTCTTGGGGCTGTGACAACCGTCCTTGCAGCTAGAAAATGGGGCAGGAAGCTCCTTGGGCAAGGGGAAAAGTAGAGAAATCTTTAATTAAAAAGCAATTTGATGGTCACCCGGGAGCCCTTTACCTTGTGTGGACTGATTCCCATGGAAGCACCAGCCAGACTGAATTTGGGCTCCAGCATGAGGGCATCTGAAATTGGGCTTTTGACCACCTGTGTCTTCAGCCACTTTCCTCTGCTGCCTGTAGTTAGAAGACCTGGGAAAATATTATTTTTTATTATTTCTTTTAATGCTTTCAATCTTTTTTATTTATTTCTTTTGATCTCACTGATCGGGAGCTGTTGTTCCTTCCCCCCAGGAACGATTTAAGGACATTTTCCCGTGGAGCCACAGAACCAGTTTTGAACTGAGGAGGAAAAATCCTCCGGGATGGTGGCGGAAAACTGTTCTGCCAGGACAGAGAAAGGAGGAAGTAAGCAATGAAAACAGGAGAAACTGGACAAAATGAGGCAGCAGGCAGGGAGAGGATGTGGGAATCCCTGTGCTTTGGGGCCAGGACTGCCCCTGAGGATGCTTCCCAGAGTTCAGCTGCGTGCCGGGGCGTTATCCCGGCGTCCCGGCCAGCCTATTTTCCAGGCGAGGAAATATTTAACCGCGGCGTCAGCGGGCAGGGCAGGCAGCTGCAGGAATGGAGAGAAGCGGGCAGCGCTCGTTCCCTGCTGTCCCCCCGGGCCAGCCTCAGGGTGACCATCTGCAGCTCCTGCTGCGCCGCAGCCAGGAGGCCAAAAGCTGCGCCTATTGCCCCTACAGCCGGTTCCCGGTGGGAGCTGCCCTGCTCACTGCCGGCGGGGAGATCTTCTCGGGTAAGATGGGGCTCTGAGACCCCCCCGGGGGTTTTGGGGAGCCCCCAGCAAGCCTTGGGTCATGTGTGAGGGTGTATTGGGGTCATCCCGGGGTGCTGGTGTTGTGTGTCCTCCCCCGCTGTCTCTTGGCAGCTGCCATCCCGGACCGAGCCAAAGATCACAGCGGATGGCAAAATAAATAGGGGAAGCAGAGAAAATGGCTTTTCTGTGTCAATTCCCGGAGAAGAAAGGAGCTGGTGGGGTTTGGGGTGGCTGATGCCGGGGTTGTCCCTGCAGGGTGCAACGTGGAGAACGCCTGCTACAGCCTGGGGATGTGCGCCGAGCGCGGTGTCATCCAAAAAGCCATCTCCGAGGGGCACACCAGCTTCAAGGCCATGGCCATCGCCAGGTGAGGGTGCTCCGAGAGCTGGAGTGGTGGGGAACCAGCAGGAGAACCCCCGCTGCTCCTCAGGGACAGCTTCTTTTGCAGCAGCCCCATTGTTTGGGGAGGGAAATAAAGTTTTTGCATGCTGTTTTTGGAGGAATTGGGGGAGCAAATCTGTTGTGGGTCTGTATTTATCGGGGCATGAAGGTCTTCTGCAGGTGTTCTCCCCTCCTCTGACCTCAGGACTGAACTCTGTGCCCTTCTCCTTTGGCAGTGACATGAGGGACCAGTTCATCACACCCTGTGGCGCCTGCAGACAAGTGATGAGAGAGGTGACAGCTTGTGTGGGGCTCCGTGGCTCATTCCCTGGTCCCAGACACCATCCCCTGACCCCAGGCATCTCCCCCTAAGACACCTGGACGTACCAAGGAGGGTGCAACCCCCCATGCTCAGCCCCAGGGCTGTCTCCAGGCTCCTCAGATTTCATTATCCCCTGGCAAAGGGGTATTCCAGCCCTGGGTGGGTGTTCAGTGGGAATTCATTAGCTCGCCTTCCAGGTGCAGGGATTTGCCCTTGAGTCCTTCCTCTGGCAAGGCTGAAAATGAGGGTTTTCCTGCAAAAGCTGAGCTTCCCAAGCTCCTGTCCAGCTCTTCTCTATGGGAATCCCAGCACCCCCACCCTGTTTTGGGGTTGTTAATATTTAATGGGTTGTGGGGCTCTGCTCAAGGGTCAGATTCAGCAGGTTCAGAGGCACTGGGGCTCATGCTGGTGGGGTAAAAACACAGGATCTGAGCCCAAAATACCCTCTGAGGGAGGTAATGCTGATAAGCCAACCCAAAATACATGTAATAGAGGGGGATGCTCCCTGTGAACCTGAAAAAAATGGGTATATGATTAATTTGGGGAAGAAATGCAGGTTCTTCCATTCTTCTCCCTCATCAGGCTCTTCTTTCTCCTCCTCCAGTTTGGCACAGACTGGTATGTCTACCTGACCAAAGCAGATGGCACCTACATTGTCAAGAGGCTGGAGGAGCTGCTGCCACTCTCCTTTGGCCCTGAGGACCTGAATAAGGTCTGAGCAGCGTGGCCACCATCAGCATTTGCTCTTAGGCACAGGGGATAATGATTTTCCCTGATTTTCTCAGCCTGTAAGCAACTTTTTGGGAGCAACACAGTGGGAAATTTGTTTATACTGTTAAGTTGCCCGTTCCTCTGTCTCATCTTCTAATTCAGTGTTGATTTGCAGACTCCAGCTCCACCTTGCCCCAAGGAAATGGCAAAATCAAATCATAGAAATTCCCTGTTATTAGTAAAAAAAGCGTCCAGACATCCCTGTAGGCAAGGGAGGACATGGGTTTGATGCAGAACTCAAACAGGCTTTGGTACAGAAACCACTCCTGAATAATGCAAAATCATTGCTTGGGAAAGTGCTGGATCCTTCAGCTCTAAAAAGAAGTGAAAGCAAGAGGGAAAAGGTCCATCAGCCCCAGAAGCAGTTAGTGAGCCAATCCAGATTAGGTGAATTGCTGGAACAGGGTGGTTATTGCACTGACCGTGTCCTTTGCTCCTTTCTTCCCAGCTTGTTTTCCTAGCTTTTATTCTGTTTGGGGTGAAGAAGAGGACAAGGAGTTTTTGGGGTGTTCTGGAGGGGTTTGTGCCTCTGGGGTAATGCCATTTGTTGATTGTATATTGATTTATAATGCAATGACAAATGAATTCATTACATTTTCCAACCTGCACTGGGTTGAGCATTTCTGCCATGCCTAAGTGAAATAAAAACAGTTCTGTTTTATCTCCTGCAGTTGTAGCAAGTGATGAAACACAGGGAATGGGGTGTCAGGGCTGTCCTGCAGCCCAGGCAGGGCTGGATGTGCCCTGGGAACCTCATGAGGTTCAGCAAAGCCGAGTGCAGGGTGCTGCCCCTCAGTGTCCGTACTGGCTGGGGGATGGAGAACACTCCTGTGGGAAGGGCTTGGAGATGCTGGGGATGAGAGGCTGGATGTGCCTCGGCTGTGGGGCTGATCTCACAGCACAGGCAGCAGGGCAGGGATGCTGGCACAGGGTGCTCAGAGCAGCTGTGGCTGCCCCTGCATCCCTGGAAGTGTCCAAGGCCAGGCTGGATGGGGCTGGAGCAAGCTGGGATAGTGGAAGGTGTCCCTGCCCATGGCAAGGGTGGGACTGGATCGGCTTTGAGGTCCCCTCCAGCCCAAATCAGTCTGTGACTCTGTGACTTGACGATTCCACACACGGGGTTGTGCCCTGGCTGTTTCCAGGTCAGTGCCGTGCTCCAAGCCAAGCCACTCCCAGCTGTGGCTTCCATGCCCTGCATTGCACAAGGCTTTACCTTGGCTGCACCCTGCTCTGTGCCCTGTGCCCTGCTCCATGACCCATTCCATGCCCGGCCTGATGCCCCCCTCCATCTCCCCTTCCATATCCTGCTTCATGCCTTCTACATGTCCCCTCACATGCCCTGTTCAGTACCCCACTCCACACCTGCTCCACATCTTGCTCTGTGCCCCATTCCATGTTCCACTCCCATGCCCTGCTCCCTGCCTGTCTCCATGCCCATTCCCTGCCCCACTCCATACCCCATTCCCTGCCCCACTCCATGCCCACTCCAGGCCCATTCCCTGCCCCACTCCATGCCCACTCCATGCCCATTCCCTGTCCCACTCCATGCCCATTCCCTGTCCCACTCCATGCCCATTCCCTGCCCATTCCATGCCCATTCCCTGCCCCACTCCATGCCCATTCCATGCCCTCTCCCTGCCCACTCCAGGCCCATTCCATGCCCCATTCCCTGTCCCACTCCCTGCCCCACTCCATGCCCATTTCCTGCCCCATTCCATGCCCTCTCCCTGCCCACTCCATGCCTATTCCCCGCCCATTCCATGCCCTCTCCCTGTCCCTCTCCCCCCCGTTCCCCGCCGTCCCCGTCCCGTGCCGGGGGCGTGGCTTGGCGCCCCGTGGGCGTGGTTCCGGGCGCGGCCTGCCGCCATTGGCCCGCTCTGGGCGCCGCCCCTGGCCCCGGCGCGTCGGCCATGGCGGTGCGGCTGCTGCTGGCGCTCCATGCCCATTCCATGCCCATTCCCTGTCCCACTCCATGCCCATTCCATGCCCATTCCCTGCCCCATTCCATGCCCATTCCATGCCCTCTCCCTGCCCACTCCAGGCCCATTCCATGCCCCATTCCATACCCATTCCCTGTCCCACTCCATGCCCATTCCATGCCCATTCCATGCCTATTCCATGCCTATTCCTCGCCCATTCCATGCCCTCTCACTGTCCCTCTCCCCCCCGTTCCCCGCCACTCCAGGCCCATTCCCTGCCCCACTCCATGCCCATTCCCTGTCCCTCTCCCTGCCCACTCCAGGCCTATTCCCTGCCCCATTCCCTGTCTGACTCCATGTCCATTCCCTGCCCCACTCCATGCCCATTCCCTGGCGGCCGCTGCGCGGCGCGGCCGCGGCGGCGGCGTCTGCCTGGCGCTGGCCATGGCGCTGGGCCTGGTGGAGCCGCGCCTGGAGGAGCAGCGCCGGGCTGAGGCGGCGTGTCGCCACATCCAGGTGGGAAGCGGCCCGGGGATCCCGCGGGGCAGCGCCTCCGTGAGGGGCAGGGGGCCGTGCCGCGGGGAGGCCTTCAGCCACCTCCAAGAAGGGCACGGGAGGCCGTAGCCCTCCAGGCATCCTTCTGGAAAGAGAGGGTGGTCCTTGATGTGTGGAGCCCCCTGAACGCCCCCATGAACAGTGTCAGAGCTGTGGGGAGCCGCTTAGACACTCCCCCTATGAAGGGTAGGGGGGTCCTTGCTTTGGGGAGTCCCTCAGACACCCCCACTAAGGGCAGTGCTCATTGCTCCCATAAAGGGGAGGGGGATTCTTGTGAAGAACCCCTCAGATGCCCCTGTCAAGGGAAGGGGGGTCACTGCTGTGGGGAGCCCCCCTGACAGCCCCTGTGATGGGCACAGTGGGGAGCCCCCCGACAGCTCCCCATCTCTCCCCAAGGAAGGTGGGGGGTGCTGCAATGAGCAGCCCTCGGGTACCTCCCCAAAGGAGGGGTGCTGGGAGCAGCCCCAAAGGCACCTCTTTCTCCCCAAAATAGGGTCATGGGAAAGTCTCAGTCAGCAGCCCCTCATCACCCCAAAGCAGGTGCCTTCAAAAGCAAGCGACCCTCACTGCCTGTCCCTCCACAGAGGGAGGGGTCGGGGTCCTGGTGGGGGTTTCATGTCCCAGGACACTGATGTTGATGCCCATGGGGACCCTGTGGTGCTGGGCCAGGCTGTGCTGGCAGGGCACGGGGGACGGAGGGTACTGAACTTATTTCCTGGGTAAAAATAGACCTCTGGTGCTGAGAGCCAGCTGTCACCTGCTCCGCCGACCAGCAGACACATTCCCTGAGGTTTCTCCTGAAGAGGATGCTTTCTCTGCTCTGTCCCTGCTGGGTTGCTCCATTTGCTGTCCCTGGTCTGTGTCCGATGACACATCCCTAGGGTGTCACCGCTGCTTTGGGGCTGCAGCTCACAGAGAAGGCCACTTGTTTGTATCAGTATGGTGGCAGCTGGGGCAGCACCAGACCTGTGCAATCATGAACTGTGATGAAACTCCAAAACAGCCTCCTGTGTGTTGTTTTTCCAGATATCTCGATTTCCTCCCCAGCTCCATCCCATCACAGATTCACTCTCCCTCAAACTAACCAGCCCTCACAGTTGACTGCCACAAAAAGGCCATTGTTTTTCCTGTTTCTGCTTTTAATTGGATTTTCTTTTAAATGCTGTTTGCCTGATTTGTTTATGGAGAGGGAGAAAAGTATAATAATGCATCTATTTTCAGAAGTGTTCAGTTAAACTTTTCTTTATGCAGCCACAGAATCATGAAATGGTTTGGGATGGGAGGGACTTTAAGGCCCATCTCTTTCCACCCCTGCCATGGGCAGGGACACCTTCCACTATCCCAGCTTGCTCCAAGCCCTGTCCAACCTGGCCTTGGACTCTTCCAGGGATGGAGCAGCGACAGCTTCTCTGGGAAAATATATTTATATTCTAGATTGGCAAATGACTCCCCCTCCTGGTTCCTCTTCTTCCCTCGAAAAGGGCACCTTTAGAAAAGACTGGTTTAGGGGTAACTTGTATCACACAACAATATATGGCCTGCAGATGATCTGTCATGTGGTTACAGTGAGTTGAGGCCAATGGTTAGAGTCTGACTGAGACTTCCAGGTTGGACCATCCCACCAGGATGTGTAATACCCCTGACACACCAAGTTCTCCTTCTCTGGGAAGTCTGGGATAACTGAGTGGGTTTTTCTGTTCGTGTTCCTTTCAGACCATGTTTGTTGGGAAGAACAAGCCACAGAAAGATCCCCTGAGCTCCTTCCGCTGGCAGGGCTTCAAGCTGGAGGAGTATCTCATCGGCCAGCCCATCGGGAAGGGCTGCAGTGCTGCTGTGTACGAGGCAGCTATTCCCTTCTGCCCCGCTCCTGGGGGTCCTGCCCAGAGCAGCCCTCTCCCAGCCCTGCAGCAGCACCGTGCCTCAGCTTCCCAGGGGGCTGAAGAGGAGCCTGTGGTGAAGCACCAACCCAAAGGGGCTTTTCCCTTAGCCATCAAAATGATGTGGAACATTTCGGTAAGGAGTCAGCGCTGAATCCCCTGTGTCTGTTGCTGGGGAATTCTGGCTGGAATGTTTAATGCTGAAGTGTTGAAAGTGCTAATTATGGAGTGCAGGATGAGCGTGTCACAACAAAGCTGTTGGTAGGTGACACTGGAGACACTGGGTGTTAGTGAGTCCCAGAGCGAGGTAATCAGCATTCATCATCCTCTGGAGTCAGCACTGAGAGCTGCTGCTGCAGCTGTTGGGTGTGGAGGTGATGTTTTGGGAAGAAGAGGTTTTCTGAGGCTGGCTCTACTGGAAAGGTCTAAGAAGGGGAAAGCCACTGCTGCCAGTGATTTAGGAATTGGTGTCCTGTCAGTGTCAGGGCAGAGGTGGGTTTTCTTCCTGAGGAGTCAGTGGTCTCGGGGTGCACAGTAACCTGCCTGCTGTGTCCTCTTGCTGTGAGTGACTGTCCAAGATCTGCTCTAGTGTTTCCCAGCCTGGGTGACTGAGATCCAGTTCCACAGTGTGGCTCTTCCATGTTTAAAAAAATTCATGTGGCTTTCCCCATTGATGCGACAAGTGAATATTTCAAGAGAATCTTCCAAAATGCCAACATCTGGAGTTCCTTGGTCTCCAGATGTACCCTGGCATTTAGCTGTGGGCTCTTCTACTTGGGTTTGGAAGTTGAAAGTGAGTGCTAAGGTGTAGTTTGGATTGCTGACAATCAAGGGTGCATTTGAAGTGACAAATAGATTTCTTTCTGCAAATAAAGGCCTTGTGGCCTCCCTTAGTGAACTCTTTAAGTAGTTAATTGTCTTCCTTGATTTTCAAGGGAGGGAGGTCCTGGAATCTGGTCTCAGTCACCCATCTCCAGACGCGGTGCCAGAATCAGGATTATCTGCTCTCAGCTTGCCTTGGGGCCGGGTGATTTTGGAGCTGAAACCAACGTGGGGTGTGGCTGTTGTTGCAGGCTGGTTCCTCGAGTGAAGCCATCCTGGATGCCATGGGCCGAGAGCTCGTCCCAGCCACAGGCCGTGCCCTGTCCGGGGAGTACGGAGCTGTCTCTGGCCGCAGGTAGGGAGGTGGCAGGGTGCTGATTTTATCCCTTGGTCAATTTTGCAGCAAACTGTACTGTTAGGAAGGTGAACAGGGCTTTCTAGAATAGCTGCTGAAAGCAGGTAAACCTGGGGATTGTTAAGTTTGTTGGCATGCAGGGAATTGCATCATTAAAGTATGTGGTCCAGAGGGGATTGGAAGGGTGCACCAAGAATTTGGGAGCATTTGGGGTCTCACCAGGGTCTAGTGGGTGGCTATGGCTGTGTCTTAGCTTCTCTGTGTTGAAATGTGTTGGCATTTGCTGAGGTAAAGGCTGAAGGAGCCACTGGTTGAACACCATTTAAATTTGTATTGTGATGCTTTTTAATTGCACCACTACAATTGGTAACAGTTTGAGTGTATTAAACATCAGATCATTTCACTGTAATACAATTTGACTGTGAGGTTTGAGAACTGGTTTGGTGTAAAATGGGTGCTGGACAGGGAGGTTCAAACTGTTTTAGTGCAGGAAAACGGGTGAAGAGGAAAATGGGAATGACTTAGTTTGTACTGTTTGACCTGAGTGGGAAGTGAGCAAACAGCATGAAGGTGGAAAATCTCATGGAAACTTCTAAATTACCTCAAGTTAGCTGTATTTTTGTTCAGAAATGCATCTTTTTTTTCCATTTGAAACAATGATCGAGTCCACAGCCCAGATTGTCTGATTTAAATTTCAAATCCATCCCGGCTGCCAATACAAATGAATAATGAATGCTGTGCCCGTGGCTGGCTGGGAATGCAGTGGAGCAGCCAAAGGGATATTTGACATTCAGGGGATGAGAGATCTGTGTTGCAGACAAATAGGTAACCTGCTTTTCAGGGTAGGGAGAGCTTCCTGCCTGTGCCATAAAATAGAGGGTCTAAATTGATACTCCCAGTGTGAAGTTGACCTTTATTATGTCTAACAAAGTAATTGCATTTGGGTGTTATTCTCTAGAGCTGCTGTAGCTCTTTTTTGAATGGAGAAGCAGCCTGTGCCTCGTTCTGCCTTTGTTAGCAGCATAGAAGGGTTAGTGGGGCTTGAGTAAAATGAAGGCTGCATGTTATGTGTGAGGGTTTTTATCAAAGCTCTGTTTGTAGTGCAGGTAAAGCACCTTATTTCCTGTTTGGCCATTGTGAATAGGGGAATCCAGTTACAGAAGAGCCCCTGTGACACCTTGGTTGGCTCAGTTTGCTCTGGGAGGCACCAGGGTGGATTCTGGAGCTCTGGAGAAGGTGCTGCGAGATGTCCATTGCTGCAGTGGGTCAGTACGGGCTGTGGGTGTTCTGCATCCACCTGGGAAGTGCTGGCCTGAGATGCTGGTTGGGAAATGGGCCATGAAACTGCTGCCCATGCTCTTGCTCAGTGAATGGATTCCAGGATGTGAGTGTCTGACTGTTTGCTTAATGTGCAGTCCTGTAATCCACCCTATGCAGCTTTAATCTCCCTCTGATGAGGCTTCCAGTGCTGAAAAAACGTGTTTGCTCTCTGCTGGGGAACCCTTTGGTGTGTAGGACAGTTCATAATAATGAGAAGTAGCTCCAGCAATAACAGCAATGTGCCTGGGACCCATCAGAGCCAGCTGAGGGGTTGGTGCAATCTCTGGGGTCTTTCCTCTGCACAGAAAACCTGTCCTTGGGAGGAAGAAGCTGCAACCTCATCCGAATATAATCCAGGTGATCCGAGCGTTCACGTCCTCTGTCCCTTTGCTGCCTGGAGCCTTTGCTGACTATCCTGACGTCCTTCCATTGAGCCTGAACCCCAGAGGGATCGGTCACAGCCGCACGCTCTTCTTGGTGATGAAGAAGTAGGTGGAGAGAAGCTGGTTAACGTGACTTGGGCGCTCTGTCCCTGCGAAGCTTGGGTCTGGGCTGCTGCCAAAGAGCAGAGTATGCTCTTGGAAACGCCTCCCAGGACCTGTTCCAAGTCCTTGAGGTTCTGACTGTGCTTCCACAATGAAGACAAACCGTTCTTTTTAATAATTACCCCAAATTAAAGTGAGAAATCTGGAGTTTGTCCCTATTTGTCTGCCCTTCTAAGCCTGAACTTCACCTCTAGTCTCAGCACACTGTTAGAGATGGAGTAGAATCAGTAATGAGATGAGCCAACACTGAGGTTGAGCTGCCAGTGATAAGCCTGCAGGATGCTAATTCCCTTTTTTCCCCTTGTTCTGCCTAGCTACCCGTTCACGCTGCGCCAGTATCTGCAGGAGAACACTCCGGATGTTCGCCTCTCCACTGTGATGATTCTGCAGCTCTTGGAAGGTGTGGACCACCTTGTTCGACATGGAATAGCACACAGAGACCTCAAGTCTGACAACATCCTGGTTGAATTTGATTCTGGTACGTAGATCCCTGAGGATAAATGCCAGTTCATTCCCAGAAGTGATTCGGTCACACTGGTGTTCAGGGAAGTCTCACCCAGCTGTGTGTCTGGGGAAAGAAGCACAGGTTTTGTTTTTAGCTTAGTATTTGCTATGAGTGCAGCAAGTCATTGATCCTGTCTGTGCCTGAGGTTTTGGATCATTAACATGGACATAGTGTACTGTGAGCTGATGGATTGCATGAGCACAGCCAGCAT
This sequence comes from Passer montanus, assembly GCF_014805655.1. Taxonomy (NCBI): domain Eukaryota; kingdom Metazoa; phylum Chordata; class Aves; order Passeriformes; family Passeridae; genus Passer; species Passer montanus. The sequence goes on along the minus strand of NW_024363161.1, from coordinate 32,005 downwards.
TGACTGGAGCATCCGGGAACACCACATTTGGGATGCAGCAGGAGCCTTTGCTTCAGGCTCTTGGTTCTGTCATCTTTCCCAAGCTAAAGAGTACAGGGAGCCTCTTAAAATCCCACCCCTTGGCCAGGTTAATGGTGCTGCACCCTGGGATGATGAAACATGGGTTGGGAGGGAAGGGATGCAGCATTTTCATCAGCGTGTTCTCCTGTCAGCCTCTAACAGCAGTTTTAATTACCTGAGCTCTTTTTTGATGTGATTGAGTTTCAAATTGACAGGAGCAATAGGAGGCAGGCAGGTCAGTGTGATTAGGAGGGGAAGAATTTGATTGAACAGGATCTGGGAGAGAGACAGAGACCACTGGAATCCACCCTACCTCTGGGAGACTGGCCCAAGAGGTGACAGAGGATTCTCTGTTCCCCGGGGCTCAGGGTTTAGAATCATAACATCAAAATCAAAATTTTTAGATTTGATTTTGATTTTTAGAATCAAAAATGGCCTGGGTTGGAAGGGACCTTAAAGCTCTTCTCATTCCAACTCCCTGCCATGGACAGGGACACCTCCCACCAGACCAGGTTACTCTGCTGAATGTCTTTGCCCACAATCTTGATGAGGGGATGGAATGCCCCCTCAGTCAGTTTGCAGAGGGCACCAGGCTGGGTGTTGATGTGATGTGGTGCTTGGTGCTGCCAGGTCCTCCCAAACTGAACCCTAACTGGCAGCTCTGTGTTGTTCACAGCTGGCTGCCCCTGGCTGGTCATCACTGACTTCGGCTGCTGTTTGGCAGATGAAAGCATCGGCCTGAGGCTGCCCTTCACCAGCTCCTATGTGGATCGGGGTGGCAATGGCTGCCTTATGGCACCTGAGGTAAATCCCTCTGTGGCAGTGCTTTGTGGTGCTGGTTTTCTGCTTGTCCTGCTGTTGGGGCTAAAAGTTTTGTTGGCATAGAAGGTTTGTGTTCTGCATTGAGTTCGGCTTGGTGAATATCTGTGCTGAACTATGTCAGATAGACACCTTGAGCTTTAACAGGTGGAACGTAATCAGTTGGTGTTAAGAGAATCAGCCTCCCCTCCCCCAAATTTACACTTTAATCTTTATTCAGGCCCCTTTCCATGTAACTATTACAAATTTTATGCAGCAGTCCTTGTGTTGCAACAGTAGCTTTTGGCTGAAGTTCAAGACGGTTGTGAAATTATTTACAGTTCCTTTTTATTTCTTTGATGATAAGAAATAATAAAAGCCAAGACACCCTTAACTGTCTGCTGGACCTGGAGCACCTTGCCATGGTGTTGATTGTTCATCTGCAGGTCTCCTGTCTCCATAATTCCAGCAGGAGATCACCCTTGGATCTCTGGGAATGCTGGTCAGGGGCAATGGCTAAAGCCTCAGTGCAATGTTCAGACTCCTCCCAGCATCCCAGTGGGCTGAGCAGTGCCAGAGGCTTAGAGCATGCCAATAGGGAATATTTACAGCACAGATTCAGATGCAGCCCACCTTTGGGTTCAGTGTCTAAGTTCATTACAGGTAAATGCAGGTTTGAGCATTAAAACTTGAATTTCAGCACAGAGGCTGCACTCGAGCTGTTGAGTAGCTCCCTCTCTGTGGCAGGTGATCACAGCATCACCTGGTCCAGGCATGGTGATCAACTACAGTAAAGCTGATGCTTGGGCTGTTGGAGCAATTGCCTACGAAATCCTGGGCCTGGCCAATCCTTTCTATGGCCACGGGGACTCCACTCTGGAAAGCAGAAGTTACCTGGAGGACCAGCTGCCAAGCCTGCCCAACCACGTCCCCCTTGAGGTGAAGCAGGTGATAAAGATGCTGCTTCAGAGAGATCCCAACAAGGTAAGAAGCTGTTGCCCTCAAGATATCCTCTTTGGGAGTACCTGTGGTGGATCATTTTGCCTTGGAGGGCTGTGGGTGCAGGGGTTAGTCCAGATCTGACTGCAGGATCAAAGGACAAGATAAGGATCAAAGCCAAAAATGTCTTTGCTGAGTGGTGCTGAACTGTTTCAGAAGTTTGTGTCAGGACCTGACCTCACACTGGAGGGTTCCACACAACACTATATATATACAGTAGTAGTGTCAAAGAGCTTTCTGATTCACAGGGTGTTGCCTTGGGGGGGGCCCCAGAGAGTTTTGGAGGTGCCAATGCTCCGTGCTGGGGATGTGGCCGAGTGCAGCAGGATCAGCTAATCTCCCTCCCCTTCCCTCCCTTTGCCCTTGCAGAGGTTGTCTGCGAGAGTGGCTGCGAACGTGCTGCACCTGAGCCTCTGGGGTGACAGTGTTGTGGCATCCAGGACCCTGAAACCTGACCAGATGATCGCCTGGCTGCTCTGCCAGTCTGCAGCCACCCTGCTCACCAGCAGGCTGGCAGAGAAGAGCCAGGTAGAAACCAAAATGAAGATGTGCTTCTTGGCAAACCTCGAGTTTGAAGACCTCTGGGCAGCAATATTCCTGTTGCTGGCGTGGAGAAGCCACTCTGGGTGAAGGAACCACCTGGAACACAAGCATCCCACATAAATGGCACTTTCTAAAGGCACATAGGAACCTGTCCTTTCTGTCTGTTTGGAGTCCTGTAGTGCTTTAGGGAACAAGCTGCAGGCCTGTGTTAGGAGCTTGAGTTCTCTCTAGCAAGAGTTAACCATGCTGCTTTTCTGCCCCTGCTAGAGGAGATGCCCTTGCTTCCTTACCCTCTGGTGGGGTGGGAGTGTGGACCTTGCAGGTGTCCAGAGGTACGTGGTTGGTTTTGCTCCCATTTGGGAATTAATTGATTTTGTGTGTTGAGTGAAGCAGATTCCTTTCAGAGGGGTGACTGGGAGGAGGCACTGTCTGGCTGCATTTTACAGAGAAACAATTTAAACAACACACAGAAATCCAAGCTGACAAAGGGAGCTGCAGTCTCTGTTCTTGGGGTAACCAGGGTGGTTTGAAACTCATTTTCTTCTGAGCTGTGAAATGACAGCCTGAACACTTCCTGATGAGGTGCTGCCTGGTAACGTGAGCGTCAGCAGCACTAAAAACCTCGCAGTTGTACGAGGATAGTGGAAGCACATCATCCTCAAATCCCGCTTATCGTTGTTCTTAGCTGTTGTAGCTCTGTGGTGGTGGCTGCCCTGGGGTCCAAGGCTGAGTCAGACTCTCCACTTAGGGATAATGCTCCAAACAAAGTGAGGTTGGGCAGTAGCCCCTGCTTAAAGAGCTTAGTGTAATGCTCTGCTCTTTTACCTGCCTGTGTTTCCTTCAATGAAATAATATCCTTTGATGGGGAAGACGGAGACATCAATCTTTAAATAACAACAGCCATGTTTATGAAACAGCATTCAATTTCATGGCTATAATTGTGTTGGGAGGAACTTGGGGAGAAAGTTATTTATGCTTGTTGCACAATAAATTAAAGATTTAATGTGGCTGTGTGGGTTCTCTCAATCCAATTTGGGCTGTGGAGCATTGGTTCCGGGGTGTCTTAGGTGCAAATTCAGCTCTTTCCAGTGCTAACTGTGGAACATGGTGTTCTACTCCAAGGGGAATGTCCCAAAGAGGAACAGACCGTGCTGTGGGGATGTGTTTTGTACTCTGCTGCATGGTAAATCACTGTCTGCTCCTGCAGTTTCCAGGTGGATGACAGTAGCTGATACCCCTAATCACCACAGGGTAACCTGCACTCAGGGTTCTACACATTGTTCCAGTGCAGCAAAGAGTGCAGAGCCTGGGGAGTTGGGGAAATGAGCTCTTGGGGGTGAAAGCTGCAAAAAAAGACCTTTATAACATTGATCTGACCCAAGCAAAGTTTCTGGTGCTGTTTCTTACACTACTGAGCTCTTGCAGTATGTTTCTGCTGCCTTTGCTTTGTGTGTGCCTGGGTCTGGCAGTGAATCCCATGTTCAGGACACTGTGGAGCTTTTGAGGAGTAAATGCTGTTGCTTTGTGTGGATCTCTACCCTAAGCCCTCTTTCTGCCATGAACATCATTCCCTTGCCTTTCCCTCCCTCTCCTAGGTCCAGTCTCTGTACAAGTAGGGAGCAGAATTACGGGCTGGAGCCATCCAGTATCGAGGGTGTTTGTATTTGCCCAGCCAGGGTTTTATCTGCACTGATGAACTCCACTTCATTGGAAACTTGCTTTCCCTGGAAACAGTTTCAATTCTGTCCTCAAAAATGGCCTAAAATGCTTGTCTTGCAGCTTGTCCCCCAGGTCCTTAAATCCCTGTTAATGCTTCCCCTGTTGCTTGCATTTTGTCCCCCTCTATGGTTCTGCTGAGGTCAGACTTCCCTTTTGTTTTCTTTCCCTTCTGCCTTCCACTAACGAGACATTTTTATGATTTTTCAGCATTCTGGGTGCTTTTGTGGAGTGCAGGTTAAAAGTACAGGCTGTTAATGTAACAAATGCTACTGTGCTGTCTGTAAATGCCCAAAGGGAGCAAACTGGAACATCTCCCAGCATGTCCCTCCCACCCTGTCCCACTAATCCCTGCACAGGCTCTTGCCCCTCACTGCTGTGTTTGTTCCCAGTGTTTGCCAGGACTATGCCATTGGGAAAGGGGGTGGCTGAGAGGGTGAATGTGGAGGCTGGGCTGGATTTCTGCTCTTCCCTGGGCAGTGGAGTGTCCGGTGCACTTTGATCCCCGGAGGGAGGCTTGGCAGAGGCAGCTGGCACTCTGCCCAAGCTGGGAACGGGCTCCACAGCACGCCTCGCTGCGTTCCCAGTGGAGAGAGGGTGGGAGTGTGAGTCAGGATGAGGCCTCTGCTCTGGGCTGCCTGCAGCCAGCTGCTGCCCCGGGGAGCTGGGCTCTGCGCTCCCAAGCCAGCTGTGACCACTGTGGTGGCCGCATCACACCACAGCCTCTGGCCTCCGGCTCTCCTGGCCACCTCCAGCTCCCCAGCCAGTGTGTCTGCAGGGCTCCTCCAGCCCCTGGCCCCAGGGAGCAGAGCCCCCAGCTGCTGGAGCTCGCAGTTCAACGTGCCCCCCAGTGCCCTGCTCGTGGCCCGGCCTGCGGGGGTCTGCTCCATGATGAGGCTTCCCATGCAGGCGTCCGCGGAGGGACTGGACGTAGCGTTTGTCGGTGTCCCGCTGGACATAGGCACGTCCAACCGCCCGGGAGCCAGGTAAGGGCCAGCCAGGGGAGCTCATGCTTCCCTCTGGCCATCGGGCGTGGCTCTCCTGTGGTGAGAGGGGTGCTGGGAGCAATGCCTGGTGGCGTTTCCCAGCAGCGTGATCGTCCAGGTTCGGCCCGCGTCAGATCCGCGCCGAGTCGGCCATGGTGAGGAGGTACAACGGCAGCACCGGCGCGGCGCCCTTCGACTCCCTGCGGGTGGCCGACATCGGGGACGTGAACGTGAACCTCTACAACCTGCCCGACAGCTGCCGCCTCATCCGGGAGGCCTACCAGCAGATCGTGGCCTCCAGCTGCGTGCCCCTCACCATGGGTAAGGAGCCTGTGCCTCCCTGTCCTGCCACTGCGTCCTGGCTCCGTCAAACTCCCTCTGCTTCTCCTGTCATTCAGTCCAGGCTTGGCAGAAGGCAAGCGATGAATCTGTTCCCTGCCTGGGCTGTTGTGCTGTATCAAGGGCAAAAACACAGGCTCGCCACTGAACAGAATGTTCTTTGATGCCTCTTCCTTTGGGTCAAAAATGAGGAGGATGAGTCTGTCGGCAAATAAAACCAGTGACGTGTTTTTGGTGTCCTGTTGAGCAGGTTTTGGTGTCCTGCAAGAGCAGGTTTTGTCCCTTGTGTCCCTCCAGCTGAGTGAGCACCAGGCTTTGCACGAGGCCTGATTTGGGTGCATGTTCAAGTTTGCAGCTGTTAGTGCTTGGCATCGCTGAAGGCAGCAAGTGTGTGGAGTAACGAGGGGCCAGTCACCAGTTACAGCGTGCTCAGAAGCTGATCAAATGTCTATTTATATGCCCAATCAAGGGTTCTGCGCCACAGGCTGTCCCTGCTGGTAGCCCTGCGTATCTGGTCCTCCCTAGAAGGAAGACCAGGAGAAGAGAGGACCCAGGAGAGGAATCAACCTGCACATGGAAGTGTTTTCCTTTGGCAATGAAGCCCTGCATAAATAACTGCAGGATAAATGCAAAGAGGGAAAAAATTACTTGGGAACAAAAGTAATGAGTGCTGAGCAGCTCGTATAGTGTACTCCCCCTCTTCCCTGTGTCTTCTTGCAGGTGGAGATCACACCATAACATACCCAATCCTGCAGGCCCTGGCGGCAAAGTAAGTTTCTAATCTGGAGATGGAGAGACAGGACCTGGGAAAGAGCCTCAGGTTCGCTGTCCCTGCTGTTGGCAGGGCCACCATGCGCGGGACAGGACTAGCGCGGCCACCCTGTCTCGACCAGGCACGGTCCCGTGGGACTGGTGCACGTGGATGCCCACACCGACACCGGGGACACGGCTCTGGGCGAGAGGCTCTACCACGGGAGCCCGTTCCGGCGCGGTGTGGAGGAAGGGCTGCTGGACTGCGGCCGCGTGGTGCAGATCGGCATCCGAGGCTCCTCCTATGATCCCGATCCCCACAAGTACTGCCGGGAACAGGTAAACCGATCCGCACACATAGCTGTGTGCTCCCCCTGCCATGAATACCACGTCAGTAACATTTACTCAGCTTCGGAAGGGGAATAAATGCATTTTTTGCCTCTTTTTCCATGCCAGCGGCTTGTCTGCAGGACAAGCACTCCCGGCTCACTGCGTGTCAGCTGAGTGGAGGGTTAGAAAGTGTGTGTGAGGAGTGGAAGGTGTTTCCAGGTGCACTTTGCCTTGGGATGTTCCCGGTAGATATTCCCCAGCAGGGCAGGGGATGCTCCTCGCCTCCCTCCTTTCCCTAAGCAGGTGCCTGTGTGTCTGTGCTCCCGCAGGGTTTCCGCCTGGTCCCAGCTGAGGAGTGCTGGATGAAGTCCCTGGAGCCGCTGATGAGGGAGGTGAGGGCGCAGATGGGGGACAAGCCAGTGTACATCAGCTTCGATATCGATGCGCTGGACCCCGCCTACGCCCCGGGCACCGGCACGCCGGAGATCGCCGGGCTCACACCTGCGCAGGTGAGGGCACACGCTGCCCTGCCCGGGGGAAACGGCTCTTCTGCTCCCTTCAAAGGAGGTCGTTTCACCAGCACAGCAAAGTGGAAGTTTAGGGAGCCAGGAAGTGTTTCCTCATGGTCATGAGGAAGGAAAATGTGGAACTGATACGATTTGGTCTGTAGAGGTTGGGTTTCCCCACTGGAATATCGGGAAAGCAGAGCCCGGACCAGTCCGCTAGGTCAGATGTGTTTCTTGATCCCAAATCCATTTTCTCCCCTAGGCTTTGGAGATTATTCGTGGCTGCAAAGGCCTGAACATAGTGGGGTGTGATCTTGTGGAAGTCGCACCAATATACGATGTCTCTGGTGAGTCTGAAGGTGCCTGAGGGCAAGACAAGTGCCTGACACAGATGGCTGTGGGTGAAAGCTGTTGGATATACACAGATTTCCTTTATTTTTCTTGTGTTTTTAGGCAATACAGCTCTCCTGGGGGCAAACCTACTGTTTGAGATGCTGTGTGTCCTCCCAGGAGTGAAGACACTGTGAGGGCAGTTCCCACCTGCCCTGGGGCAATGCTTCTCCGTGTCCTCAGCCAGGCTTTCCATGTCCCCTTCCCTTCAGGCAGCTGCAGCCAGCATGGGCTTTGCAGCATGAAATAAATGCCATTAACCACTAGAAAAGGTACTTTTTAGCTGGGAAACTGCAGGGAACAGGCTAGACACCCCATTTAGCTGGGGTCTGGAGCTTTGGAGCTGGCCTGGGAAAGGCATAGATGAGGCTAATGCCATTTTGCCTCTGGATTGATTCACCCAGCTCACAGGGCTCCTGGAAAAGCTGTCACTGGTAAAGGGTTTGTCCCATTAGGATGTTGCAGAAGGACAATGAATGTAGAAGAAGGGAGAACGTGAAGGGGGCCTGAGACTTGCTGAGAGTGGGGAAATATTTGACTAGATTGCCTGCTGGTGGAATAACCAGGAGTTTCCTATGGCAGGAGCAGTTTAACTCTCCTGAAATTTCTGAGAGGACAGGGAGGTGAGGTTAGTTTGTACACGGAGACACGGAGCCACCGCATCACACATTAAAATAGTTTATTTTGTAATTGTCTTAAAACAAAATGACATCAGTGCCTGTTCACAAATACAAAAACAAAACAAAACCCCCCAAAAATAAAAAAGACAAGTTTGCCAAATAAGTTAATTCCCCCCCTCCCAGTATCAAAAGTGCAAAATAGGTACCTAGTTCTCAGTCCTACTTGTCAGGCTGCGCTCGTGTCCTGGCTCCTGGTTGCTGTGGGTGAAGGGCAGAGACAGGGACAGGGAGGAGTTTGGGAACAATCTCCACTCTGGGGCCTGTATCCCTTTGCCTCAGCTCTGAGCACTGTGCCATCGCTCAGATCTCACTAGGAAAGTGCACTAAGACCCAATCTCCTCAATCTTTGGATTACAAATCACCGTGTGTGGAACAGAACCACAAGTGTTCAGAAAATGATGGGGTGATGGCTCCTGCTGCTGGGAGAGGGCAGATCCCGGGGTAAGCAGCTCTGACTGTGGTCTCAGGACAGCAAACACCTGGAGTGCCATGCTGGCACTGCAGCCAACTAAATCAGGGACAGAGCAGCTTGGCTTTTGCTTCAAATCAGGCAAAAGCTTCCATAAAAATCCAGGAGCTGTGCCCCTGTCCAGCCCCAGCCAGCACAGGTGGACTGATGCAAGCACTCCCTCAGCTGAACCCTGGCTGAAAGGGGACATTACCTGTGCTAAAAAGAAAATAAACCCAAGGATTCTGGCAGCGTGCACCACACACAATGGATGTGAAGGTCATAAAGCCTTCTCCTCTTCCTCAGGGTTGGGCTGAATTCCCTCGCTGTAGCATAACTAGGCACTTTTTAATGAGTTGAGAGTTTTCTCCTTGTTTCTGATCAGCTGAAGAAACAGCAGAGAGCCAGAGAGCATTCTTCTGCTACTGCAAATGTTTAAGATGTTATGTGGAGCCTTCTGCTGGGCTGAAAACTATTCCAACCACATCCTGCATGGCAAGCTGTGGGAAAAGTGCAGGAGTGCTGCAGTGATTGCTTCAGCCAGATGGAAATGAAGTCTAGAAGCATCAGGCTGGTATTTCACTCCCTCTCTGCTCTCTGTCAGTGCTGCCTGTACACCTTCACAGGAGCTTCACAGCAGTTCCTGGGCAGGGAGAAGACCTCACCTTCCTTCCTTCCCTCTACTTTAGTGCCTCATTCCGTGGCCCAGAGTGCACTGGGCTGGAATTAACTAATCTCACATGGGGATCATTTGTAGCATTGCAGCCTTTATTTGAAGCACGTTGTACAGGGGATCTGAGGTACCTGTGGGGGTTGCAGCATGCCAGTCTGCTCCCGGGATGGGGAAATGCAATGAGGCAAGGCCTTGGGAGCAATTAGGGCATGTGGGGAGTGCAATGACTGGAGCATTCCTGGGTTCTGTGCAGGACCAGCAGCTAGCTCAGGGGTTGGCAGTTATTCCTACTAACTGGCTGCTCTGCTAAGATGGTAACTAAGGTGGCAAGGGCTGAGTCTGGAATTAACACCATGTGTTTACTGAGTGCTCTGTGTTCCAAGCCCTGTGGCAAAGGCCACTGGCCCCCATCCCTGTCCTTTGGCAGTGCTGGAGCCCAGTGGTGCCACAGGGCTCCAGATCCTTGGAAGGAGGAGGCCTGCGTGCCAGTGTCAACCCCCGGAGCAGTGAAAAGGAAAAGCAAACCTCACAGGATTTCAGTCCTTGCCACAAAGAGAAGCCCTGCTGCCTCACTTGGTCACTCAAAGAGTGCTAAGCAGCCACAAGGCTGCTGCTTGTCTTCCCTCTGCCTTACCCAGGGGCACCCTTTCCCTGTGATGCTGGAAGCAGCTGTTGGGGCACTGCTACAACAAAGCACTGTCCAAACCCAGGGCTGTGCAGCTGCTCTAACCACACACACCCCCAATGCTTCCATAAGATGAAAGAAATACCCAAGCAAACAAACACAAAGCCACGGGAGCAGCCTGAATGTGCAGAAATGGAGGTTTGGGGTAAGAAGGAAATGGGTGAGAGGCTGAAACCCAACATTTCAACCCCCAACTAAACCAAAGGAGCTTCACACACACGCAACAGTCTGATGATACAGCACTTCTGGGGCAACATTTCAAGAATACAATCGTTGAAGGATGAGGTTCCTTGATACAAAGGAAGGTTGGTTTTGTACTACAGCTGGAAAGGTGTTTGCAAGGAGCTCGAGTGACTCCCTGGCAGCTACGTAGAGTTTTTTACACATCTACTGGCTCATAGCAGCTCACGCCTACAATCTGAGGACGCAGGTAAAGTTATGGCTCTAGGATACATCGTCTAAAATCGACAGAAGCAGAAAAGGCATCTGAAAAATCAACGTGACATTTAAATGACTCAACACTTTGAAAGTATTTTACGGCCGTGCCCTTTCCCTCCCTGTTATGGTTCAGCCAGTGAAGCTGCAGGTGGAACCATGACACGAGGAGCATGAAACATGCAGATTGCCCACGAGCCCGCACCACGGGGGGGGGTCCCAGCTAAGGTTTGCTACAAGGGAGATGCTCCTAACCAGATTCTGCATCACTTACCATGGGGAAAGCCGAAAGAGAACCACTGCCTGGTGGGAGGAGGCCTTTCAGAAGGGCAGGGCCTGGAGGGTCTGCAGGGTCTTGCCAGAGTTACACCATGCACCATGGGCTAAGCACACGGGGACGGGGAGGGAGTACCGCGAGCCGGCCTGCGTCACTGGCCGCAGCTGGTCCGGACCCGGGAAATCGGGGATTTCTTCAACCAAGGTAAAACAAGAGGTGGGATGGGGCGACTTGGGAAGCAGATGTGGCAGGACGAGAAGGGCAGAACAGACTTCTTGGCTCTTCGGTTGTAGAGCGTCCAAACGCACGGCGGGGCGGTGGAGGGCACGCGGGTGCGCCTGGCTGCGCTCCCGGGCTCCGGACACGCGAGGGGTGTTCTCGTTGCCGGCCCCAGGAAAGTTCACCTAAAACCTAAGGTCCATTCATCAAGCTTGTTTGAGTATTCCTGGAAAGAGCTGTCCCTTGTCATCTTCATAAAAAGTTTGTCCCCTTAGAATCTCTGTAAAATTCCTCAGTCTAGTGCAGGCCATGAGGGGATATAGAACCTCTGTAAGGAACCCTCTAGAAGGCGTTCCATCCAAAAGGACAATTTGTGTAATTTGTTTTTAATGGATCTGGATCCCGGACTGCAGGAGGATTTCCCTCTGGCTTCCGCATGTTGTAAAGCATCGTAATCCTCGCATGATCCCAGGGTTCCCCCCTCGTCCCCTGATCTGTGAGGCTTAAAGAGGCAGAAGTATTTCTTGTGGCCGTTCAGAGCCAGGACATAGCCTGTGTAGTCACGCTCAAGGAAGTGCTTGTCGTACTGGTTTGGGATGGGGGCTGCATCCTGCGCAAACTCCAGCAGGTACTCCAGCCACTCCCGGTGCTTGTCCAGGCTGAGGAAGGAGAAGTGAAGAGAGCTGCTCCTGGGGGAAGAGCAAAGATACTGGGATTAGCACATGTCCTGGGTGTGGCTGGATTCCTACTGGACAGGTAAGGAATCATCAACAAGGGCAGGGCAGTGCTCTGTTGCTGCAGCTCCTTTTTCAGCTCAGTGTATGCAGCACTGTCATGCTTTCTATTTGTCAAAACACGGTACAGTCAAAGCAGCACCAGCATCTGACCCCTCTAGCTACCACCGTCAAGTCCAGCTGGGAACAGCCTCTTGATTTTTGGTGGCTCATTGCCACTGCTGAGGGCAGAGGCCACTACAATCACCAGAAGCATTCACTCCTGGCAATGGAGCCACCCATGCTCCTCACGTATTATCAGAACAGCATCACATAAAGTGGTTAATGCAGCAACAGAAGCCTGGGAGAGGGCCCAGCCTACCCTGTGAACATGTAGACTTCCAGGGCGAACTTCTGGAGCAGGGGGGTTTTGGTGGAGTTGGACAGGATCAGGACGACGTTCATGTGCCCTGGCCTCAGGCGCACCAAGTTACTGGTGTAGTTGATGTCCGTTAGCTCAGTCACCTCCACAAAGCTCTTTTTGGGGATCCTGCTGCAACAAAAGAGCGAGTGAAAGGGGGGCAAAGGACTGGGAGCAACTGAGGATGGAGAAACTGTGAGTGCATTTGCCAGCCTGTTATGCTGAGCCATGCCTGTGCCCTGTAGCAAAAGCCACTGTAACTGGTGTAATAGCTTGGTTTGCACCTCTCTGAATGAGTGGGTCAGACCTTTACCTATTCCCTGAGGACACTGTCTTGGGCAAACTTGGTGGGAATTGTTTAATAAGCAGATAAGTGTCCCCCTGTCCTTGTTGGCTGGGTCCTGGCTGCACACTGGTCCTCCTTCCTTGCTGTGCCTGTACTGCCCTGCACAACAACTGCACTATGTGCAACTTCAGCACTTCTCTGCTCTTCACTTAACCCTCCCTTCACTTAACTTTCTCCCTGAGCAATGCTTCTGCAGAAAACATTCTGGAAAAGGTAGACAGGGAACCTGTTGCTCTCTTTGCTGAAGCTTGCATCGTTCTTCTCCATCTTTGTGGCAGTTTCTTCTTTCCCAGAGGGTGGAGTGTCCCTTGTGTCACTTGAATCACTGCAGAGGAAAGTGAATTTTGTGATTAAGGCCTTGGGGTTGGACTGAAGAGCTATCCCTGAGGGCATTTTGGTGCACACTCACCTGAAAGCCTGAACAATAACAGTGCCAAAGAGAATGAAGAGTGCAGAGAAGAGCAAGGAGAGGAGTGGCATCATTTCTCGCCTGAGGGAAGATGTGCAAGCAGCAGTCAGGTCTGTGAGTTCACATTTTCTATCTCAATTTCAGTTCCTGCCTATGTCAGGTAACACTGTGTGCCTTCCCCAGAAACTCAGCTTGTTTCTTGGGTCTTAAAGGCCATCGTGTTTTTGAGTGCTGTCCTGCTCCCACCCAAAAGGATGCTAAAATTGGATCTGTTTTAAAATAAGGTGACAAGGAAGCAGTGAATACCAACAATGGATGCCCAGTCCATACCAGTTACTGTGAAACAAACTGTCCCACCAGTCTGAGATGTAGTCCACTGTGGAGTAGAACCATCGGATAAGGAACATCTGTTTGAAAAGAATGAAAAGCAAAAAACAAAATGACAAAACTGCTATAAAGAGCCCCAACAGGTTCACAGAATGTCATGAGATTCCTTCTGCAAGCAAGAAATCTTCTAAGAGTTTTTCCTTGTTATTTTAAAATATAAATAATGCCTCTGAACAACCCGAAAGGGACTGTCCACAAAGGTAACACGGATGTCAGGCATCTGGAAAGGCTGTGCACTTACAGGAGCAAGCTCATCATTCAGGTCTGCCACAACGGTCTCTGATGACAGAAGGCCGGGGTCTGTCCTCAGCTGGTCCAGGAGATCCAGGAGGATGAAGTTGTCCTCTTTGCTGCCTTGCCAGGCCTCCTCCAAGGCTTTATAGGCGATCTTCCCTGCATTATTGCGTCTCTCCAGAATGACCACCTGGATGAGCCAAGAGCATGGCACACATCAGAGAGGAAGGGGCTTTTGTTTTCTTCTAGACAGATGATTCATTTCAAACCACTGCCCAGAATCAGGTGTCAGATCAAGGTACAGCATCAATTAAATAACAGGCTAAGAGAAGAAGGGATTAAAAAAAATAAAAGGAAACCCTCACAGCTGATCTTCCATGATACTTCTCCTCATCCATCAACAAGGCGTCTGCAAATTCCGGCTGCCGATCCCTGTAGATGTGCACAAACCTCAGTGTGTCTTTTGTGTTGGCCACAGCAAAAGTCAAAAATGCCTCATAGGCCTCGGCAAACTTCTCTCCTTCCTCAGTAATCAAGACCACGCAGTGCCTGGGTGACACAATGAGATGTGGGATTAGGAGCCAGTCTGGAGGTGAGAGGGAATGACCAACCCCTTTCCTCTTGGCAGAACAATCCTCATAAGCCCCAAACCTCTCTGACAGTTTGGGTATTGAGCAGGATCCAATGCAGTTATTGCTCGTTTCCCGCAGAATCAAACCAAAAGTGACTCTAGGAGCAGCCCCAGAGCCTTGGGAAACAAAATGGGAACACCTCACTCACTTCCGCTGACGGTGAGACTTCTTCACAGGACACAGCTCCTGGAATAGCCTCTGGCTGGTGAGTCTGGCCACCATGAGGAACTTATTCTGGGAAAGGAAGTCGTCAATGAGCTGCTTCTTCATTTCTCGTGCCTGGCAAGAACCAAGAAGGCAGAAGTCAGAAATTAGCAGGAAGAGGAGGGGAAAGCTGTTGGATGCTCCTGGAGAAGGCTGCCAGCCCTTGTGGTCATCCCTGCAATCACCCAAGATGTTTTGAGGCCCCAAGACTGGGAAGTCACATGTGTCCCTGCTCCCCAACAGGCTGGAGTGCCGCAAGCTTTCCTTGTCCTAACTCTCTCCTCCTCCAAAGCCTGATTTTAAGCTGAGAACAAACACTCTTCCTCCAAACTGCACCACTGACCACGCCCTCATCCCCCAGCTCGGTCAGAAAAGCTCCATGCCCATTTTCCCTAAGCTCTTGGAGAGAGCTCTGAGTGATACCTGCACAACATCAGCGGGCCTGTCGATGTGCTCCTTGAAGATCATCATGGTGGGAGTGTAGACGTTGATGTTGTACTGGCTGGACAACTCCTCGGTGCCTCGCAGTCCGACGTACACGTAGCCAAAGGACAGGTAATCTCGGTAGGCAAAGGCCGTCAGCTGGCGGGAGGAAATCCCCAGCACGTGTTTGTGTTACAGACTGAGCATTTTCCCCCCCAAGTGACTGTGGTAACTTTGCTTCAAGAACACATCCCACTGTTTGAATGCCATCAGATGTGCTGTGAGAGGTACAAGCCCTTCCTCTCCTTCACTGAACCAAATTTTGCATCCTCTTAGTCATTGTGCCAGGAGCCTCCATGGATCCACACCCTACCCTAGGGTGGCAGGGGCTTCTTAGGAAATGGGATTTTCAGCAACCTAAATTAGAAATGCCACAAACTTCTCTCATTCTCAACAAAGGTTGTGCACCTGTGTTGCTGCTACCTCTGAAACATACCTGCTTTACCCATGAAGGGTAACTGTGTCAGGATGAAGAAACAGACTCCTTACAAAGCTGGTCACCTGGCCACATCATTTACAACCTGCACAAATGACCCTGCTCTCCTCGAACCACTCAGTGGTGTCTGGAGGCATCTGTCCACCTCTGCTCACAGCAGTGGCATGTTGTAATTTGGAACATCTGGATTTATAAGCAAGTCAGCAATGCAGTGTAATGACATTACCTTGTATAACAATGGCACAACTGGCATGTGATCGAAGAGCAGCACATGGGGCTTGTTGTCTTTCCTCCAGTGGGACAGAAAGTGAATGTAGTTTTTATCTGTAATCTTTAGACAGAAGCAGAATGTCAGTTTAACCTCTGAGCTGTCAGACACCAGCAACGCTCTGCAAGGAGGGCTGAGCCTGAAAAGGCTGTCCTGGTGTTGCAGGAAGCAGATGGTGGGTTGATCTTTCCAACATATATTCCTGATTAATGAGTGAATTAAAACCATCACTCTTGACCTCCCTCAGCCATCTTAGTTATTGCATGCCATTCCAAGTCAATGCCTACATCACTGTTATTCTCCTGTTTGTTGGGACCATATTCTTTAAAAATGGGAACCCAAGGGTTAAAAGACACCTGAGAGCTCCACTGAATCTGCTCTGTTTGAGGTGTGCTACCTCTCATAAAGGACATAAATGGCTGCAGTTACTGTAGAAGGGGAAATGATCCCTATTTTTGGGGCGAGAAGTCCAATAACTCCAATACCCAGAAGACAAGTGAAGTCCATTGGGAAAGGTGACCCCTGGTAAAGATGCCAAGGGAAAATGAGGTGAGGTGAACAAGGCCACAAGCAGAGGCCAGGCAGGTAGAGTGCTGTGGGGGCTGACTCAACCACATCACAGGCACAGTGGGCATTTTAGGACTCTGTCAAAAATCACCAGAAGGCTGAAACACAACAATATTTTATCAGGTAGGAGATTTTACTTGTGACTTTGAAAGGGCTCATGCTGCCAGCTCGTTTCAAAGGTCTGACAGAAAACTGGACAAAACAAATGGGATTCCATGTCAGTGAGTTTTAGCAGAAGTGACCTATGAGGTAGCAAGTGGTCCCTAATTTGCTGGATGAAATGCCAAGAAAGCAGGAGAGAAGTGAAATTCAGCAGGTTCCTGTCCCAGGGATAGTTTGGGTAGAGCCTTGGCAGCTGTGGGGTGTCACAGCTGGGGTCAGCTGCCACTAGAATCACTGGTGTGATCATGTGGTAGCAGGATCCTCTTTTCAAGGACTAGTGTTACAAAACTATGGGGTGGGAATGCTTGACAGCTCCAGGGTTTGGAGCTTTTGCCATAGGTCAGCCTGAATTAAACAGATTAACCACCAAAACAGCCAAGGAGAGAGGGATCTCCAGGCAGAGAGGAGCAGCAGCATCTGACACCCCTGCTAGAACCTACCTTTTCAACAAGATTCCCTGGCAGAAGGTTCTCCACGAACTGCCGCAGGTTTTCCCGAACGACAGCGTTGTGGAAGAAGGTTATTTTTCCATTAATGAGCCCCAGCAGGGTTGGAGTGCTGTGGGCACCCAGATGATGGGCGAGGCGCCGTTCGTATCCCGCGTGAACGACACCGATTCCTGCTCCTGGAAAAGGAGAGCACCGGGTTCACCTGTAAGATCCCCCACAACCCAAATGCCCAGTGCAAAACTGATGAACTGCTCCTTTGCCCAGCACCCTGCTTTGGAGTTAGGAATGTTTGGGAGAGCATTAGGATAAAACCCCGAGGGAATCCACAGGGTCTAAACTGGGTCACACAAACCTGAAGGCAAACCACTGCAGCCTTACCAGGCGAGGGACACACACCCAACCCCAACAACCTCATCCTCACCCAGAGCCTCCAATTCCTGAGCAACTTCCTTCCACACGGGCTCGATGTGGATGCAGCTGAAGCACCAGTCTGAGGTGATTTTAATGAGGTAAGGTTTCTTGAAGCTATCTGGCACAATTTCATTGATGTAGTGGGAAAAGTGGAGCAAATACTTCTCGTCGGAGGTGTCGCGCCTCTCGGAATTGAAAGGGAAATGGAAGAAGGACTCATCAAAATAGAAGCCATCGTGGAAGCGGTGGAACTGGCGATGCTGCTGCTGAGAGAAGCCCTGGCTTTCCCCAGCATCTCCATAGCGATCAAAGTTTGCCCTTTTTTCCTCGTTGGAGAGAATCTGGAAAGCAAATGATGGAAAAATGATTGCCTGAAACCATGAGGGGGAACTGCCCTGACTGTAATCCCTCAGTAAATAATGTAAGGAATGTGCAGCCTTTGCTGCACATCAGACAGACAAGTATTTTGGATAAAGGTAGCATCACATGCTTCTCGGCTCATTGTGGCAAACAGGAGTAAAAAACCCTTAAAGCCCAAAGAACAGGAGCCCCTAAATCCAGACTGCTGTTCCCACTTCTGTCACCAACAGCTCCTTGAGTCTGAACATCCTGTGTTATGAGTACAAACACTCTTTTCTTGAGTGGCTTTTGCTGGTGTCTCTTTGAATCTGGAGGGTTCAGAAAGTGCCAAAAGTTTCACTGAGCAGCCAGAAACCCTGCAGAGAAACTGCATTTTTTGGCAGGGAAATAAGGATTTATTTTGATTTCCATGGGCTTGGCTGCCACATACTGGAGTGACCAATTTCAAGAACGTGCAAATAACCACTGCTAAGAATAATTTGAGGTGACTAAATCCCTGTGATGATGAACGTTGCTTACATGACCCCAAAATGCTTTTATGTATGTGTGACACAGACAAGACGCTGCTCAGCCAGGCAGGGCTTGGGGAATACCCACTCCTTCCTTCTTTGAGGCTTTTTAGGCACAGCAGGGCAGACTTGTAGCAAAGTATTTACAGCAGAAACCATGCTGGTGACCCCAGTGGCTCTGTCAACAAAGCTGAGTAAATTTTTTGTGTGGGTAATGTCCACCTCCACCGAGTCAAGCACCTTTCCCACACAGAAATACACTAGAAAACCACAAAGCCATGTATGGGAAACTAAGGTCACTTAATGATAGCAGGAGTTCACAGGAAGCATGTGTTACCTCATAGGCCTTGCTAATCTGGATGAATTTGTCCTCTGCTCCCGGGTCCTTGTTTTTGTCAGGGTGCCTGTGGGGCAGAACCAGAGGAAAAGGGGTCAGTGGGAGCTGTTGGCATCTGTTTGGAGGTGAGGAGGACAGGGGCAGTGAGGGTGTGCACCGGCATCCCTGAGGCTGAGATCAGATTTATACCCAGCATGTGCTGTCCCTGCCCAAACCCCATACCAAAATGCCCTGGGATGTGGGCCGTGTGCCTGTGGACCTGTCCCTCTGTCTGCTCCATCCCCAGCAGCCTGAGCCCAGGACACGGAGTGTGTCTCCTCCCTAGCAATGCCTCCCTTGGCTGCTGCCCTACATAACTACCGGGCTGTTCCTTGAATCACCTCCTGCCATGGCCTCGGGGATGTCTCACACAGAACAACATGGGCTCTAAAAGCTGCAGGTAAGCCTGCTTTATTAATTTTATTTCCATGCCGTAAGCCTGCCCCTCACCACACACCACCTGTATGAGGGGTGTGACGTCTGCACATCCAACACATTTCCACAGCACAGGGACTGAACGGCCCTTGGACATCCAGCTATCAAGCTGAGACTTCACCCCTCATGTATTAGAAGTTCCCAGGGAGAAATTTTTCTCCCCACAGCCAGACTCAAAGACAACTTTTTCCCCCATCACTTGACTCTGGAGAACTTTTTCCCCCCGTAGCCAGACTCCAGGAGAACTTTTCCCCCCACAGCCAGATTCTGGGAGAATTTTCTCCCTGTAGCCTGATTCTGGGAGAACTTTTTCCCTTTGTAACCAGACTCTGGAAGAACTTCGTTACTTTAGCCAGACTTTGCGACAATTTTCCCACCACAGCCACACTCCAGAAGAACTTTTCCCTCCATAGCCAGATTCCAGAGAACGTTCCCCCACCCGCAGCCAGACTCCGGGAGAATTTTCCCACCCTAGCCAGACTCTGGGAGAACTTTCCCCCCTGTAGCCTGATTCGGGGAGAACTTTTCCCCCTCGTAGGCAGGCTCTGAGCGGACTCCTCCCGCCGCAGCGGGGCTCGGAGGGTTTTACAGCAGCTCCGCTGGCATGGAGCATCTCCGTGTGCCAGGCAGGCCTGCGAGGGCGCGGGGCGCGCAGCCGGCCCAGGCGCCTCATGCCCCCGCGGGGCCTGGCGCCGCCACCGAGCCTCGGCCGGACCCGCTCCCGCGGCCGGGCGGAGGGGACACAAGGGCAGCACGTACCATTCCCGGGCGAGCCGCTTGTAGGCCTTCTTGATGTCGGCCTGGCTGGAGCTCCGGCCGACCCCCAGCACGCGGTACGGGTCGAACTCGCCCGGCGCGGCCGCTGCCAGCGCCGGCAGCAGCAGGAGGAGCAGGAGGCACCCGGCGCGGCCCGGCTCCATGGTCCGGCGCGGCCGCGGGCGGAGGGAGCGGACGGGCCGCCCTCCCGAGCCAGCGCCGCCGCTTCCGGCGCGCCCGCCCGCCGTCCCCATGGAGACCGAGCTCTTCCGGGAAAGCGGGCCGCCGGCCGCCCGGGGGAGGCCCTGCCGAGAGGCCCTGCCGGCCCAGAGGCTGGGGCAGTGCCGTGGGGGGGTTCGGAATGGGCATGGTGGAGCCGGGAGCGCCAGCCGTGTCCCGGCGGCATCGGGCCGGGGACGGGATTGTCCCGCTCTGCTCTGCGCCGGCCGGCCTCACTGGGATGCTGGGGAAGGTGTGGGCACCGCAATATAAGAAAGATACTAAAGTGTTAGAAAGCGTCCAGAGGAGGGCAGTGAAGTTGGTGAAGGGCCTTGAGGGGAGGGGGAGCAGCTGGGGGCGCTTGGTCTGTTCAGCCGGAGGAGACTGAGGGGAAACTCATCGCAGTTAGAGCTTCCCCTGAGGGGAGGAGGAGAGACAGACCTGATCTCTGCTCTGGTGGCAGTGACAGGACCGAGGGAATGGCTGGAGCTGTGTCAGGGCAGGGTTAGGTTGGATATCAGGGAAAGGTTCTTCCCGCAGAGGGTGGTCGAGCACTGAACAGGCTCCCCAGGGAACGGGCACAGCACGGAGCCTGAGCTCAAGGAGCTCCAGGGGACATGATGTGAATCTTGGGGTGTCCTCTGTGGGACTCGATGATCCATGTGGGATCCTTCCAACGCAGCATGTTCTGTGATTCTATTTTGGTTTTTTGCTAAGTTGTGTTTATCCAAAGTCAAAGACTTCTTTCTTGTCTCGTGCTCTGGCAGTGAGGAGGAAACTGGGAGGGAACACAGATGGGACAGATGACCTGAACTGGCCAAAGGGATATTCCACACCACAGAATGCCCAGTGTATCAGCTGGGGGCAGTGACTGAGAAGGAGCTGATCTGGGTTCAGGAAGGGGATCTGACATCAGTCAGTGAGTGGTGAGCAACTGCATTGTGCATCACTTGTTTTCCTCTCTATTATTGTTATTTTATTGTTGTTTTTTATTGTTATAATTTGCCATTACTACTGTATTTTACTTTATTTTCAATTATTAAACTGTTATTTTCTCAACATACAAGTTTTACTTTGATTCTCCTTCCCATTCCAGGGGAATGGGAAGGTGGGAGAGAAGAGAAGGGGGAGTTGAGCAAATAGCTGCATGGTGCCTAATTTTCAGCTCTGCTTAACCCACAACAGTTTGCTTAGGGAATGTGGGTTGGCTGAATGGGTGGTGAGGTGGATCAAGGGCTGTCTGAGTGGCAGAGCTCAGAGGGCATCATCCACTTGGAAGTCTACAGTCAGTGGCTTCCCCAAAGATGTATACTGGGTCCAGTGGTCCAGTCTTAATCAACTTGTTTATCAACAATCTGGACAGAGTGATGGAATGTACCCTCAGCAGGTTTGGTGATGATATGGAACTGGGGAAGTGGCTCATCCACCTGAAGGCTGTGCCCCCATTCAGCAGGACTTTGGGAGGCTGGAGAATCAGACACAGAGAAACTTAATGATGTTCAACAAGGGCAGTGCAGGTCCTGCCCCCGGGGAGGAGCAGCCCCAAGTACCAGCACAGGTGGGGGTGACCTGCTGGAGCATCTCTGCAGGATGACCTGGGTGTGCCATGGTCAGTGAGCTGTCCCAGAGCCAGCAGAGTGTCCTGGGGCCAAGAGGCCCTGGGGAGCACTGGAGCAGGTCAGAGAGTGACCCTGCCCTCAGGAGGCACACCTGAGTGCTGTGTCCAGCCCTGGGGCAGGGCCAGGGAAAGCAAGGAAGGGCCTGGAGCATCTCCCTTGCAGAGAAAAGGCTGAGGGAGCAAGGGCTGTTCAGCCTCGAGAGGAGACACAGCTGAGAGGGGCCCTCATCCCTGTCCCTGTCTGTCGCTGTCTGCAGGGAGAGCTCAGCCTCTGCTGCGGGGGGGCAGAAATGGCACAAGAGCAACGGGCAGGAACAGATGCACAGGAAGCTCTCTCTGAACATGAGGAAGAACTTTGCTGAGCGGGTGACACAGTCCCTAGAGAGGGCGTGGCGTCTTCATCCCTGGAGACATTTAAAAAAACCCCAACAAAACACAGACGGAATCCTGTTCCGTTTGCTCTGGGATGGCCCTTCTGGACCACAGCAGGGCTCTTCCAGCCTGACTCCGTGCATGATTCTGGGACTCCGGGGCGGTGGCGCTTCCGGGCAGCGAGCTGCGGTTCCGGGGCAGAGCTGCGGTCCCGGGCACTGAGCGGCGGCGCCGGGGCTTGTGCCGCAGTTCCGGGGTTTGAACGGCGGTCCCGGGGCTCAGCGGCGGTCCCGGGCAGAGCGGCGGTCCCGGGCACTGAGCGGCGGTCCCAGGCACTGAGCGGCGGTCCCGGGCACTGAGCGCGGTCCCGGGCACTGAGCGGCGGTCCCGGGCACTGAGCGGCGGCGCCGGGGCTTGTGCCGCAGTTCCGGGGTTTGAACGGCGGTTCCGGGGCTCAGCGGCGGTCCCGGGCAGAGCGGCGGTCCCGGGCACTGAGCGGCGGTCCCGGCAGAGCCCGGCTCCGGCAGCCCCGGCTCCGGGGCCATGGAGGAGCAGCAGCGGCGGGCGCTGCGGCGCGGGCGGGCCCGGCTGGTGGCGGCGCTGCGGGTGGAGCCGCTCTGGGACCCGCTGGAGCAGCGCGGGCTCTTCACCCGGCCAATGCTGGAGGAGCTGCAGGTGCCAGGGAGCGGGACACTGAGCGCCGGGGGGGCCCGGGGAGGGTCCGTGTTTCCTGAGAGCCGGGGACGGGCATGGCAGGGTGGCTCCTGCATCCCCTGAGCCCCGGTGACAGGACTGAAGGGTGGCCCCCTTGTCTCCTAACCCTGGTGACAGCTGTGAGAGGGGTGGCTCCGTGTTCTCTTGAGCCCAAAGAGGGAACCCATGTCCCCTGAGCCCGTTGACAGGTCAGGGGGATGGCCCTCAGTCCCCTCAGTCTAGTGACAGATGTGGGAGGGATTGTCCCGTGTCCTCTCAATCCAAGGGAGACTCCAGGTCCCCTCACTCTGGTGACAAGCTCATAGGGGAACTCCATGTCCCTTTAGTCCTGGTGACAGGCCCAGAGGGATGGCCCTGTGTCCCCTCACTCTGATGACAAGGCCTGGGCTTGGTCCTTGTGCAGATAAGATATTTGAGAACCGCCCCCCCCCGACTTGTCCCTTCTTGTCCCCAGCCCTGGCCAGTGCCAGGTGTAGGGGTTTCTCTTTGTGACCCCATCCCAATCTGATGACACCCTTAAGGTGTTATTGTTTCCCCCCCTTGGTTACAGGTTACAGGTGACAGGCCTGGGGGTATTTTTACCCCATCTCACACACTGGTGAGCCCAGGGGTGCCTGTTTGTTCCTAGGGGCCAGACTTGGGGTGCTTCCTCTCCCCCTTTCCCTCTAGACCCCTCATCGGGCTGGGTGTCCATTGCTGGAGGGAGGTCAGGGCTAGGGGTCTGGTGGGGGTCTCTGGCTATTTCCACTCATTTTGTTGTTGTTTACCCCGTGTTCATGTCCTGAGTGCTCATAGAAGTCGGAAGGGCTGCCCAAGGCACTGTACAAACCCCTGTTCTGGGTTTTTCTCCTCTGCAGAGCGCTGGCAGCCGAGGAGAGCAAGCCCGGCAGCTGATCATTGACCTGGAGACTCGAGGGAAGCAGGCTTTCCCTGCCTTCCTCTCCATCCTGCAGGACACCGGGCAGGGCGACCTTGCCCAGATGCTGATCCAGGAGTGCGAACCCCATCCGGTGCCAGCGCAACTGCCCGAGCTGCGGCCCGTGGAGCTGGAGCTGCAGGAGGAGAAGCAGCGTAAAAGTCAGTGCTGAGGAGGCTGTGGTGTGTTTTTGGCAAACAGCAGCATGGGGAGTGGCAGCTGGGATCCCGCCCACTGTGGACAAGAGTCTGGGAAGTCATGATTTTATTATCCTGGTAGAGGTGACTGTTGGAAGGATCATAGAATCCCAGAATGTTTGGGTTGGAAGGGACCTTAATGCTTATCTCATTCCATCCCCTGCTATGGGCAGGGACACCTTCCACTATTCCAGGTTGCTCCAAGTCCATCTTGGTCTTGAACACTGCAGGGATGGGGCCTCCACAGCAGCCTCTTTGGGCAGCCTGTGTGTCCTGCTTTTCAGCAGTGGAACCTTTTGAGCTCGGACTCATCCTCTGTATTTTTGACCCATGCCATTACAGGTGTGACCCCTCATGAACGTTTGTCTATCCCAGTCCAAGCTGAGAGTGAAAGACCTCGAATGCCTCCTGTGCCAGCCCGGGGTAAGCCTCATTCCACTCCTAGAGCCACAGCATGCCAAAGGCTCCTTTCCAGTGTGGTGGGAAGGGGAAATTCATATGTATTGGGAAAGACATGAACTCTAGGAGCATGGTCTTGTTGTGAAGTGTGGTGAACTGAATCCTGTATCTGTTTTGTGTTGTAGGTTCAGCTGTTGACAAGAGGAGCCGTGACCAGGTTAGTATTTGAGAAGGCTGAAAGTGTTCCCTACTAGGCAAAAGCTCTATGTCTCAAGAGTGACTCCAGAAAATATTTCTGGAGGAGCTGGTTCTCACTTTGCCTTACCTGAGCAATTGCTCCAAGGCTGTAACAGGGCCAATGGTCTCAGAGTGGATCAGTCATTAGCCAGATCCTCCTTAAGATTACCACAGTGATAACACAAATTCTTGGCTCCTTTTGGTGAGGTTTGATGATGATGCCTAAAAGAATTTCCCAGAAATTTCAACTTGCTCTTGGACATGCTACAGATAAAGCAGCAGCTGGTTTTCCACAAAGGCTTTCCCCAGTTTAGTGGGTTGTTTCTTGTTCCCAGCTGCTGATGGAAGATGTGTATGGAGAAGGGGTGCTCCTACCCATCCCTAGGACTAAAGAAATAAAAAAGCTGTGAAATGAGCTACTTTAAGTACTCCCATTCCTCACTGACATTGTATCCTGCTGGATTAGCCAGCAAGCACTTGGAATAAGAGGGAGTTTAATTGTGATGTGTCCCTGCCAGGATTATGAGATGAAAGCAGATCCCTGCGGACACTGCCTGATCCTCAATAACGTCAATTTCTCCAGAGACTCGGGTCTGTCCACCCGAGAAGGCTCTGACATTGACTGTGAGAAGCTGGAGAGGCGCTTCAAGGCCTTGCGCTTCACCGTCCTGACCCGGAGGGATCTGAAAGCTCAGGTGAGGCTGGGTGTGTCCTGCTGACACTGGGGATGAGAGGTGAGCCCCTGGAAGCAATGGAAGTGCTTTAGGAGATGTGTCTTGTGTTGTCAGCACACTAGAAACCTCCCACAAAGAAACAATGAACCACTTGCATCCTGTTACTCTATTGTTACACTGCAACTGCAGAAGGGGAGAGGACCTTGTACATTTTCATTCTTCTGCATGAATGTTGAATCCCCATTGAGATTTGTAGGGATTTCGTGAGGCTGTGTTTTTGGGATAGCTCGGACAGCTGTGTCATGTCTGTCTGTGCCATCCTTGGCTGTTACTGGAAGTGTCAGGGGGAATTTGATAATCTGAACATAAAACATGGTTCTCTGCTCACCCACCAGCTCCTGGTCAGAACCAGTGGATTTCATCAAATAAATAATGTGGAAATGTGCTTTGGTTTGTGATGCTGTGTTGTAAAGTGTGTAGAGAGGTGAGAAATCTGTGTCATTAAAGCAGCCAGTGTTAAATAAGGGCAGAGATGCAGAAATACTCACTCTCTGCCAATGGCTTTTGCCAGCTGTACTCGGAGCTCATGTTATCCTGTGGCAGAGGTTGACAGGATCCATGGCAGTGCAGTTGGAACAGGGCCTGGCAGTAACCTGTGGCTGAGATATGGTTCAAAAGACTCTCATTGTGATGTTTTCTACACAGGAAATGGTGTTGGAGCTGCTGAAGCTGTCACGGCAGGACCACAGTGCTTTGGACTGCTGCATTGTGGTCATCCTTTCCCATGGCTGTCAGGTGGGTTTGTCCCATCTCTCCCTTTGTTCCTTAGGTGTGGGAAAGGGTTAATTCCCTGTCCTGTGGTCTTACACACGGTGAGAGGGAAGTGCTCTGTCAAAACCTTGTTCTGCCTTTGTAGTACATTTCAAAGAGTTACACCCTTATTCGGGGTTAAAGAAAACAGGAGCTTCTCTGGTGTGGTCTGATCCAGTGGTGCCAGTGGACAAGGGTTTTCCATTTTAGAAGGTGGGGCTAATAATTTAGAACTGCATGGAGGTCCCACTCAGCCTCATGCTGTGGTGATTCAGTCTTCCCATTCTCCAGCTCTGACTGGGAGATGCTATTAGCAATAATGCGTGTTTATTCCAAGTCAGTTCTTAAAGGATGAGGAGAGGCATTCTTAGGAAAGTGGTGTATGGTATGTACTCATTGTACCAGAGGATGAAGAATTCCTTTGCTGGAGGATGTGGGATATGAGTTGGATATCAGAAGTTACAGGTTTTAGTGCACTTCAAATGTCTCCTGGATGTCCCCTCACCCTGACTTGGCCACAGGGATTCCCACAAACACCAGAATTTGTTCTGGTACCTCATGCCATGAAGCACCTGATGGGAAATGGGCTCCCTTGGAACTGGCCTTGCCTTCCCTGTCACTAGCTCCTCCATTTTCCTCTTGCAGACGAGCCATATTCAGTTTCCTGGAGGCGTTTACGGAACGGATGGAAAACCCATTCCCATAGAAAAGATTGTGAACTATTTCAATGGGTCCAATTGCCCGAGTTTGAGAGGAAAACCCAAACTGTTCTTCATCCAGGCCTGTGGTGGAGGTGAATCTTTGTGTTGGCTCCGGTAGCGTTGGGCTGCGGAGATGTGGTCAGGCTGTGACTTTGGCTCCCTTTTGTTCATTGACTGCCCCTCTCTCCAGCTGTCTTCTCACACCAGCTGCCTCTTCCCTTATTGTGTGCTGAGAGGCCGCTCCAGCTCTTCACACACAGTGAGGAATTTTGCACAAACTACCAATGACTTTGACTCAACCAGTGCCACCGAACAGCCAAAAAGCCTTACTTTGTTTTAGGGCCTTTTCCCTTTTCTTTCCCCATCTTTTCTTAACGTCAGGTGTACAACTCTGAATCTCTTGGGTGGGATGAAGGTCAGGAGCTGTCTTGTTGCTGTTTTTTTCAGAACAAAGGGATCAAGGCTTTGTAGTGGATTGTGATTCGCCTGAAGAGGAAGCTCCTGGGGGTTCCTTGGAATCGGACGCGACCCCATTTCGGGTTTCATCGGATAACGTGGATGAGCCTGATGCCATTGCCAGTTTGCCCACACCTAGTGACATCTTGGTTTCCTACTCAACTTTTCCAGGTGAAGCAGACTGTGCAAATCCTTTTCTGAGCATGGGGGAATTAGCAAAACAGTCGGAAATTCATGGCCAAAGATAGGGGCAGTTCAGGACAACTGAACTGGGCTCTGTTGGAGTGGCAGGAACTTGTTGGGATGAGAACAGCAGATGGGTTTTGGCATAACATTCTCCTTCTTTCTCTGAAGGCTTTGTCTCTTGGAGGGAGAAGTTAAGTGGCTCATGGTATGTGGAAACGCTGGACAGTGTGCTGGAGCAATACGCCCATTTGGAAGACCTGCTCAGCATGTTAGTGAGGGTAAATGTCCTTTTTTTTCTGCTTTTTGTTGATGAAGGAAGTAGTCAGGGGTGTGATCAGTTGGGGCATGTAGGCCTACACTCAAAAAATAAGTGAGGATATTGAGTGTTGAGTTTAGGGATGGGCTCATTGGAGGTACTGCAGAGAGGTGTAATTACAAAGAAAGTGTCTGGCCTCAATCTGCCAAAATG
This sequence comes from Passer montanus, assembly GCF_014805655.1. NCBI lineage: Eukaryota > Metazoa > Chordata > Aves > Passeriformes > Passeridae > Passer > Passer montanus. Next base: position 4,645 of record NW_024363161.1, on the reverse strand, counting down.
CACTGGAGGTTTCTCCAGTGAGAAGTAATCTTGGCAATACAGGCTTTAATCCTTCTGAAAAAATTGCTAAAAAATGTCATGGCTTGTCCTATCCAAGCTGATGAGATTTGGCTGCTCCTGTAAGCTTGTCCTGGGGGTGGAGGAGCACAATGCACAGGGATATGGAATGAGTGTGGCTGATCAACATCTTCCTTTGTGTGCCTTGTTGACTCAATATTGCCAAAGTTGTGTACAAGTGTAGATGCCCCAGATACTTTTTCTGTTCTCCATGGGTAGGAGAAAAGTCCAGTGTGGAGGGAGAGAGGACTTACAGAATCCTCTTGTTGTTTTCTGGTTGTTGTGGTGCTTCTTTGGTCACCTTGGCATGGCAGCCATTGATTCCCAGGGATGGGGAGGGCATCCCATTCCTCATCCTCTCTTCTGTTCCCAGGTGGCACGTGCTGTCTCTGCCAAGGGGAGGTACAAGCAGATCCCGGGATGTTTCAATTTCCTCCGTAAAAAATTCTTCTTCATGTGCCACTGACACGTGGACTCTGAGCTCCCTGCCGAGCCCTGGAGATTCTTCCTGTGCCTGAATGAAATCTGTGCCCACCATGACTTGGTGTCAGTGCTCCCTGTGGATTTTGTCTGCGTGTCCAGATGTTTGTCTGGAGAAATGTGATCCGTGAGCGCTGGCTTTGCCATGGAGTGGAGATGAGATGGAGATTGTGCTGTGCCGATGGGAAATGTTGTGGATGGAGCAGGAAGTCCATTTACTGGAGAACAGAGCCAGAGGAGAGCACTTCTGGCTCATGCTGACACAACCACACTTGACCTCAGAGTGTTTTTCTTTGCTGATCATGATATTTGTGTCCTGTGCTGTCCAGGTAACTGATTGAGGGGACCAGGGTCTGATGTTCAAGTGAAATGGGATGAGTTTTGCAGTCAGTGTTTCTAATAAATGCAATTAAAAAGCAAATCTTTAGCTGTATTCCCTTGTCTGTCCCATATCCCCATTGCCATTTCAGCACCTCCTGAAGGCTCCTCTGAAGTGGGAAGAGTAGGAACCTTCACTCATGTCTGTGCTGCTCTGTCTGGTCATTTACAATGTGGCTGTGCCAGCCTATGGTGCATCCTGCTCCTTTTGAGGAGTCAGTTGGGAGTTACAGCAGGAGACTGATGAGGATTCATTGAAACACCAGTGCTGAGGTAAAGTTCTTAAGGAGCTGCTAACATGATGGCCTTGGGTCAGAAATCCTGCATCTGAGTTGGATTTTGAGGGGGGAAAGCATCCTTGGAGCCACCCTTGTGTGGTACAGAGGCCTATGGGTAGGTCTGTGCTGAGGGGTGCTTGGGGATTCCCAGGGAACCTGGCAATATCCAATCTGCTTTTTCAGTCACTGAGTATTTCCATGCTCCTTTGGGAGCATTTCAGGTGTTTGGAGAGTGCTGCAGGAAGAAGCCAGGGCTGCCCTGAGCACCCCAAGGAGGGTCCAGCTGGAGCTGGATGTGGCTGTGATGGCCTTGCCTGTGCTCAGATGTTTGTGAGAGCTCATGGTTGTCTTCTCTATTCCCCTTCTCCATCCCCCAGGGGAGTGGGGCTCTGGGCTGCCCTGTCCCATGTTGTCCAGTTTTGTACAGAGCATCTGGGTGTGCAGGTGATCCCAGGGCTGATCCCATCTCCCCTGGACCTGTTCAGGAAAAGTGACCCTGCACTCTTCCCCTTGTTTATTTCCCCACTTCCCTCACTAAGGAAGCGTTGGGAGTGCGGTAGGGGTGATTTTGGGTAGAGATGGCTCAGCCTTGTCCCTCTCCTTTCCATGGCATGGATTGCAGTGGCTGCTCCTTCCCCAGGGCATCCCTGACAGAGGTGAAAACAGAGTGGGAGCACTCCAGCAGCACAGATTGTGGAGGGAATGTGGTGGGGCTGCAGAATGACCCCCAGGACCAACCCAATTACCTCAACACCCCATTATAAATCATCTGCCATCAAGTAGCCCAGTTACCAGTAAGACTCCCTGAAACATCCCAGCGCCAGCCAAGACACCTAAAACCTCCTTGGGCCAGCTAGGGGCCCTATAACCCCTCCCCAAGTTCCCTAGAGCCTCCCAGGACCACCAGGCTGGATTCCAGCCACTCTCCCATCAAACCACCAGCCAAGCCTTGAACCTTTGGTTTGGCTAGGGCCATGGCTCTACTCCTAGCTGGGAGTACCTTGTGGGATCTCTGCCCACCTTAGGTTCCCAGGAGCCTGCCCAGCCTCACTGCCCAATGTGGGGGCTCTCCCCAGCACACAGGCAGAAGCCCAGCACCACAAGGTACACCCCCCGGTTCTGCTCCACTATGTCCCCTCAAAAGAACCACACGAGACCAGCTTAGCACTATTGCCTTTATCACACTCGGTGCTTGTGCTCCATGCTGTGTCCTCAGTTCTCGCTCATTTTCTGCCAAAGAAAGACACGGGGAGGCTCATGGTGAGACCACTGGCGGGGCAGGGGCAGTGTGGCCAACCTGCATGGCGGCAGAGGAAGGGGCACCCACCTCGTTGATCCAGTCGATGTAGGCAGACACCCGGGTGAAGACTGTTGGCTTCTTTTTCATGTTGCATTTCAGGCCGGAGCCGAAGCTGACGATGCCCTCGACCTCCCAGATCCCATCGTCGCGCTGGCAGTTCAGGGGGCCTCCAGAATCGCCCTGTACGGAGAGACAGTGTGGGCCATTGCTCCGGGGCACCCTGCTGGCACACCCCACATCCAACACAGCACTGATGTACACAGGTAGAAGAATTATAAAAGAAAGGCCTTATGAAATCAGGCCTCACTCTGCTAAAACTGCCAAAGCTGACCTGTCATTTCTTCTACATGCAGCTAACAAGTGATTTGCAAGTTCCCATGTGAAGCTATTTTGGGAATGAGAGGTTTGTTTAACCCAACGATCTATTCTGAGGGTGAAAAACAAATGCACCTCTGTAAACAATAAGATTTGTCCCATGAGAACCCACAAAGGAAAAATGGAAACATATCTAGAGAGAGAAAATTGGTAGACATATCCAATAGCGCTTAGCCAGTGAACTGAGTTTCACTGTATTGCTGACCAATTAGGTTTAACACAGTGCCTTCTGATATTTCTTATAAATATAAGCTTTGTGAATAAGAATTGTCTTTCTGCATGAAGGAAATGGAGTCTTGGCTGATTTATTCCAACATGCCACTGCAGCTCCATCCCCTTCCCTCCTGTGCTTCCCATGGAACCCATTGCCCTGCACTGCTTCAGCACCACTGTCAGTCCTGCTCTGGGCTGGGGGCAGGTGGCACCCAGCAGTGCCCACACTCACGTTGCATCCAGAGACGACGCCGTCACCGCCAGCACACACCATGGTTGTGCGCACGAGGCTGCCCCACCAGTCCCACTTGGAGCAGGTCTCATAATCCACCACGGGCAGCAGGGCCTGCTGCAGGGCATCGGCCAGGGGCCCGTTGGCTGCAAGGACAGTCACACCTCACACTCTGCACATCCCCTTCCCAGGGACCCCTGGGAACCCTCCCAGGGACGCCCCACTTACTCCTGACACGTCCCCAGCCGGTGACATAGCAGGGGTAGTCGTTGGGCAGGACCTTGTCAGCAGCTGGCAGGCAGGAAGCACGGATGGTGTCAGTCTCCTGCACCTCCTCTGCCAGCTTGACCAGGGCAATGTCGTTGCTAGAGGGGAACATGAACCATGAAGAAGTGGTCCCTAGCTTTGTTGCCCCCCACCCACTCATGGATATTTTCCATCCCTACATGACAAGGATAGAGTTCCATTTCTCGTGGACAATCGTCTTCTCCACACCGACGGCCACAGAACCAGGCTCATCATCCACTGACAGGTCCTGCTTGCCCAGCACCACACGGTAGGTCAGGGAAGAGCTGCCAGGAAGAGAGGGAGTGTCAGTTCCCACAGACATCTTACCTCCATGGCACAAATGCCCCGCAGCACCCCAACACCCACCTGATGCAGTGGGCAGCTGTCAGCACCCACTGGGGGGCAATGAGGGTTCCACCACAAGTGTGGTACCAGGACCCAGAGCGGCTGTACTGCAGCGAGATCTGTGAGGGCAGAGGCACAGGGTCAGAGCAGAACGTCCCCATCCCTGTCCCCATGCCCGTGCCCATGCCTGTCGCTGTGCCCCCTCACCTGCCATGGCCAGCTGTGGGCTACAGCATCTTCACCGCCCACCACGCGGGAGCTCAGCTGTGGTGGCACGGCCGGCTGACCGCATCCGTAGGCTGTGGGGCACCAGCAAAGGGACATCAGAGGCTGCCTGTCCCCCCTGCCCTGACCCTTCCCCATGCCCTGCACCTACCGTAGCCCAGCAGCACGACGAGACAGACGGCTCCCAGCATGGTTGTGCTGAGCAAAGGTGCCGTAATGGGGCTGCTCACCCCTCTTATAGTGTCTGGACTGCTGGGGACCTTGGAGTGGCCCTGCCTGCTGCTGACACGTGGGGACTGTCCCAAGCTGTGGGCACAGGGACTCCTCAGCCCCATCACCCGCTCTTATCGCACTCACCGTCCCACCTGGGAATGGCCACATCTGCCTGTCATGCGCTGGCACCATGCTGGGCCATGGTGGGGACAGCTGGCCCTGCTCTGGGAAGGGGCAGGCTGCCTCCTGGGGCACAGGGTC
>NW_024363160.1:14452397-14666457 GCF_014805655.1 Passer montanus | reverse complement strand
TCGTTTCCCTTCCCGAAAGGAAATTTCAGATGCTTGAGAACCAGAATTAAAATCAAGGAGGAGTACTGATCTTTGGTCGTGACTTATTAAACTCTTGCTATGGTTACAAAAAAAAAAATATATAAAACAACAAAAAAAATGGTGAGTGATAACAAAACAAACACAACAAAAAAGAAACAAAAAAGAAAAAAAAAATCCAAAACTATCGATTAGTGACTATGAGAAAATGGACCAGTATTGCATGAGGTGGAATTCATAGGGCCCAAACATGCCAAAAGAATCCTGAGAGATGTTGCGGATGCAGGAGAAAATTCCAGGAGGAAGACAGAACTTAGAGGGGAAGATGGGAGTGGCATGGCATGGATATTGCTGTCTTGTTGCAAAGGTTTCATACGTTCTCAGTTATTTTTCATGGGCAGCTCCTCACAGCACTGTCTCCTTCTTCTCCTCCTCTGCACTGCTAACAGACTCTTACATCTTGACCCACCAACCTACTCTTTTACAATATCCCTCCTAACTGGATCCAGTTGTAGCTTATTAAGGGCAGGCTTGTTCTTAATGCTCGATAATTAGCACAGCTGTAACTCTTTAAGGGCCAGATTACTTTCACCACTATCTCTATTCTCTTACATTCTCTCTATCCACAATTCCCCCTTTTCATTACGAAATTGCAGTATCTCTAGAAAGTTATGTTCAAGTAAATTGACATTATAACATGTTTACATATATTACTTAGGACTAACAGTTATATGAATGTTCAGGCCACATATCACAGTATGAACATATGTTTCTAAGTTCTGATTTTGTTTTGCTTTTCAGATTCTGGAACATCAACTTAAGGCTCATCACTTAGAACTTGTGCTTAGACTTCTATATCACAGTGAAAATATACGTTCCTAGATTTTAATTCAGTTTTGCTTTTTCACAGTATAGACTTGATTCATTTTCTAAATTCACAAAGTATTTATTATCAGAATCTTTAGATCTATGCCTAATTACCTAATCAAAGATTAACTCACAAGAATGAGTTAAGCTAATGTTGTGTTTACTATCTTTTGCAGGGCTTTTTGCAGAAGATAGTAAACCCAGTATAATCATCTTTTGTGTAATTTCTATTTAATTTTGGAATGTGTTTGTGCCGACTTTGATTCGTTATTTAAACTTATATTACATATCATTAGAAACCTTTATATTTATATCTCTAGAATATTGACTATATCAACAGCTGTACAACTTTATAAGGTAACTCACAAGAATAAGTTAAAGTCTATATATTAAGACAGCAACAGATCAACAGCTACATAACTTTATCAACAGCTATAGAACTTAGAACAACATTGATCTAGCATCTGTTAAGTGTACTTATTTTTATGCAATATAAACTTTTAAACTTATGTTTAATCAAAGATTCATAGTTGCAGTTCACAAACAAAATGCACATGTTTCATTAGTAAACAAATACACCATACTAAATAATAGAGTTACTCCTTCCCCAGCCCCCACTGCTGTTTTTATAATTCTCTTCTTCCTTCTACAGTTTTTGTTGTATTAGTTGATCGCTATAAACCTTTCTTGTCTTGCTCTGTTTTCCATTCTTTTAAAGTCTTATAAAGTAATTTCCAGGTGGCAGCCAGATCTGCAGCTGTCTTGCCCCCTTTTTGACACTATATTTCACAGTCTTTTTGTATCTTCTTTCTATGTATATCAAACAATCTGTTCTGCACTCAATATGTTATTTCCCCTTCCCCAGCCCCCACTGCTGTTTTTATAATTCTCTTCTTCCTTCTACAGTTTTTGTTGTATTAGTTGATCGCTATAAACCTTTCTTGTCTTGCTCTGTTTTCCATTCTTTTAAAGTCTTATAAAGTAATTTCCAGGTGGCAGCCAGATCTGCAGCTGTCTTGCCCCCTTTTTGACACTATATTTCACAGTCTTTTTGTATCTTCTTTCTATGTATATCAAACAATCTGTTCTGCACTCAATATGTTATTTCCCATTGTGTCCCCAGCAGCTCACCTGTACCTCAGGTGTCGAAATCTGTCAGGTTCGGACCAAGCAGCTTCCCCTGCTGCTCCCATTGCAACGCTGGGCTCCATCTTCAGCTGCACCTTGCCCTACAGCCCACTCCCAATCACGTCGGGTTACTGTGGAGATGGCCACTATACAGTTTTTGAAGGCTTTTCTTACATGTTTTCTGTGCAGCCCTGATTCTGCCTCTCAGAGCTCCACGTTGCTTTTGTTCCAGTGCTCATATTACAGTGACTTAGCAAACCTCCCCCTGTACTCCTCAGGGGCCATGCTATTGCTGAGGCACCCCCTGCTGCTGCACACACTGCCATTCAGGGGGAACCCAGCACCATCTTGGGTCTTTGATCACAATGGGGTCACCAATTGTTGCCATCTTATTGCAAAGGTTTCATACGTTCTCAGTGATTTTTCATGGGCAGCTCCTCACAGCACTGACTCCTTCTTCTCCTCCTCTGCGCTGCTAACAGACTCTATCTTACATCTTGACCCACCAACCTACTCTTTTACAATACCCCTCTTAACTGGATCCAGCTGTGGCTTATTAAGGGCAGGCTTGTTCTTAATTCTTGATAATTAGCACAGCTGTAACTCCTTAGGGGTGAGATTACCTTCACCACTATCCCTCTTCTCTTACATTCTATCTATCCACACATGGATACTGAAAAAAATAAAAAAAATTCATTGCCAAAGTGTCATAGGTTAAGAAGGAAGTGAGTTTTTTGGGAGGTTGTGGTCAAACTAATTAGTGCTTGGATTTGAATATTGGCACTTGGTTTGGCCTCTGAAGGTATGGACTGTTTTTGAGAACACAGGGGGTTAAAAGCAAGAACTCCCAGGAAAATACTCTCTTGGTTCTGGTCCGTGAAGGGGCTCAGACTTCTCCTGCCCAGCTGGGGCTGGGTGGGGAAGGGAAGCCATGCGGCCGGGTGAGGTAGGCCGGAGCCTTGGGCAGAGGAGGGGGGTGAAGGCCTTGCAAGATGGAAGGGTGGAGGAGCCCTGAGAAGCATCGGGCCCCCCCTACCCCCCGGGAGATAGAGAGAGAGAGAGCCAGTGCCTGTGCTGCCTTGAAATTCGATATCATGGACTGACAGCGTGGCGGGCCAGAAGTGGGGGATGCGGCCAGAGAAGGTGCCTGGCAGCTGTGGGAGTTCTGGGCAGACAGAAGTGAAGATTTTAACCCCTTTGTAAAATAATGGAAACCTTACAAATACTGATCCTCCTGAATCAGAATGAGGGGAGAGATATGAAACATGGCGAAATGGGAAAGTGTGAAGAAAGTTAGCACATGTGAGAGATGCCAGAAGCGGTGAGAAGAATCCTAGGTGGGAAGAGATGATGGAGTAGCCTTGAGCTGGACTCGTTCTTGTATAGCCATGGACAGACCCATGTTTTTCCTGTGACACAGAGACTGCATTTAGGGGGAGGCAATGCCTTGGAGTCAAGAGTGAAGCAGCAGTGTGAACAGAGACAGCTGAGGAGAGTGTGAGATGCCCTTTGTCTCCGTGGAGAGGAAGATCTCTGTTCACGAGGCCCCTCGGCCCCAGGGGGTAAATCTGGGGGGGACTGGTGTCCCAAAGTTGAGAGAAGTTGAGAGACTGCTGCTTTTGGAACTGGGTGAAGCATCCTTAAATGAGAAACCCTAAAAGCAGTCCTGGCCCATGTGCAGTGGTGAGAGCACTGGACATGGTGGGGAAGAAGTCACAAAGGCTGATGTTCTCCAGGTGGTGCCACAAGTAACACGGAAACACAAGAAGTTTCAATTGTGTTTCTGGGGGAAGCCTATGGTGCAAGGGGAGACTCTTCTCTCCCTGATGGATTTGAGGGTTGATTATTTGAGGAGTATGATAGACTGAAAGTTGATTATCTAAGAGATAGTGACAAGGTAGAAATCTATAGTATTATTTCATACTGTGAAGAAAATGGAGGGGAGGAGGAGGAATGTATTTAGAAGATTTCCATTCTTAGTTCTGTGTCTGTTCTTTTTTTTTAGAAGTTGTAGTTAATAAAATTTGTTTCCTTTATTCCTAAGTTGAAGCCTGTTTTGCTCTGTTCCTAATCACATCTCATAGAAGCCACTAGAGAAAGTGTATTTTCATGGAAGCACTGGCACTGTGCCAGAGTCAAACCATGACACAAAGTCAAAGCCATCAAAAGGCATGGGATGCTGGGAACTGCAGGGGCATGGACCAAAGATTGCCCACTTGATTTCCATTGAAATCTTGCGACCCTGAAAAGAAAGACTTACAAACGCTCTGGAAAGGAGATAGGATCAAATGAAATGTGCCTGAAAAAAAACTAGAAAATTTGGACATTTAGTGACTACAAGAAAATGGTGTGGGAGGTTCCTAAGTTGAAGCCTGTTTTGCTCTGTTCCTAATCACATCTCATAGAAGCCACTAGAGAAAGTGTATTTTCATGGAAGCACTGGCACTGTGCCAGAGTCAAACCATGACACAAAGTCAAAGCCATCAAAAGGCATGGGATGCTGGGAACTGCAGGGGCATGGACCAAAGATTGCCCACTTGATTTCCATTGAAATCTTGCGACCCTGAAAAGAAAGACTTACAAACGCTCTGGAAAGGAGATAGGATCAAATGAAATGTGCCTGAAAAAAAACTAGAAAATTTGGACATTTAGTGACTACAAGAAAATGGTGTGGGAGGACATGAGGTGCAGTGCAAAGGACCCAAACATATCAAAAGAAACCTCAGAGATGTTGCAAACGCAGCAGAAAAAGTCCAGGAGGAAGACAGAACTTAGAGGGGAGGATGGGAGTGGCAGGGCATGGATACTGAAAAAAATTTTAAAAAATTCATTGCCAAAGTCAAAGCCATCAAAAGGCAGTGAATCAGTGCTGTGCTAGTGATGGCAGGGTGAAAGTGGGATGCACATTCTGGAGCTCTGACAGGGACCAGACCTGCCAGCCACAGCCTGATGTTTCAGTATGGGGTCAGTTTTCCTCATGGAACCTGGATTTGGGTGGGCTTTTTTGCCTTCACAAATGTGGCATGACAGGATAGCCCCTTAGCTGATTCTCAAGAGTGAACATGATCTCTGCTCTATTAACTGAGACTGGTGCAATTAGTGTCAGTAGTCACAAATTTCCCTCTGAAAAAAACAGGTGGTACTCCTGTAAAAAAGAATCATGTCTTTGAAATATTAAAAAACATAACTTACAATGATTAATACACTTCTGAGAATGCATGTGATGCATTGTGCTTCTGTTACTTCAGAGTATGACACACCCAGGTATTCTGCTGCTGTTGTTCTCTGAGTGCATAACCCAGGAAAGCATAACTAAAAATAACTAAAAATGGTTACAGGCTGCACCTTCTTTGAGATGATGCAGCCACAGATCAGGAATAGGCTCTCAGAGCTCCTCTGTAGAATTCTGTGGCTAATGGCCCTCAAGGGACTATTGACCAAGCAGAAGTGGCTGAATGACAGTATGGATGTAGCCTCTGCCCTCCCATCCTGAGTGATGCTGGAGGAGCAGATGGGGGGTTGGCTCTGGCACAGAGGCTTTTCCATCCTACAGCTTACAGACCTACAAGTGCTAGCAGTCATAACATGAGGAGGGGGAACTAGTACATTTTCAATTTATTGCCATAAATTAGACCATCAACATTTATTTTTCCTGTGTGCTTTAGCATGAAGTGGGTGCTCTGCTTTATGAAGTTTGAGAGTCAACAGATTGCTGTTCAGAACTGTGCTTTGTTCCAAAAGGAAAAGTGAAAAAGCTTACTCAGAAAGCAAATGTGGCAACAGTTGCTAAAATCACTGACCTTGCTGAATTAATGAGTCCAGCAGCAGTGACAGAGACCCCCTTCCTGCAAACCCCATCCAACCATTCCGGTTCTCAACTCTGTTTGCACGCTTTGACCTCTTCTATGTTCAGTGAAATGGACTGTGAGCACATGAACAGGTAACTGTGCCTTTTGGACTGTTCATTGAATGATAGAAATTCACAGATTAAAAAGATAATGGTAGAGATTTCTTCTATTTTGTAACAGGACAATCCTGATTATATTAGTATATTAGTGACCCAAGAGTAATTTACCTATGTTCTGTCCTGGGGAAGTGAATGACTCTAATCCAGACTCAGGTTCTGTGTACTGTGTATATTTGCAACAGCAATTATTATATATGAATTTTTCTTCCTTATTAAAAGGAAAACCTGCAGTCTCTTGCCCCCTGCAGTTTTTAGTGAATACTGTACATAAATGATTTATTATTTTCTTTTAGAGAGGGCTTTGCTCTGCATGGCATCTGTCATCTGGGATTTCCCCCTCCCCCTCTTGCAGAAATATAGCTGGAAGCTGTTTGACTCAATCTCAGAACAAGTCAAAGTTGGTTGTATTAAATCCATCAAGCTTCAACTACTCTTTAACATTCTCTTTCATCTGGTGAGGACCTTTGTTAATATGCACCATTTGTGATTAAGGTAGCACTTGCAGGACCATCACAGAATTATGTGCACATTGCTACACATTTCCATGAAATTCAGATTTCTAGAGTTTAAAAAATAATATTTAAAACCTTAAAAGTTTTTTAATCACTTTTTTATTATTGATCAAGAGAAGTCATGCCTATAATTGCTCTCTAACACATGATCTCTTCATTTGCTTTATATTGGAGATGGACAGTGAGACAGGATTTCAGCTGAAGGATGTGTTGCCCAACACATAAATTAAGATGGATCAAGAAAGCTAACCTATAAAAAGTCTAGATTCAGTGAGATGCTGGGGTCTGTTTCTGGTAGCTCTTCTTCAGGGGCAAAATAAGTGTGTAACATTAGGTACCACATAGTAGTAAATGCTGTTAGCAAATCCTGTATATCATGACTTTCACTTTTTATCTTTAAACAAAGTTCAAAGTAGCATTCTGAAATAGAGCTGTCAGGTGAACTCCTGTGTAAAGGCCAAGGAAATGCAGTTGCTGGCATGAGATAAAAGACAAAAATGAAACAGGTAACAGGACAGAAAACTTTGGAAATAGATGATTGTATCAAAGCAAAGCATGACAGAGGTCGATGGGGAAGAAGATTAAAGTAGAATAGGAAAAGTAATCAAAGGATGTCTTGAATAAAAGCTGTTGGAGGGTAAACTAGATGTTGTTGACAGGGAAATGTTTGAATCAGTAAATACACCCAGTGTAGTTATCCATTTTCTGATGGTCAAAACTGCTCCCCCTGAAGTGAGTTCAAACATTTCAAGAGATGCAAAACTGAGTCTGCAAAGAGCCTCAGCAATATCACCACTGGTAATGGCATGTGTTACCTGCTGGGGCTTTCTGAGCACAAAGAAGAGCTGGAAAATCTTGACCAATATGAAGAACACACAGCTCAGCCATGTATGGCTTATTGGAACCCCCTTTTTCAGGCAAGCCTTCACCAGAGCCAATTACAGGGTTGGGACTTCAGTGGGAAGATGAGGAGGTACCTAGGGCATGTCATCACAAGCATGCAAAAAGCTTCATTGCACAATCATCATAGAATCATGGGGTCACAGAATGGCTGGGGCTGCAAGGGACCCCAAAGATTATCCAGCTCCAATATCCCTGCTGTGGGCAAGGACACCTTTCAGTAGACCACCTTGCCTAGAGGCCTATCCAACCTGACCTTGAACACTCCCAGGAACAGGGCATTTGAACCAAGAAACCAAGGAAGGAGGAGCTTCATATGAGGAGGAGTGCCCTCGAATACAGGGGTTTTTATTTTTCTGCCCACTGTGCCTACAAAGGAAAAACTCTGCCTTTACAGAATGGCCCATCTGTTCTGCTAGAGGGTGGAAGTAAGTGGTAGCTCAGAACTCCCAAGAAAGGTAAGACAGCCTTTTTACCTGTTCAGCAGAGGTGCTACAACATGGTTGGTGAATGAAGTTACTGCCCTGGAGTAGAAAGGAGACCAAAACAAAAAGGACTAAGAGGATGAGATGATCTGTAAGCCACAGACAGAAGTGGGATGAAATGGGACCCTGCAGGTCCATGCTGAACTACAGACTAAATGCCTTCTCCTGCACGTGGACCAGCACACAGAGCCTGACCTCTCTCACTGATGGGCTGTAGGCGATGTGCTTTGTGCCGTGTGTGTGCACACCAGTGAGCTGGAGATCATTCACAGGGGCCTTGGTGGCCGTGGGCTAGGAGAAAGCAGGGAAAGTGAGACAGGCAGGACATGAGGAGCAGGAAAAACAACATGTTGAAAATCAGAGGAAAAGAAAAGGTGAGGTGGGAGCTTACAGCTGCAGCTGTACTTTTCACACCACATGGGCCACTTGGAACTGGGAATTACTTTTTCCCTCCTGAACCACAAACATATGCATTTCTGCGACGTATAATTTATGGGGAAATTCCATAATTTTTCTAAAGATAGTACACTTTACATATCACATTTGCATTTTATGACTTATTTGCATACCAATCCCACTTAGTTGCTCCTCCTGCATTTAAAAATTTCAAATATGTTACATCAATAAGCAAATATTGAACACATAGTAACAACTACTAAAATCACCGTTTAATCACTGGAACATGTACTATTTGTTCATGGCAGGAATGTTCAGCAGCAAAGGCTTGCAGGATGTGCAGAAATAGCAGTGGCATCAGGAACAGTTTTCAGAGTGAAAGCTAGGTACTGGCATTATGGTCTTCAAAAAGAGTGTGTTGGCAGTGGCCAATGGTTGTGGAGGTTGTTGAGAGGAGACCTGCTGTGACATCATGAGACCCTCGGCTTCAGAAGATACTGGCTGGGGTCACTGAGGGGACAGGGAAGTAAGCAGGTCTAAGGAACTGTTTTCTGCCAGGAAAGAGAGTTCCATTCTTGAAGCAGAATCATGGAGTGGAGTAGGGTAATGTAGATTTATTTCTTCTTCTAAGTATGATGATTAGCCCAAGGAGGGAATTTCTGAGTGGGGCACTGGCCTGAGGGGTGGAAGGGCCCCCAGGGAGCTCTAGCTAAAAGGTGGGACTCCATCAAGAACTGTGACACATATCAATTTTGTACTGGTGGCGGTAGAAGAACTGTGTATTTGAATTAATTTTTAATTAAAATCTTGCAGTACTGCTGAAAGCAGTATCCATTCTTGGGGTTGCTGCCTGCCTCAGAAAAGACAGCAGATTGTTGAACGGAAGAAACATGGTTGTCTCAGGTGGGACTGGGCAGCTCCATGAATTGTGCTATTTCCCACTTGGAACTGGGGCACATGATAGCAAAGGATGCTCTTTGAAGACAGATACACGCACTCTTTTACTTCATCTACTCTCATCAACCTTCCCTTCCCCTGTCTTCTCTGGCAGTTACTCTGTCATCTGTTTCACCTCTTCTGTTGTCCCTATCCCAGGTTTCACACACAATGCCTGAGCTTCTTCAGTATAGTGATAAGAGAGTGGAGTAACATGGGGTTTGAAGAAGAGGAATACAAGCCAGAGGAAAAAAAAGAAGGAATGCCATATTGTTTGTCTTGTGTAGTGTTCTTTTGCAATGAAATTATCTCTACAGTCCATAATTAATTCCTTTTTCTTGCAATTACATCAATTAACATATAACACAGATAAATTGAAGAGGCAGTATTTTGCCTCCAGCAGCCAGCAGTGCAATATGTTAAGCCATCGAATCATCTATGGTGCTGCAGAACATTCCTCCCTTTAAAATTGCCCACCATTACAGCACTTGCAAAGAAAAATGAGCCAGAAGTTTATGGCAAAGAGGCAGTGCTTCAAATGTACATTTTATGCTGCTAAAGAGAGCCACAGTACTGTGACCAAAATCCCATTAAATGGAACACTTTCTATTTAAATCATCCCATGACATGATTCTGGTATTACTGCACCGGGGAGGCACATAACTGTCAGGCTTAAAGGCTGCTCTTCTTTCCTTCCTTGAATGGCTCTGCAGGCTCAGGCTGTCACTTCCAGTTCAGAATCTCAGGCTAAGTGCCAAACTCCAGCACAGAAACAACGCCTCACCTCTGACTGTCACTGAGCCCCTTGGCTTGTGTACCTTACCTTAGCAAGGCATCAACAACTTACTGCTCAGGTGAGAAAGCTCAAGACTTCTCAAGGAAAACTGCAATGCTGTTACCTCTTCCCTGGGTCATCAGCTCTACTGTGTCCCTCATGGAATGAACTCTATTTGTGGGTGCCTGTTATGGATAGAGTGATGCATTTCACTCATAAGAAAGAAGTAACAATTTTTTACTGCTATAAACCAGTGATTTCACAAAATCTTATAGCAAATGCAACAGTAGCTCAACAAGATTTGTTGGGAAAGAACACTTGGTTATTTACTGAATAGAGGGCAGGACCAGACAAAACTATCAGGGACCACGTCCCATTTAGTCATGAAGTTCAAAAAAGACCCCCTTTTACTCTAAACTCCTTTTCAGAAGGGAGTTTTGGTGCAGCTGGACTTAGACCCAGACATGACCAATGGTTTATAGCTAAATTATTATGTGGATGCAATCCATCCTTTATATCACTTAGCTAAGATTTAAAATTTGAGTAACCTATTAACCTGAGAATTACTACTGAGTATCCATTGTGGCAAGAAATCTCTTATTCTTGAGGAGTAACCTTGAGAAGCATCCCTGCTCAAGGGGAGATCCTGGAGTGCAGCCCATGGCTGTGCAGGAGAGCTCAACAGGCCCCTGGCTGTCCACAGTTTACGGAGTAGGGCAATGACTTACAGTCCTATTTGCGTATCCACTACAGAAGTTAGTTCCTGCCAAACCTGGCTTTTGGTCAAACCTTGACAGGTCTGTGGTGAGGGAGTGGGGATGTTATACTCAGGTCATCCCTTGGCTATTGTGTTGTTTTCCACCTGCACTGAATCCACTAGGAGTCAGATGCAGCCATCAAGACCAGATTCATCCATTGACACCACTGCTGGGAGTTATTCCTTGAGCAGGTGTGCAGGAAATAAAGGCCAGCTTTTGGGAGACAGGGGAACATGTCCTCACAGTGCCTCACATGTCTTTTTCCACTGGTGGAAAGGCCTCTGTCAGTGTTAACTTGGTCAGCACTGAATGGAGAGCAATGACTCAAACTAGAAGTTTTGGATGCAGTTTTTGAATCACCCTTTGGGCATTCAAGACATGCTGTGGTTTCTGACCCACACAGACAAGAGTTTCTCATCATGAAGGGCACCAAAGTGTGCTGTGCCTGGCATTATCTGGAATGTCACACTTGGCTTTCTGTCAAGGGGCTGGTCCCAACATCTTGGATACACTTAATGCTGGCTTACATTAAGCACTTGTTAAAAGCATGCAGTAATCCCAAGTGCAGTGTGTATACAGAGTGGAGTACAGGAGCTGGTTCAGAGGAAAAAATGCTTAAATCTTCATAGATTGTCATCCCAAGCTCTTCAAGTACTGGTGATGTTACACAATACTAAAAGAGAAAAAAAGGAAATATAAATGATAAACTAAAGTTTCAGAAACTTACTTTGTCCACTGACAGGCTAAAATATGCCTCCTTTTTTATCATTCTTTATTGGAAGGTCAGCCTTTTTTTGCTCGCAGTTCAAGAGCTTCAGTGTAATCATAATTTCTATGACATAGACAGCTATAGCTACATTTTCATATTTACCTAGTTTGTAAAGTATATAGAAAACCCATCAGATCTGGGATTTCTCATAGAAACAACTAGCAGTAGCCAGTAGATCAATCATATTGTTGTTTTGGTTAGGATGTTAGGTTCAGTTTTTCATATCTTGTACTTAGATATTGAACTTTTCTTTTTATCATGGCTTCATCAGTTGCCTTAGCCTTGGTTTTCTTCCTTCATCCCAGAATATTAGCAATACTGAAACAGGGAATTGCTTCCTGGTAAGTCTTCAGTGTCTGTCTAGCTACAATTATTTTATGCCCTTCTTGAAGTTCATAGTGAGCATGGTCTCAGAAAGGACACAAAGATCTGAACATCAGGTAAGTTCTTCCTCCAAAGTATTTCCCATATCTGTCCTTAACAACACTGGGCAATGCAGAAGTCTGAATTAATGTTCATCTCTGCTTTGTGTCAATAGGACTCCACCATCCTTCCTAATGCTCACTATGTGAGAATTAAACTCTGCTAACCACCCCCTCAACCCCACAATCTCAAATAAGCTGAGATAATATATTCAAAGGGGTAGGCAGGTTAAAATATGGTGTTTGTCAAGTAACTGAGCCCATACTTGTTTGCAAATATTTTTTAATATGTTTCCTGGCCAATATTATTATTTATCAAAACTCTCTTTTGTTTAAGTAAGGACTTGCTGCCTCACAGCCTGTCTGCTTGGTCCTGTAGTTCAGCCATTTAGCTGAATGCATTACACAACAGTAATTACTGTGCCAAACCTAACCAGCTGCTGTTTAAATAAGAAATCCCCCGAAAATCTAAGAAACAAAACCACTGGATTGTGCCTAACAATGCAGAATTAGGCAGTGGAGAATGGGGAAGTTTTATTTGAGCATTAATATTCAGCAAAGTAGCAGGGAGACTGGAAATGAATGGCAGAGTAAGCAGCATGTTGAAGAAATGTCTCTTCCAAGTTTATTCCATTGTAAGACCCATTCTCAGTGTAGGGTGTTGCCACAGTGTAAGGCACACAGAGAGCCAAACACTTGGAGTGAACAAAGGCCTGTCTCCTGCTGTTGCTTAATGCTGTAACTTTTATTAGCAGCAAGTGACAGCACTTCAGCCTCCCTTCCTTTTTCTAGATGATTACATTCTTAAGCCGATTGACTGCAGTGACTAAAGGCAGCTGTTGATCCACACTCTTTCCTCTTACACACACAATGGCACAGGAAGAAAAGAAACACCAGATTTCATGTGTTCAGGAGAGGCTTAAGGTTTCAATTGCCTGAACAGAGGTGAAAAATTGTTTGCTACATCAGGAGCCTGGGATCCCTAAGGGTAAAGTTTCCACATGCCTTGCAAAAGCAGGTGAGGATGCTCTGATTTTGGGAGCACAGAACTGAGCCTCCCCCTAAGTTCCCTTCCCTCTTGCCCCAGACACAGCGGAAAGGGAACTCAGTAATAGCATGCATTTGGTTGGATTTGGGCTACTAAGTCATCAACCTGGGAAAACCCCGACAGAAAAAGAGAGGATTCATGAATCAAAATGCAGCCTACATGGTCTTTACACAGAGTTAGATGTAGATGTGTAAATGGAATTAGTTTCCTTATTTTTCTTTTTCTTTTTTAACCCCCATGTTTGTTTATATGTAGATTTGTTTCCATGCCTAAGTCCAGGCAGGTGCTTTACACCATGCTCAGAAGACCTTCAGGGTATCTAAAGTGGCAGCTGTCTTGTCTCCTACGGCTGAGGTGTGCAGTGCCAGTGCACGGGGATGTGGATGGTGTTGAATGGGCAGCTCACAGAACTTGCAGGCCATCCTTTGAGGTTGTAAATAGCTCTATTATAGGGGTTAGTATTGGGAAAGGATTCCTCATAACCACAAAGCAGCTGACAAGCTGGCTCTTCAAGAGGTACTACCTTTTAACTAACTTGTCTGTGTGAACTGGCAGAAAATTTTACCCAGGAGAGAAGATGATTGTGGAAGTGGAGTTGTAGCTATAATTAGCCAATTAAGCTTTTTTTTTTCAAGGAAAAACATGTCTTAGATATCACCTTTTCTGCTGTAAATTAATGGAAAAAACTCCAATCTCTTTCTGCAAAGATTTAGGTGACCAATTTCCTGCTTCAGCCTCTGTTGTCTGCGATGCACAGTAAATACATCAGCTACAGGTCTCAGGAGAGTTTGATCTAACAAGAAGGCTCCTGCTTCTGTCTTATCTCAGGTGGGAGGTAATTTACTGTTTAAAGGAACATCAAAGAGCAAGGCCTCATTTGCAAAAAGAAAATACAAGTGAAGGAAGTGGTAGGTATGTTTTTTCCTTGTGCACATACTAGTGAGGCAATGCGGCTGTAGCGAAAAGGGATCTAACCAAAAAATTCAGATCTGCACTTTCCTCCCTGACAAAGCTGCAGGATATCTGCTTAGGAGTCTTTCTAGCTAATGCAAAAACACACCTTTCTAGCTAATGCAAAAAGTTCCTCCAGGTGAAATCCAACTGAATGTGTCAAAGATACAACTGCAGCTTTTAAAGGGATAGTCAAAAAAACCCCAAAACTTTGATATCTCCAAATTAAGTTTTCAAGAATGGTTAAAGCAAAACGTACTTTTTCCACTGGGAACCTGTGCCATCTGTTTTACTGCTTTGGAAACTGCAATAGGGAAAAAAGTTCATTTTGTGTGCTAAGAACAAATAAGAAATGCTGGTATCCTTACTAACTTTTGCTCCTCTCTCTCTCCATATACCTAAGTTCTCATTCATATTTGAGTGACATAAAATGATTTATGTAGTATGGGCCAGATGTACAGTTTGGAAACTGATGGAAAAGCTTCTTGATTCTGCTTTGTGCAGTGTGAAAATGGATTTATGCACAGTAGAAGAACTTTAAAGGGATGACAATTTGACAAGTGACATTGTTGAGGTAATTTATTTAGAGGAGAAAACCTAGACTGAATCTCAAAAGCTTGAGTAGAGTTAAATAATAGCTCACTGGTAAACCATATACTGAGATATGAAAGCACTGCTGGTGTGCTGTCAAATAGGGAAAGTCTGTTCAATAATGAAAAAGGACAGACTAGGAAAGCAGGTGACTTTCCAGGTGGTAATAGAAGTACCAGCATAGGTCTGAGTTGGAAAGGCCACAGTCCAATGGACTTAGCACTAAGGAGTGGAAAGATCCTGCTTTTTGTGAAGACACCAGGAAGTTGCTTCATTTAGAAACACCTTGGAAAATTCTGCACCCTTTGATGGAGTGATATGGTAAAACATGTTATTTTAATTTCAACCCACAAGTACCTGATTATAGCTCCTACAAATCTGTTTTCTGTGTGGATGAAACAGATTATATAAGGTGAGAAAGTGTGTAATCACAAAACCTCCTGATGACAATAACCATATAAAAGGGTTGAAAGCATGATTCTACTGCTTCTCTTCACACCACCATCAGTCCACCCCTGGCAGAAAACCCCATCAACTTTTACATTACCTCAAATGAAAGAAACTCAGGCTTAACTTCAGCAGCTCTTGTAGGATATGACTGTGGAAGCTGCTTGTCCATGATGAGGTTTCCAAACCCTTGGGCTAAATCAGCAGCTCTGCCTTTCAGGCAGGAGTGGTGTTGTTTGCACAGTTCTTCAGCCAAAGCTAAAATGAAGTGGCTTGTCTGGACTCTAGGGCACAGGAGCCAAGGATGTCACACTACCCCGGGCCACACTGATCCAGGCTGCAGCTGCCCCTTGCAGACACTGCTGTGTCTGAACACACCCCCTGCTTTTGCAAGCTGCAGTGATTGTGCTGCCCATGTGAATGGACATACATCAGTAATCATTTCAATGGGAAACAAAAATCCCATTCTTGGCAGATGTATTTATTTCATCATTCAGAAGGAGCTGCATCTATTTATTTTGGTTTTATCTTACCAGTAGGTGTCATGCTACAGCAACCTGTGAAAATTCTTGGTGGAGAAGGAGATAAAGTGGTTAAATAAAATTAAAATTACAGAATTTTATTTAAATCATTGGATGCCAGTGGTTAAAAGGGGGGTTAATTTTGCTAGATGCTGCCACACAGACATCGCTCTCCTTGTTTTGGATGTGCTGCAAATGAAAATCTCTGTCATTGCCCCCAGAATTTCTTTTTGATGCCTGTGGAATGCACCAGTTTCTCTCCTTCCAAGAATGGTACCTGCCCTTCAGTGGGACACACTAATAATGGAGTGGGTAAGTGACTGACGAGTGACATTGTCTAAAGAAATTAATTATAACCTCTGCTTTGAAGAAAGAGATTCAAAACGAATGCCACACACATTTGCTATGTCTAAGAGCAGTCCACTTAGATATTTTTGTCACACACATGAAAGCACAGCTCTCAGCCATGTCCATTTTTGTGATGGCTTTGGTTTCATCCTTCTGGGGAAAAAAAAAAAGGCTGTCTACTCTGGGAAATCAATTAAAAGGAACTGTGATATGCCAGATAGTCAATGAGGCGCCTGCGCTAACGAGGAACACATCCATTCAGAACTGCTGCAAATCACAGCATGACATGAGTTTTATCTCACCTTTCCAACAGCAAGCCTGGTGCTAATGCCAGACAGGGTGTTTAGTTTTTCAGGCTTTTGCCTGCACAGGCATGCTGCATTTTAAGAGTAAAGTAGCAGTGTTTTAAAGTTTGATCTAATTGCTGGCCTAATGACTTCTCCTGAGCACTTCTCCTGCTCCCAATGAAGGCATCTGTTAAAAGTTTTGAGGTGTTTTTTTTGTTTGGTTGATTGGGGTTTTTTTGGGTTTTTTTTAATTGTTTATCTTAGCCCTTTAAAGTTTGCAAAAAAACCCCCAAACCCACTTACATCGCATCACATGAAAGAGCCTGTTCCTATTCAGTAAGAGAATAAAAACTGAAGTTCAAAGCCTTATTAGAAATCTAAACCTTCCTTTGTCTACCTTTGCTTGATGTTCTCAGCAAAGTTCTTACTCTAAGCTTCAGGAATTATGTAAATCTATTCTGAGTGTTTTTAATGATTTTTGCAATCCATATTTTGAAGCTATTCTTCTGTTTTTAAGACATTTCTGTTTACAACTAAATTTCTAGATCCTTAGAGGGTTAATATGAAAAAATAAATTGTTTCATTAAAAGTATTCCTCAGCACAGATGGAAGAAAAAAGATTTAAGAATATGCACTTCATTTAAGTAAAAACTCCAACCCTGCAAATTCAGTAAAGAGGGAGTGCAAGAACAAACAGAGCATGGAGGTTAGGAAGGTACCATGGTACAGGGCTAACCACAAGGAGCCTGTGAGTGACTTTCAGTCAGGCAAGACTTGATGGAACCTTTTAGTCAGACTCACCAACACCCACAGAAAAGCCCTTCTGGACCTCTGACCTGAAGGGGCTGATCACCCAAGTCTTCCTTGAGCGTTGGCTGATAAGAACTGCCATCTGCAGAACAGAACCACAACTTCTTAATTGGTAATACAACCTCTTTGACAAGCGTGGGTTTTACACAGCACACCTCCAACATGTCATACTGTCACTCTTGAAGGAAATGAGACAAGATCACTACATTATTTTGGTACCTCAAAATACTTTGGGAAGAAGTCTGGTCTCTGCTGAATTCAACAACAGTGAAATATTCATGAAGCAAAGCTACCACAGCAAGCCTGCTTGTCACAACTAGCCCACTTCAGAGTGGTTTACCATTTCTTAGCATTCAAGCTGAATCTACTACTTGGCAACTAAATGTTACAAGTGAACATACAAAATTAGCTAGCAGGTTTTAGTGCATGAACACAGAGTCTGCTGCACCCAAACCAAATGCTTACTTTATTTGAATTGGAGGAGCCTCAACCAGTTATGAATGAGCTTTTTTACCTTCATCCTAAACCTGCCAGCCTTCTAGAAAGCAACTTATGGTCAGAGTACATATTGCTGGCCTACCAGCTCAGCTTGGATTGCTGGAAGAGCTATTATAATTAAAGATGTGTTATCAACTGTCCTGCTTTTGGCTGGGATAGAGTAAATCCTCCCAGTAGCAGGTGCAGTGCTGTGGTTGGATTTAGAATGAGAACGATGTTGATAACACACTGGTGTTCTAGTTGTTGCTTTGTAGTGGCCAAGGATCCTTCAGCCTCTCATCCCACCCCACCAGGGAGCACAAGAAGTAGGACAGCTGACCCCAGCTGCCCAGAGGAGTAACACACACCAAATGGCTCTATATATCACCTGAGAGAGGGAAAAGAGGGGCAGCTGGCCAGGACCACTGCTCAGGAACTAACCGGGTGGTAGGCAATTGCACACTCTTTGTGACGTTTGCCAAATCCTGAAGCTATGACTGAGGTGAATGCTTCTCATTTCTATGAAGATTTTCAAAGGTCCTAGCCTGAGATCTGCTCTCTGTTCAGTGTGTTCCATTCATTTTCCCATCCAGGAGTGGCCCCAATAACTTTTATTCACAGCCTGGGACAAGATCTGCATAATTAGTAGGTAGCTGTTTCTGATAGTTCATGAATATAAATTTAGTGAACAAAATGTGTGCCCTCTCAAAATGTGTCAAGTTGAGTCTTGACTCAAGTAACTTCAGTCTGCAGAGTCCTTTCAGGGCCTGGTGCTCATCCAGGCACCCAACGCCTCCTGATTTCTGTCATCATATTTTGCCATTCACCCTGTATTACCATAACAATGACATCCTCTTATTGGTGGGGAGAAAGAGAAGCCTAATAAAATTCAGTATCCTTGTTAGTATTCTCATTTTCCCCTACAGAAGGAAATAAAAAAGTGTCCTTTTATAATGACAAGGATGGGCAGATGGCCCTTTTTAAGCAAAGATAAATTTTCACTGCTTTACATCCTAAAAATGTACCATCTTAGCACAATGTACAGAGAGACAGCTAGTAACCACATTTCTCTCCCAGTTTCTTGGCAGTGGAATTCTCTTTCAAGTTCTAAAATATCAGCCTGAAGTCCCAGTGACAGTGACACTTATACCTAAGCTGTATCATTCCACAGAGATTTTCCAAAAACATCTCAGCCCAAAAATACAGGGAATGCAGCACCCAGCCAAAAGGTTGCTGCGAATGGAAAATTTTCTGTAGCATCATACAGAGCTCATAACAGCCCTCTCCTAGGCTAATAATGAGCCAAGAGATTGGATCCTCCGGGATGCCATCCAGAAGGAATTTAGCAGGCTTGTGGAGGGGATTAACATGAACCTCATCAGGTTCAAAAAGGTCAAGTGCAAAGTTCTGCACCTGGGTCTGGGCAACTCTCAATATCAATATAGGCTGGGGAATGGATGAATTGGGACTGGGGAAGGACTTGGGAATACTGGTCAATGAAAAACTGGACACAAGCCAGCAATGTGTGCTTGTAGGCCAAAAAGACAAACAACTCCTTGCCTTGCTAATGAAAACTGTGGCCTCCTCTGAAGTTCCCAACACAAGGAACATATAGGTCTGCTGGAGCAAGTCCAGAGGAGGGCCACATAAAATGGTCAGAGGGCTGGAACACTCCCCTTATGAGAAAATGCTTAGGGAGTTTGAGTTATTCAGCCTGGAGAAAAGAAGGCTCTGGAGCAGTCAGAGCAGCCTTTTGATACACAGGAAGGACAGAAAGTGATTTTTCACCAAGGTCTGCAGTGACAGGACAAGGGGAAATGAGAGCAATGATTTTAAGCTGAGAGAGTGTAAGTTCATATGGAATTATAAGGAAGACATTTTTTACAATGAAGGCAGTGAGGCACTGGAACAGATTACCCTGAGAAGCTGTGGATGCCCCATCTCTGGAAATGTTCAAAGCCTAGTTGGACTGGGCTTTGAAAGTTGTCCCTGCCCATGGAGAGAGGTTGGACTAGATGAGCTTTGAAGGTTCCCCCCCAACCCAAACCATTATTTGATTATATGACTCTGCCAGAAGGTAAATGATTTCTACCTTTAAACTTTAGTCAATAACCATGTGGTAGTTTTTTAATTGACCATTATTTCAAGCCCTTTATTATCGTTTGTAAGGCAGAAGAATGACGAATGGCAGGGAGACTAAATGGGGTATGCTGTCTTCTTGACACCTGAGTCAAAACAAGAGAGTGGATTTATGCCATAGAAATTTCTCCCCAACAGCAGAAGAAATCTGGACTCCATATTCTGTAAACAAACAATACTAATCACGATTTGTTTAAAAGGACAAATCATATGATTTTATACTTAAGCACTGAGACAAATTTTACAACTCTATGCTAGATATTATATCAAATCCCTCGTTTTATTTCTATTATTACTTATCATTTAAATCAATTAATATATGGTTTCATAAAGTATAATTAGATTGGACAGAGGTGATTTTAAAAAATTTAAAATTTAAAAAATAGCCCATGCCTCTAATTATTAGAGAATAGCGCTGCGAGTTAAGTATGCCTTGTAGCTTGCAATTTTCAAATATCAGGTGCAGAAAATGAACATTGTTAAGGCTGCCTGCTGGCTAGGGCAGTAAGAGCTTTTCTCAGCTAGAAGCTATTTTTCCTACAAAATATGAGAGGAAATAAATAGGTCAAGCTCGTGGTGCTAAAGCACTGTGATCAGGGAACCACAAATAAAATTAATTTAAAACAGGCAAACAATGACATGTTGGAAATATTAATAATATTTATCCCTCTTATTTTTCCATTTTTTCCTGCTGCTTTTCCTGCTATGAGTACTCTACTGTGCTGTGAGTGAGCATGAAAAGAAACAGCACCTACAACTGATTAGCGACCCTACAATAACAAAACAGCAGTCTTGCTGGAGAAAAGGAAAAATTATCTGGTATAAGTTTCCAGGGGAGCATTAGGAAAAAATTTAATTTCTTTTCTTGAAAAAAGAAAATCTTGAAAATTCAGTAGCACTGCTTCTTTTTAATTACCTACTGTAATTTACCTCCTTGCTAAGTCAAGAAAAGGAAGACAAACCTTTCCATCTGCTGGATCCTTTTCCCAGCTCTCCTTACACCATAGTTGGCTAACTACAGCAAAGATGTACTTACAAAAAAAGTTTTATATATATATAGTCACAATAACTAGAACTCTTACACTGTGTTTCCAGACATCATTAGAAAAAGGAGCACAAAATTTTGCATAGAATACCTTTATCCAGACTCAGAGAAATCAACTGAATTATGTGGCACAACATAAAGTTTCTATTCACAAAGCAGTTAATAATTTTACAGCCTTTCCAGCTCCTTTGTGCTCCTTTGTTCAGTGGTGAAAAAGAGATTTAAGCAGGTAATTTGAGAAAAGGTAAAAAACCATTTCTGCACCCTGTTGTACAACATTTGATTTAGTCCTGACCATGGAAAGGGGTCAACAGACCCAGGCATTCATAGGTTGCATGGCCTGAAGCAACCCATTTCTCTTTTTGCCTGATATTTTTTAATGATATATCATGCCATATGACATCATTCCTGGCCAAAAAGACATAGGGGTAATTGGGGTGGGATACACATCCTAAGTAGCCATTGCCTGGTGATCGGCTGGATGTCACATCTCCTGGTGGGAAGTGATGAGGGACTACTTCTGCATCCCTGTTTCTTTTTCATTCTTCACTTAGCTTGACCCAGTTTTTCCCCTTGCTTTTGCTCTTTGGATTTTTTCTCTGTGCCACTGTGGGGAGGGAGTATGAGGGTGGGTAGGGACTTACCTGTCAGCCAGGGACAGCCCACCACAGCCTCAAGCTGTTGTAGGCCATGGATGTGCATTTAGAAATCCTTGCTATAGGCTTGCTCTATTCTTCTGGCCTGTTATATCTAGTACATCTTTATCTGTTTTACACATTATTCAGAGACAGGCTACAAGGCCAGATCTTGTCCAGCACAGATATTTTATATTCTTACATATTTAATCCAGTAACCATCTGTATGACATTGCTTGATTTCTCCCATTATTTTACAATTCTTTTTCACATACTGGCTTTTCAATAGTGGGTGGAGCCTGGACTAGATTCTGACTTCAGGATCTATCAAAATCAGCTTTTCTTTACATAGAAAAACGTCTCCCTTATTAATGCCTCACATGCCTTTCAAATCCAGATTCAGAGGAGCTTCAACAAATTTATGAGGAGTCTTTTAACATGGTGCTAGGCACTTCGAAGAAATGAAATTGCTCTTCATTTTCAATGGAGTTTTACCAACAAAATCTACCTCCACCTACACTGCATTCAGCAGTGACTCAGGCCATTAGAGCAAGAATATCCAGTCACTTTAGTATAACTCTGTTTTCCAATTAGTTTTATAGCCACAGTCACGTACATGTTCACCAGCTTTCCCTCACCCAGAAAATTCCTTTTCTGGAGAGGATGGGCAGCTTTAGAACTGTCAAATACTTGCTTACCTCTGTATACTCTTTCTGTAGCTTCTAATACTCAGGATGGATGGTATGGTGGTGCCATCCTTCAACGACAGGCAGCAAGGTGACAATCTGGAAAAAAAATGTCTGACTCCAGATCTCTTTTCATGTGTTCTGCCTCCAGTTTCCCAGCAGGCATTGAAAGCAGTAAACCAATCTAATTAAGTGATTATTAGTTGATAAGCTGGACCAATTTTGTCCATTCTCATAACGCAAAGGTGAATCTGAAGGTATTACCCACAGCTGTCCATGAAAACCACCCTGGAAATCAGGGAGAGAAGAATGGATGACTGTCTTCCCAGTGTGTTTGTAAGCCTAAAGAGGCTCAGTACACTCAGACCATGGTCAGCTTTGGTACTTAACTCTGCAGGGAAGTTAATGGACATTATGACATTTTCCCACCCTCCCTCCCTGCCCAACAATCCCTTGGAAACTAGAGGTCTGACAGGACCACTCACCAAAGAAACTCCAGGATAGCTGGAAAGATGTGAGGCTGTTTTAAGAAGGACCAGCACCTGCCAGTCTGCACTGATGAAATGCTGTAGTGAGACATCCACCAAATTTGAAGCACCAGTTTTGTAAAGATGTTGGATACAAGGGTAACGCTCTTCTGAAGGCAGGCTTAAGCAGCCATACTCAGTGGACAGAGATATGCTGGTAGAAACTAGCCTTATCCTAACAGCAATATTTAGGCTGAGGTAACCAGGCCTTTGTTACAAAAGATGTGGATGAGAGGAAGAAAGGGTGCCTGAGCAAGACATTCTCCCCTGTGCTTTTACTGCCTTAGAAGGTTCAAAGCAGATACAAAGTAAGGGGCTCTAAGACCTGGATTCAAGAGGACAAATTTAGTTGCAATACTTGGATCTAGATTTTCACACACAAAAATGGACAGAGGTTTATGGTCTCTCCTTCACAGGATAGGTCTGAATTTCAGTACCCTCTTAGAAGAGGAAGTTAAAACTATAAGTGAATCTGTCATTGTTCCAAAGAAGACATTAACAAACCCAGTACTTAGGGGCAGAAACAGCTCTAGAATAAAAACTCGCATCTGTCTGATGGAATTTGGTATAGACAAAACACTTGAGGACTCAGTTACTGTTAAGTATCTGTATAAGACTTTAGAGGGCATCAATTGCTCCTATGATTGAAGGAGACCCTAAATATTCCAGAGGAGGCACCCAGAAGAAGAGGATGTGTGTAGAAGACATAGTGTAGAAGACACGGAGAACTATCAAAGTAGGCTGGGAGTGGAGCTGGAAAAAGGGAAGACTAGTCATGGGCCTTGAAGGTTGTAAGGTGACCCCAAACTTTCCTACTTCTACCATGAGAGAAGGAATAATTGATGGAGAAGGAAAAGGAGTTAGAGGACAGAAAACTGAATTAAATTTTTTACCTCCTTGTCCTCTAGCTTCTTGGCCTTAGCTGGATTTAGCAAAAGAGCTTGAAAAGTGGTGAGGCTGCTCAGCTGAGAAGGACTCCTGGCTGGCAAACAGCCTCTTGGACAAACTTCTGGTTGCTGCTTAGTTGGCAGTGTAAGGCACACTACCCTGCACAATAGGACCAAGGGAACTTGGAAACTTAGGCATACCTGCCACTCTTGTCTGTAGAAGATGTATGCCAGAGCATTTTTGGGTGAGGATGACACAGTAATCTGGCACAAGGTACCTGCTTCATCCCGTCCTGGCATGCAGGAGACAGTGTAGATATTTGAAAGTGGAAGAGAGGAAAAAGGCTCTTGGGTCTGAAGAGGCTTTTGAATTCCCTGTGAGACAAAAGCTAAGGCAACCCAACATCTAGGGCAGAGATGAGCTGTAGGCTTTCAGGGGCAGGGGGGAGATGATGTTAGAAACAAATGCACCTCCCAAGTGATGGGCAACAGCTGGTAAGGATTTCCAACAATATTCTCATATCCAAGAATAGGGGCCTCTAAAAGGACATCTAATAGTTTCTCATCATTAGAACAAATGTAGAGTGGCAAAATGCTGTTCCCTCCAGTCAACTTTAAATTATATATGCTAGTTACTGAATCCTAGTGGATTTACTAAGTAATATTGAAAAACTATGTTTGAGGGACTGCATGAATTGGACTGGAAAGCCGTTTTCCCTGTTTAAAGACCATTACAGTTATAGCTTTAAATGCTATTCTATTTAAATGTTATAATGTTTCACAATCATGTATTTAAACACAGAAATCTGTTTATTTACCCAAACAAAACAGAGGAAATGATTCCAGCCCTCAGGTTTTGAATTCTCATTTAAATATGTGAACATGAGTCCACAACTTAGAGATGTTTGTGTATCTATGTACCTCCAAAATACTCATATTTCATAGGCTTTTTCACATTAATATTCACCAACAGTATCACAAAAGTTCTTTTTCTTTTACATAACTGTAAGCAACAGTAATTCTAGAAACACTAGAGAAAAAAAAAGCATAGCAATGTCCACAGTTACAAGAAAAAGTGCACATTACTTGGTCACAATCACAGTCATTACTTGGAAAACTATATGTAACAAGTAGATATAAAATATCACTGATGCCTTAAACTCATTGTCAAAAACGGAATTACATAAAATTTTGTACATGAAATAAGGCAAATTTAGGAATGCACAAGAAACTTGTTATTCAACAAAAGCTAAACAACAGAACAGATAGTACAATAAGCATAAACTAAAGTACCTTTTTCTATATACTTAAAAAGAAGCCTGCCATAGTGCACAAAGAAAACACCATTAATGTGTAATCAATATTATAAAATAAGAAATAGAGGGGTTAGGAAGAGTGGGGAAGGGGAGAGAAGAGTTTTATTATAGTTGCAGCTGCATCCACTTACAGTTTTGTACAGGTTTTAGCTAGGCCTGGGAATTATACAAATTATACCAGAAGTGTCAATGACCTTCCCTGGTAAGAATTTTGTTTAAATTAAGGAAAAAAAATAAATACACACAAGAGTGCAAATTTTCAGATTGTCACTTGCAACCTCTTAACATTCATCATCTACATCCAATCACAACTAGAGGGACTTGTATAAGACAGCAGCAGTGATCATGGAGTCAGATGAGCTCACCGTAAGAAATCAAATCATCTTTTTTTCTCAACGATATGTCTTTTTTAAAAAACGCTCAACTCTTTATTAATTGCTAATAAAGCTGCAATATATTACAGAATGGAGTTGAGAATGGCATGAATGCAGGAAATGCATACTTCCTTTGGAAGGTATTCCATAGATGACAATTTACAGTACACAGGGGAGGAAATTATCCAGCATCAAGAGTTACTCGTTGTAGAAAGAATATGAAGTTGGGGAGAAGGGCACAGCCAAGGATTCAAGAGAGGAAGGGGGGACTTAAAATAGCTCCTCAAAACATTTTCAGGACCAGTGAAAAAGTTTACCAAAGTAAAAATGAAAAATCTTGAATGAAAACAAAAATCTTTTGTTTCGTTTTTTATAAAAATTACATTTTTTTAAAATACAAGATCCTTTTAATTGCAATTGTGCCCTGTAGCAACAGGACATTTGGCAATGTTTTGCCATATACTGCAGCTTTAAGTCCAATGAGTCAGTATCACATTCCACTAATATTGCACTTGGATCTTGAACCACTTGTTTTAAAAAACCATCACAGCATCTTCTGTTTCCTCCACTTGTTAGAATGAGTTAATTTCTAGCCACTTTTTCGATATTTATGCTGACACACTAAAACAAAAGCAATAGCCTGGACACAGTAAAGTACCTCGGAAACACCAGAGGTCGAAGTTCACTTGAAGCACCTTAACACATCACTTTATGGATCAAGAACAGTGTGGCATTATGGTAATTAACTCTCCTAAAAGACTGTGCAGTAACTGAAGTGTGTGCTCTGGGAAATCAAAAATGTCATTAGTGGAAATTCTGAGATAAGACCAGGCCGGTGTGAAGGTCACATGACTCAGTTCTGCTGCAAAATAAGGTTTTCCAGTTCATCTGCAGAGCGCAACAAAAACGCGGCTGACTCTCGGTACCCCGCCACAAGCTGCCTCACTGCGTTTATTTCAGTCGGGCTCAGCTGGGGTCTGGAGCTGGAACTACTGGAGGATCCAGAGCTGGTTGCTAACTGCCTCTTCATACTGAGATCTGTTGGACCTGCAGACAGTAAAGGAAAAGAAAAGAAGCTTCAGATCAGCTGCCAGAGATGTTTCACAGGTTTGTAGATACAAATGAAGAGTAGTAGGACCTGCTGTCAGCTGAGTGCAAGTAACAGAAATAAGCAATAACTGTTCTGTTACCAGTCCCCTTGACAGGAACCACAACAATTTATTTATATAATGTATCACAGACCCCACTTACAGAACATGAGGGGCAAATCCACTGCCAGCAGAAAATTACCCTCCAGGAGCATAGTCCAAGAGTGTGAGCCATTTGCACCCCAAACCCTGTCCTGGGATCTGATAACGGTAATCAGGCAGAAGATTCATGTCCTGTGCCTCCCCCAGCTCCAGCTGCCCTGGTGGACTTCATGGCAATATGCAAACTTGCAATTTTTATCACAGAAAATCCAACTTACATTCTCTAGACAGCTATTTTCACATTTTATGCTTCAATCAGCATGTGGCCAGATTGAATCCCTTGCAGACATAGATAAATGGTCATCCACATGACTTGCCTGACGCTGTCTGATCACTTACATAAATAGCTGCTCATGAATGAGATTAGGCTGGTGACAATCTGGCTGCCACAGTGAGGAGCACACTATCATCTGTGAGGGCTGCATACAGCTGGCATCACATTGCAAGGATCTCATAAGGCCAGAACACTGACAAGAGATTCTGCAGCAATCACCATGCTGTTGTATTGGCAGCTCACAGCAATATGCTTAGCACTTTTCTTCAAAAAATATTCTCAAGACCATGAATACTTCAGATGGAAGACAGCATTCCTGAGGGCAGTCTGCAGGTTACTGACTGGCAGAACATCTGCCATCAAAAACTTTGGCTTTGTATGGAATTTCCCTGGCTGTTTGATCAGTTATTAACCAGCTAAGACCCATGGTACTTTAATGAAGTATTTGTAATTTCCACTTAACACGTTTTTTCTTCCTGGAGTATAAATTTGGACAGATAGAATTGAACTGAGGACTTTTTTGAACATATATAGAAGGATATAGATGGCAATTATACCTATTAAACAATATACTTTGTGAAATCTGGGAAATGCTGCTCTCTCATTTTGACAGCGTAGCAAATCTATACTTCCAGCAGGCAGAAGATCAGAGTAGCCAGACCCTAATGTTAATACTCTCCTGGAAATTGGGATTAAGATATCCAAAGCAATGTATCTTGCTTTCCTATGAGAAAAATGTCACTCTTCAATTTGACAGGTACAATATATGTCAATGCCAAGATTTTCCAGCAAAGACTGGAATAATTTTAAAATTTAGCATATTCAACTGTGGAACACAGAACACACTAATTCATACTGTGGAGGTTCTCCTAAATAATCGCACAAAATGTATAAGATTCAAAAACACAGACTCACAACCATAAGCACTAATGGCAAGAGATGTCTGATTTTCAGAAGCTGAAGATCTGTCATAAACCTTTTTTAATTTTCTTTTTTATAAATCTGTGCAGAGGTACAGATGAGACCACACAAAAATGTGGAGATTGCCATGTCCCTACAAAAACTGAAGTTAATGAAAAATCTCCCCTTGAGTAAATAAAAGCAGAGCTGGGACTATGAAAAGAAGCTGCTCAAACAGAAAGGGTCCTATTAGATCTGATTTCCTACTGCACAACTAGCATGAGCAGCACTTAGCCTTGCAACTTGTATTATCTGCTTTTACACTGGTATAAATGAACTGACTTTTAAATTACTTGCAGCGTACAAAGGATAAATTAAGCATAATTAGCTCTGTGATTTGTTTGGTGTGACCACACACTGCAGGAAAATGATGACTGTGAAGAAGCTCAGAAGTTATTTTAAAATAAAATCTTAAACCAGCACAGGGAAGAATGGTATACCAATCATAATGCCAGTTGGGCTGAACGGTTGTAAGAAGCCATTAAAGACTTCTATATTTATTGAGGCAGTAGTGAAAAAGCTGCCACTGACATATTGAGGGCATTGTGCTCCATATGAACCTACTTTAAGTTTTATGTTCTTTCCTTGACTTTCATTCATGTCACTGTCACACAGACACACACAGACACACACACACACACATAGACAATATCTGGCAGAACAGAGCTTCTGCAGCAGATAATTTCATTTTATGAAATGTAACAGAAGGGCTTTTCCCATTGTTAATCCAGATTTTAAGTGACAGAATAGTATATCAGTTTATGTCATTCATAAGTAGAATATACATGGAAAGGTCATACCCCTCAGGTTTTCCTTACACAAACTGATGGTGACTGACCTGAAAGGAAAACTAGGAGAAGACCAGATATCCAACATGCACAAATCAGTGTATAAGTCCTCACAAGTCTATAGGGTCACAGTTATTTACATAGTCCGAAGATCTGGCTGGCTCTGTATTCCTAGATGTCTGGATTGACTTTCATAAAGAAAGTTCTTTAATTCTTCAGAATATTTTTGTTTGCATCCTGAAAGTACTGGAAAAAAACAGATGGCAGTCTGCATACACAAGGAACAATCACAATCCAAAAATCCTCTTGGTCTGGGAGATTTCTGTTGTGTAAGAGCTCTTTTATACAAAGAAAAATAAGACATCTCAAATTTTAATGTACCCAGTTCCTTCAAACTACTTGGTGGGGTTTTGGGTTTTTTTTATTTTATTTACTAGGAAATGGGATTTTACTTCACTCCCCAGCTCCTGCCTTGTAGTTAACAACTCACAGTGCTGTCTTCCTTCTCCCTCAAAGAAAACCCCCTTGAGGAAAAAAACAAAGGGACACACACACAGAGAAAAGTTTCATAGCTATGATTTTGGGACACTGAGAACACCCATGCCTTTTCAGGAAGGGAAGCTGCCAGAGGACTGAACAGGAAAAAAATATCCAGTACTTCATGTGGAGATAAGAATTTTAGCTTTTAATTATGTTATGTGACCCCTACATCTCACCTCTAAAGCTTACCTATGACAGCCCAAGCTTTAATATCTGGAAGAACACCTCACTCAGAGATTAGTCCCAGGATGTGTTATATTGGTCTCGGCTTTTAACAGCTATGATAGACACTCACTGGCAGTAATAGAGGTTCTCAGAGGTTGTCCAGGCTGCTGAATACTAAAATATTGTAACTTATTTGTAGCTTCAGCAGTCATACCTGGTCATTTAAAAAATAAGGAATAAGTGCAACCTATAAGTGCATTCTTGTAGTGTAAATTTTTCCTATTATGCACATCAGCTACTGAAACATGGAAACCTAAACCTTATTCATACCTACCATATCTCTTTAATCAGAAAAATAAGTCACAGCTATTTTGAAGGCTTAAAATATCTGGTTAAGGACACTTTATGTACATCTATCTCCACAAGCCATCACTACAGGTTACTAAATCTGGAAAAAGCTGAAAGCTTCACCATCATGTCTTTAATAACTATCTTTACTTTCTTTAGTGTATTTACCATAATTTATTAAGCTGCCAGATGTCACAGGAACAAAAAAGAACTTGCAAAGAGGGAAATCTGTATATTTTTGTCAGGTTCCTTCAAGATGTTACTGCACATTTTAGCATACTGCTTCCTATTCTGAAATACTTCAGGACTATTAAAAATTTTGATTGCAAACATTATCAGGTTCCATAATGTCTGCTGAGAAGAAAATATTAAGCATATATCACAGAGATTAGGACAGGAGAAGTCTTTCCATTTTTTTTTTCCTTTCTCTTAGAGTATATTGGCATAACATGAAATTGTCACCTTCCATGTTTGTATAACAGCACAACATTCTCCCAAGCAGTGGATTCAACAAATTGCTGAGACAAACCCTTTATTTTATACTCTTTCAGAAGGCTAAAGTATTGTTCATCTGCCTCTTTTTTAGGCCACCTGATTGACACTTTAACATGGGAATATTTTTAATTTACTATCTCTGCCCAGTTACATTGACCTAATTTCCCATGTGAGGTGCAATTGTTCTTGTTGGAACCACATCAGGCTGAATATGTAAACTCTAAAAACCCACTCCTCATGTGCTAGACAAACATTTATCAAACTAGCTGCTAGACATGTCTGCCATTAAATACACTAAATACATTGTGGAACAAATGGCTTTTTCTGTAAATTACAAGACTTTAATGGAACTAGTTACTGCCTCATGCAGTACTCATTACCAATGAGATTTATATCAAATTCCAAAATACGGGTGAGATGTAGATGTGTTGATACTGATTGCTTAGACACTATCAACTGTCTCAGCAAAATTCCTTTAAGAATTGTATGTTGTCACTGGGTAACTACCAATCTTACAATTAATAACTATTGAAAGAATAATAAATGTGTCAGTGACTCTCAAAATGGTTATCACTATTGCAGATAGTAACGTAGAATAAAACATATTTTTTAAAGTTTTATGTGCTTAAGCATCTACATTCATTAATAGTTAAGCAACCTTTTTCATCATTGATAATACAAAAGCACTTATTTAGAGAAAAATACATTTGCCCATGCTTTGAAATCTCTTGTGTGTAACTTTTCTATTGCACCTATTCTCCTCTTCAATTTTTTCCCCACGAATGGCTTTAGAGGAGAGGTTTGACTACATTCTTATATACTGCAATAAAACAAAATAGAAAAAAAAACTTATCAAAGTATGCTACCTTTTCTTTCCAAATCAGATGTATTTATTGTAATAAGAATGCTTTATTGTGATATTATGTATCTATCAATGCCTCTTTTCCTCCTGCCTTCAAACATAGAGCAGATGTTCCTAAAAGTACTGTTTCAAGTGCCAGGAGAAATCAAGAAAACAGGGACTGATGAATTGGAGCTTTTAAGCACCTTTCTCCCTTCTACACCTCTCCCTCTGGAAAACACATCTTCTGCTACTTTAGACAGCAGGGGAAAAATGCTGTCTTGCCTGAGGAAAGTGATATGAAAAACATAGAAATGCCTACAGCCATCATTCATTTTCAGTGATCAGGAAACACAGTGGTCTGTGATTAAAGGATTATGTGAGATCCTCCCTATCCACCACAAGAGACTAATTATGAGGTGTATACTGTGTTGCCTTAACAGTTGTCACCTCAGCTTTGTGCAGAGGTAGGAAAGTAGGATACTGCCCAGTACATTCCATTTCCATCCCTGCAGAGGGAACAGAGTAGTACTTGCCTTTGCCACGTGTCTGATAATTTGAAGAGAATGAGGAAGGAGGAAGAGGAATGTGGGGAAGGTCTTAACAGAAAATTCAGCCAGCATTTTCCAGTAAGAAAGTCACCTATGCCAAAATACAGGTCAAACCATTTAACTTCTCCCAACCCCACCTTTTGGGTTTTCAAATGGGATTAAACATACTGTCCCAGCTTCCTACATCTATCACTCTTGATCTGTTTCTTCATGCTCCAGGCTCTGTGTTAGAGACAAACTGTGTTCTCTTTCCCCTCTCTCTACTTTCATGTCATCAGGGTAGCA
The DNA here is from genome assembly GCF_014805655.1 of Passer montanus. Lineage (NCBI taxonomy): Eukaryota > Metazoa > Chordata > Aves > Passeriformes > Passeridae > Passer > Passer montanus. The sequence continues at coordinate 14,634,938 of NW_024363160.1, read as the reverse complement.
CTGAGAATACAAAAGACTGTGCAAGAGTAGAGGTATAAAGAAGACCTGGAGAGGGGAACCACAGCAAAAACCCCATTCAACTACTACATCCTGGCAAGCCAACTTATGAATAACCCACTCAGCACTTTAAAACTAGCTACACATTGGATATTCTTATCTGTCGGGACTTTCCCCCCCCCTAGTTTGCCACCAAGAATATCACCAAGTTTAACATTGGCATCAATCATGCAAGTGCCAAGATTTTACAGAAGGTTACAATTTGACCAAATTTTTGGATGTGGAAAGGAGGTGCCTTCCTTCCCTGTTGTCTCACCAACAAGTGGACAAGAGTGCTCAGAACTTCTCTCCCTGCTGCAGATCAGCATGGTCATGCAGATCCTTGGAGGTCAGCAGCACCTGCTCTGAGACGTTCCCCCAGCTACCCCATTGTCTTCAGCAGGGCTGCATCATCTGCAGGACCAGGATGCAAAGGACCAGGAAGGCTGACTGGCACATGGGTAGGAGGCCTGGCTAAAGCAGGGAAGAGCTGAGAGGGCATAACCTCTGGAAGGGAGCAGCAGGGAGAGGTGAGCAGTGTGGGGGAAGTCCCTCAGCCATCAGCTGGGCCATTAGGCCATCATGGTCTGCAGGCCTGCCGTGGGAGAGGAGGCTGAAGGAGAAGCCTGCCGGGGCCAGGACCTGCTGTGGTGTGAACATAATGGGATTCAGCCTAAGAACTCACCTGAGCTGGAAGGGGACTGGACGTTCGTGGTGCCTGGGATGCAGTGCTGAGTTGTGGCTGTGGTGGAGGTAGGCTGCAGATCTGCGGAGAGAAATGGAGACACAACACTTTGTCTTACTGTGACATGAGGGCACATTCTGCATGACCAGCCCAACACAGAGTCTGAAATACCTTCTTTTTACATACACAAAAGGAACTGATTGACATTTCTGGCTAGAAAACCAGACAATGCAGAAGAAACAGTCCCAAATCATCTCCAGGCAACCCAGCTATGGCAGCAGAAACACATTCTGCAACTCTTACAGAAAATGGACTTCAGGAAATGAAGCAACTGCAAACACCATGACTCCAAGGAGCCCAACATGACTTCAGAGAGTGCTGACAATCAGGAGAGGGCAGACAGCAATCCATTGGACTGTAATACATGGGGAGACAAGCCAGTCCCACTCCCTCAGGCAATGCTCAGGCTACATGTAGGGACTTCAACAGCTCCTGGTGGTATCAAGAACTTTTGCTCCCAACATTATATCCTGTCCTCACCCTCCTGCCCTCAAGCTGGACCATCTTCTGAGCTCAGTCCAGGAATGATAGAAGGGAGACAGCTGAAGCCTTTGTGGCTGGCTAAGAGCTGGCAGGAAAATTTGTTTCCATTCACTGAGCTATTGCACCTTGGAGATTCTACATTCAGTTCTGTAACAGGAACTGCATTAGCCTTAAAAAAGAGAGCTGTGGAAATCCACCCTTCTCAAAAAGTAGATCTCCTTTACTAGCTAAACAAATCAAATACAACATGATCAAAGGCTTCTCCCCAGCCCATGTACAGGCTGACAGAGACTCTTTCAACCCACAGATTGCTTGGTGAATGTTTCCAGCCAAGATGGATTGGCCTAAAATGTTTAAAAGGAGGGGGGAAGGACACCTTGGTGCTGTAAGAGCAAGTCTTTTCCTTCTGTGCTTTTTTGCCAGCCCATAATAGAGGAGGGGTCATTGCACAAGCTGCTACATTCTGTTTGCTCATATTGAGCAGTTCCATGAAGGCTTGCCCCATGCAGTTGTGTGAGGAGCTAATTATGGCTCTGTAATTAGCCATGTGGAATGACTGACCTCCCCATGAGGAGGGAAGCACTGCAACAGCAGGCAGAGAGAGGTCCCTGAGCCAGAGCCACCAAACAGTTGGGAGAACAGATAGCTAAGTCTGTAAGGTCGGAGTAGGGGTGAACTTTATATGGAGGAAATAGCCAAATTAAATGAGACACAGAATACAAAATACATACATCAGCTGGACTACTAGACAGACAGTTAATTGGACATTAATTATTATATTACTGTGGGGGAAGGTCGGGAAATAGGTAATCAGGCAGTGAGTTTTAGATAGCTATTGCAGGTATTGCAACATCTTTTTTTTTTTTCTGTTTTAGCAGATACAAAAAACCCAGACCTTATTTGTTTATATATGCATTCTGACTGAGGTGTGTATTTGTTTTTACACTAGGAGAACATCTATAAATGTCACAAGAACATTTGATAGGTTACTATATAGAAAAGGAATTGCATTTTTAAATTAGTTCTTAGCTGCTGAAAACAATTCACAAGTAAATATCCTGTTCTCCAGAGAAGTAGCTCATTAACCATTTTAACAGCCTTGCATGTTTGGAACAAGAGTACTTGAAACAGTGTAATGACTGAAAACAAGGGTCCAGTGAGATCTGTCAGGACGGCAATGCTTACCCCTGTCAACTGCAACTTGAACCGCTCCTCTCGTCTACCAATGGACACATCAGAGAGGACTGACAGATTCACTGGCCTCCAAGTCCTCCCATTTCTCCTGTGGGGAAACCAGCTACCAGAGCCAGAGCAATTTACCCTTAATATCCGAGAGATAATTAGGTTGGCACCTGGTTGGTTTTGTGTCAATGAGACTAAGGAATGGATGGAGTTGTCTTTCCACAACTTTCTTCATGATCTTCCCCAAATGGCAAGGGGATCACAAATCACCCACCTAACTAGACTGTCAGCATCAACAACTGATTTCCAAGTCCTGACACACAAAGATTTTGACTTCCGGAGTTTATGTACTTTGACTTGTATAGGATCCCTGTGGAGAAGACAGGCACCTTTGCACAACCTTCCAACCTCCCACAACCATATGGGAGAAGTGCAATGGCTTACTGGTTTTTCAAACTAAAAGGACATACAGACAAAATTGTCCAGTGCAAGTAGGGAAAGACCAGGAAGAAGAAATGTTCGAGCATATGTCTGTATACAAACCTGTCTTGAGCTTTAATTGTGAAAAAAACACCGGAGTCCTCTATGTTAAAGGCACAAAGAAGATGTGTCTTCTAATCAGAAGGCAAGACAAATTGATGGCTAAAAATGCTGGTGGTTGGATGGTGGGTGCTGCTGCCTATTATCTGTTCCCAAAAAACCTCTCCTGTGATGCCACAGATGGCATTTAATTTGTACATCATTTTGTAAAATTGCATGCTGAAGCGACATAGAATACTTTTGCCTAAACCCCACAAGTCACTGCAAAATGCTAGTTATGAAAATGTATCCTATTACAAGAAGTTTGAAGGGAAAAACAAGTACACAAAACAGTTGTGATTTCTCATAGTTCAAGATTATATAAACCAGGACAATATTGATGGCTTTTGCTGACAAATAACACATGGGGAGCTTAATCCTATTCTTACTTGGGTAAAAGAGCAAATGCCAACTGTTTTCAGTGGGAGCTGGTTCAGATCCTCTCTGGGCATAATGTAAAAGACAATTTTAAAAAGTTCTTGTGCATTTTCGCAAACAAACCCATATTTCCAAGGCTTGTCTTACTGTTATGAAAATATTTGATGAGAGACCATATTCAGTGCCTCAGATGTGCTCTTCACGTGTATGCAAACAATTGTAATCATTATTCACACCGAGTCAAAGACTTTTGACAACTAAAGTATTACCTATTTAAAGACTTTCAAAAACTTAGCACAAATCATCCACAGACCTTTGAGAATTTTGCAGGCAGGGGATGAGGAAGAAGATTTGACTGAAGGTCCTCAGCACACCACATTCCAATAACTCCTTGCAGGCTGCAGCCCTGGTAGCATTTTAAAAATTGCTGAGCGTGCCAAATGTAGAGGCTGTAACTGGGCAATTCTCATCTAGGCTGTCAGCTGCTCTACCTGAACTGGCACTCTTCCCTGCCAGAGAGGGATCAGCCAGGACAAAACACCAGGGATTTCTACATCCTCTGAGACTTTTCTTTAAATACAGTCCTGGGAATTGATAAAACCTCAGGCTTCCAGATGAATCGCATTTCTCTGACAGAGAGACAATACCTTTTTTATCAGAAGGGTATTGCTCTGCATTTGTACAAAATCAATATGAGGGATAATTTGAAACAAATACTACAATTTGCTTACATTTTTATGTTACAAAAGCATGCTGATGTAAGAAGAAAGGAACGTGATCTAAATAAATTACACCACTTGTTTTTTTCAGAGGGACGTACAACCTCATGGTGACATGTTTACCTTATAATTTTTAGTATAGGGTATAATTGAATATGCTGATTTCTCATTTAACACTTGGTATGCCAGATTCTTATCTGTGGTAAATTAAAGTAGCTGGTGAGACCCTGTGACTAACCTATGTCAATTAATTTGTGTTACACAACATGGAGTTGCATGTTTTGAAACTTGAGCCAAAAATATACTAATGGCCTCCTTTTGTGATCAGTGTAGGAGAGGACAGTAGTGATAAGGTCCTATAAAGTCATGCAAACAGATTGAAGGTCTAACCTGGCATTGTTTTTACTCAGCTTTGTTAGAGGCTTATGGTTCAGTCTTGCCCTGTTGTGTATTAGTCCCTTGAAGCTGGAAAGAGACTACCATGCAGGGAGCAAGTATTTTGCTCAGCAGTAGCTGTTTGCAGGATTTTGCTCCTGCTCATTATGTGATAATAGCCGATGGCTATTGAACCCCATGGACTAGCTTTCTGTACGGCAGGGGGAAGTACACATCAGCACATATACATACAGCCACAATCTGTAAGGAAACTCACCACTACTAGAAGCATCATTGAGATTTAGCAGCCCACCTCCGAGCCCTCTGTAACTATGGTAACTGTAGGTCCCGTTGCCGTTGATGTACAACACCTCCTGTGTGCTGGAAACAGCTGATGTTGAGTAAGTGACCTGGGCTGGCTCCTGTTTGCACTGCTTGTCAGCTGGAGCAGCCTCATCCTGCAAAAAAAAACAAGAAAAGGTTTGGAATTATGGTTACATTTCACCTTGCACGTGAAAGCCTTTTCCATTGTTAAGATTCTACATCTATTGCTTTCACAAAAGTATAATGCATGTTAAACAAGCAAGGATATGTTTCTGATTTACCAAATATCAGCATAAAAGAAACTATGGAAATAAGTAAGAATACAGGTTTCCTAAAAATCTGAGAATATTCATTTATTTGTGCTCCACAAACCAGCCATACTGTTTTTCAAAGGAGCACATGTACCCTCTCACCCTGAAGAGCTCACAGTCTTCTTCAAAACCCAATTCTGTCCAGAATAGTGGGAAAGGATAAGAAACAGCCATTTCCTGAGTACTGGAGTGACTCTTACAAGTCAGAGAATCTTATATTTCTTGATAAGCTAAACCAATACAGAATGCACCATCTACTTACTTTGATGAATCAGTCTCAGAAATGACAGAAGGAATAGAGGAATGGAATAAAACTGCATTCCTGTGTTTGGAGAAGTTTGAGTCAGTGTCCTTCCACACAAAGGCCATAAAGTACGGTTGCCTCCACAAAAGTGATTTGAATGCTGCTGTTATCTGTGTAACAGCAGCATCTGTTTGTACACCATGAGCTTTCCTCAATGCTTTCTATTTGCCTCTTTGATGACTGTGTAATATTAAACAGAATTTAGCACAACAGCCCTTCAATTTTCCCTGGAAGGAGATGCTTCAGGCGAAAGTGTATTATTCCCCATCTGTACTTACTGTATCTACTGCTTAGAGTACCTCACCTCCATTCATGATCACAGAATGCTGCAGTAGCAACTTAATTAATGACACAGGTGAAATAAAGAAAAGCATTGAGAGAAGATTTAATGCATTTCAGTAGTTGGAAACAAGGAAAACTATCACTGTGGGACTGCTCATCCTTCCACAGGGACCTCAGTGACACAAAATATGATCTAGTATGTATGTATTTGAACATTTTCTTTGTTTCTTGCCTTTTTATGGGTTTGATTTTATACTCTCATCTGATGAAAATACATTTCAGGATTTTCATATAAAATGGATCTATGGAAGTTTTGTTTTTAAAGGACCTTTCCAGAGTAGTTAACTGTAAAAAAAAATCTGCTAAAATTACCTCCCCTTTGTATAAGAATTTTTGCTATTTTATGCATATCTCCACTGCACAACTCTTTTATGGCTCATAAATATGACCAAACTTATTAAGAATTCTATAAAATACCTGAAACCTTTTTTACAGTTTTTACTTAGATCAAATAGTTCAAGTAATGTTCAGTCTCTGTGTTGAAGTAAAAAGGGTTGTGAATCCTGTATGCATTAAGAGCAGTTGTTGGTTTCACTTCTCAGAAAGACACGATCAACTTTTCTCAGATGAAAACATCCCTGTCTTGCAGGCATTTATTGGTGAAAGAGACTTTCACCTGAAGCACAATTGAAATAACCAGGAGAAGGGATATATACTATTAACAGAAATTTTAATATTTAATATGGAACACTGAACCATCAGACAATTAATTCCATAAATAAGAATAGGGCCTCTTGGGCAGTATTATGAGCTAAGGCTAAACTTTACGTTTTTAAGAGAGTTGGCCAAAGTGGTCTCCTAAGCATTTTCTTAAGTAACAATAATCTTAAAGAAGTGGCCAGAATTGAAATGTATTTTTGCCAGGAATTCAACATTAATATCACTTGTCTTTTATCTCCAAAGGTCATTGATATCTCTTATGAGAGAAAATGTATTATTTTCTCAGAGAATATTCATAAGCTACACAGTAAAGTTCTATCTTGGCAACGTAGCTTAACTCATCGTCCAAAATTTTAACACTCTCAAAACTCAGATGTTCTGCCTCCTTATGTTAAAACTAAATGATACTTCCTGCCACAGACTCAGTCACAGTGTCTTTTTTTTTTTCACAGAGCTCAACAGCAGAACTTCTGCTAAACTATCAAGGACTAAACTGTGCTCAAGGGGCACAGTGCAAACAGCACTAACTCCTACAGCTGGGCAGAGTGTCTCAGAATTGGTCTCCTTATCCTCGCTGTCTGGAACCCACAGATTTGCTGTCCCTGGATTTACATGTCCTCCAGAACCCCTCTAGTCAGGGCACTGAAGCCCTAACTGGATCTCTTGCAGAGCAGATGCACTGAGCTCCTGGCAAAGCCCAGAAGGTAGAGCCTGGCTGGAGGATGCAGCAGGGGAGCACACAGCCAAGAAGTGGGAGACCAGAGTTCTGGCTACTTGTCGCCGTGCATGGTGAAGAGGCGGAAGAATTGGGATGCAGGGTCTCTGCTGGCTGTGGTGAGGAGGGGACCTGGACTCAGAGCTGCCATCTCCTAGCAACCAGACTCCAAGCAAAACTGTGGTGGGAGTGGTGGGAGTCGTTGCTGAATCTGTGCCACTGCACAGGAAGGAATGCACAATTCACAGGGCTGCAGAGATTGCACACGAAAAGGGAGCATGACTCAGGTCCCTCTCAGAAACACTGCCCTTCCAGCTACTCCCTAACACAAAATCCACAGGCGGCTTTGAGGTCAGAAATCCAAGGTTGGAACTGTGCTACTGAAGGGGGATCTTTGTACAGAACTAATCTCAGCCCTACTTGGCACTGTGACGTGCCAAGGGATGGGGCTTGAGGTGGAGTCTGGGCACTCCAGTGGGGAAGGAATTCTCAAGCAGGCTAAAGGAGTTGAGGATGATGTTGCAACCAGGACTCCTGGTTCTGAATATGAACTCTAATCTCTTGGCCACTATGCAAAAGGAGCTTCCTCTAAATATAATAAACATATCTCTTTAAAGAGCACACTGATCACCTGTCCCTAAATGATGAATAAGTTGCTATACATTTCAGACATTAAATCTGTTCCTCAATTAAGTGTTTACCTCAGTCTTCATGACTCCAGCTAAATGCAAAAAAAGGGCAGGATTTTTGTCAAGTTTTTTCTTAGCAGACTCAGGCATCAGCCCTACTGGCAGGATTATGAACCATGAGCCTGGTTCCAGGGGGTTAGGTGCTGCCTCTCATACATTCCCCAGGGATTTAAGCACTTTTTTGGAAATGTTTTGTAGTTCAAAGGGCAAAGTTGTGCCATTTTTCCTTCCAGCCATACCAAGGATAAAGAACAGTCTCTCTTTTTCTTAGGGATGGAGAATATGAATATCATATTTATTTTGTATACCTGAGGTTCATTCTTAATAGATTCATTCTCTTCATTCTTTTCCCCTGAAATGCCTTTGATTTTAAGGTAATGTAGAAATTAAATATATTGTTGTTCCACTGAAAACAGATCTTTGAAATATTCTGCAGTTAGCTATTCAGCACCTCTTGTTTCTTGCTATATAATGTTTACACTGAAAAGGCTTATTTATTTAAAATTTTATTTTGAAAATACTTTGATTTCAAGACAATCATTAGCAATTAACTAACCATTTAGAGACATGTGTGACCTAATTACCTGAAACATATACTGTTGCCATCATAACAATATACTAAATTTTTTAAGTATTAATTAACCATTTTTAAACTATTTATAATTTACCTTTAATTAGAAGTATGGCCAAGGTGCGGATAAAACATCTGTTCATCTAGAATTTGACTCACACTATCTTAATTTAGTATATGCAAAGGAAATAAATCATCCCTCTGCAATATTTCTCTTCTGAATTTATTTTGGAGGAGATGCCATTTAAGTCTTGAGCACATTACCTGCAAAGTGACTGAAATCAGAATATGGAAAAATACTTCATCGGTACAAAAGCATGCTGAAATAAAAACTTATCTGTTGGCTTGAAAAGAGGAAGTATGAGGTCCTTACTGTGATCCTCAACTTGATATATACCAGAGATATTTATATCTCAGTTTTATGTCAAGGTCTGTACTGGGAGAACACTTTTTTTCCCCACAAAAGAGGAGATAGAAAAAACATATCTGATTTTATTTTTAATCAGGGAAGCAATTTAGTAACCCTCTAAGGACAGGACATCCTAACAAAATTTTCCATGAGATGTTACATAACCTGCATATTGAAGAAACCCTTCTTTGCTCTGACTGATGCTCTGAGCAGCAAATGAATAGTTTACAAAAGAATCACTATCCACAGCAACATGATGTTGGTGCAGATTGTCAGGACTGTGGTACAAAGAGCAAGGCTCACTGGCACTTCCCAGCCACTTGTTCCCCTGCCAGCAGAGGCATAGCACGCACAACTCTTTTAAAACAGTCTTCGTAGAAGCATCTTTAGCAGTGTCACTGAACCCTTCTGTTCCCCATCTACTTTATCACCTCCAAAATAACAAAAAACCCCCCAATAGTTTGTGAAAATAGAGAGCCCTGGCAAATCTGTGCTCCACTGAGTTTTGATCCCTTATATACACAAGTGTCAGAAATTCAGTGTACTCCAATTAAGAGACAGCAGTACTATTGCTTTGGCTTCCCTGCTAGCAACAGGCGTTGCTAACATGTAAATGTAAATCCTGACAGGGAATGTGTGTGCAGATCAACTCACATGGCCAGTGCCAGCTCACCACAGAGCTAACAAAACTTCTGCAAAAAGAGTATAAATAATAATGTTCCAAAAATGCAAAGCTGGTGGCACGCATAGAGCTATTGCTTTCAATAATGCAGTACTTCCCAGGCTGACAAACAACGGCTCTGAGAATAACAGCTTTTAACTGCCCCTATGTCAGTGTGATTTTTTTCCCATGAATTAGAAAAGATACAGAAAGGCAAACACATTTTCACTTCATATTTCTGGATACTGCCTTTTTTAATAAGTTAAACTGAAAAATGTGAATTGCTTGTTGTTCTTGTCAATAAACACTTCTTTTAGAATATCACTTTGAGGTTAAGAAAACTCAAATGCAGATAAGTCTTCAAACAAATAGGGAAGCCTATTTGCATATGGTCTTCCACTTTTTCACCATAGTAAAAAAAAAAAAGAAAAAATCATTCACTTGTAAAAACAAAGCAGGCTTTAAATTTTATTTTTTTTTTTAGGTCCCAGTAGCTTGTAATATGGCTTTAAAAGAAAGTAGATAATGTTTCATATATTTCTCTCATTTGAATCCCACTAATTTAATTCTACAATCAAGACTAAAATAAATAGAAACATATGATAAAACCACACAACACTTTTCAAAGCATACCAAATTAATCCTCACAATACTCTTGATAGATAGGACTTTTATCAGTGCTTTTCAGATGGTGAGATTTTGCAACAAAGTTCTTGAGTTCTGCAACCGTAACAACATAATGAGCTTCTCTTTGTGTAAATTAATTTTTAAAAACTCTGAAGTTTTTAACTGGGAACAACTCAGAAATTATATCATGAGACACCCTGCTATATCCGGAGAGGATTGTGGGGCTGGGAGCTTTCTGCCCATCCCAGTTTTTGCACAGAGAAGCAGTTGCCAGGGTAAGCAGCCATCACCATCTGCATGGAGCAAGGTGTTTAAAGGAGGATAAGCCACATGAAAGCTGGCTCCCACTGAAAGGCCCAGAATCTGGCCCCTTCTTACACACCAATCTGCTGCTGGCAGGACCACATTGTGTACACCTTGTGCTCTCTCTTTGCAAAATCCCTGAGACTTCACCCCATCCTCTTTTCTTCTCCAGTCTTTTCTTCTGCTCATCATCTCAGTTTCAATCTTCTTGACTAGCAAATCCTAATCTCTCCTTTCCAAACAGGTCTCTTGACACCAGATACCTGAGAAGCTTCAACAACTCAAGGCCTTTTGTTTCCTTGTTTGTATTTAATCACTGTTACAGCCACTGATTTGAGATTTTCCCTCTATGATCAGACTCCTATCAGTATCCTAATCCCAAAAATCTTGTCCCACAGGGAGCAAGGCCAGGTTCCATAATTAGCCAGAGCAGCTCCTGGTTTCAACTCACATTATTTCTCATTAGTAGTATCTGATCCTCTTTCACCACTAGTTCTTTAATCCACCTGGCCAGTTTGCATCACATTGCCAGCCTCAGCTTGCTCAACTTCTCCTAATGCCCCTTTCCCTTTGTCCCTTGCTTTCACTGCTCCTGTCAACCCTCACCAGGCTCCAGCCCCAACACTTTTCCCCTCCTTTCTGCACTGAAATCAGAATTTAGCAAATAAAACTGATTGTGTAAACATGTGTATCCAGTGTTACATCCTTGGTATAAATGACATCATGTTGTCAAGAGCAAGCACAGAGACTTTTTTTTTTTTAAGGAATGGCAAATATACTTAAGGATCAAACTACCCTTACAGGATAATTTTTTTCTCGTTCTTGAAAATGGTTGTAATTATCTCTGAAAGAGTTCAACAGATGGAAGATATAGAGAAGAGTAAATGTAATCCCTGTGGGCTGAAGGTCATGAAGTTATCATCAAACTGCACACCTAGTATTCTAATGGGAAATGTCAGGTAATCTTAAGTGATGATTCTACCAACTGCTTGGATGACACACATTGTTCTGACAGAATACTGGATCTTTTATTAGCTTTAATTACATTAAAGTAACTCTCTAGTGTTTAAACCAGCTTTTAATTTTATAGCCAATATCCTGGAAGCCTGGACAGCTAAACATTACTTTGGCATATCACAGTAGGCTAAATTTTCCCTTAATTCTGCAGTAAGGTTGTTGACTCAGTGTGCTTAGCAGTAGTGGAAATGGTATTTCTGCAAATTATGGATGTGAGCTTTCATTTCAGTTTTGGTTGCCATTGCACATTCTTTCTTCCTTCTCCAGTTGCTAAGGTTTGTGTTGGGATTACTACTAAATAAACTACACTAAATAAAGCCTATTCAAGACTAGTGAGGCTTGAACAAAAAGAAAATATACCTACATAATTAATAGTTTCATAGACCTACATAATTAAAGTTTGAGATCCAAGTGAAGCTACACAATAGTCCTTTGCATTGGCTGACCTTCAGATCTAAAGTACTGAATATTTACAGTCCTTTAAAAGGACATATTTTAATATTGTAAGATGTGCTCTTACAGCTGTAAGCTCAGCATGGAGGCAATGTAAGGCAAGACCAGGAGAACTCCTGTGCCCAAAAGCTTATCTAACAAAAGATACTACCTTCCCCAGAAAGCCTTATTTCTCTTACAGTGGAATGAACAAAACCCAAGTTTTTAGTTAAGTCAGCAGAGTTTCAGTATTCACAGTAAGAAAAGCAAAGCACTTGCCACAGCCTCTGGATTTGCACATAGAAATGTTAACTTTTGTGACCTGTTAGCCATGTGGCATCATGTCTTCTTACCTCCAAACTATTTTGAAAAAAGTTCTACAAAATTCCCAGTCCTTATGTTGAGGGATTATTAATAAAAAAAATTAACATCTACTTGAAATTTCAACTTGCTGTACCAGATCCATAGCTGAGACCTGAAAAATGAGTGCTAAAATCTTATATTCTCTTTAGGAAAACACTTAAAATATAAAACAGCAATATTTTGTTTAAGGGGAAGAGTTCTTCTCTGATAACCTTTTAAGACTTATACATATATTTATATTTATATTTGTCCCATAATATCTCTCCATGGGTATTTCTCCACCTCCCAGGGTATTCACAGCATTCCTTAAAATGATGCATCTATTGACAGTCCCATAACCTGCTGCCCAAAACCATCAGTACAGATAGATATAACAAAATAATTGCATCTTTAGACAGATTCCTTCCCCTTTAAGTTTATTTGACCTCCAAGACAGCATTGTAGGAAAAGGCACTAGATTTATGGATGAGGTCTACTTACAGCCAGCAGAAAGACCCCTGAGACTTTATCCAGAAGTACTCAATGCAAATTTGAGCAAGCTGGCTAAAATAAAACATGAAGTAAAGTTCAAATAATATCACAGAACTCATGCCAGATATTCCTTAGACTGGCAAGTGTTTTGATTATCCAGGAGTGGACTTAGCAGTAAAATCAAGTGGGACATAATTGCTGTTCTTGGGTTTGCACACTATTTCTCCTCTTGTAAGGAGCAGCTGGGGGATTTCTAACTTGTTTTCCATTCTCTGTTAACAGATCTAGACTATGTTTTTCTCTGCCACTCTCTCTGCATTATTTTCTTCACTTTTACTTACTTAAATCAAGTATGCATAAAAAATGAGAAAGCCTATTCTTGTGTGACATACTACTCAATTTGTAGCTCAGTTGGAGCTGGGTATTCCAGCCAAGCTGAACACTCATGATTTAGTTGTGAGTCTATCATCTCATCATTATATGGAGAGCACATCAGTCTCAGAGTAGAATTTTCTGGCCCGAAAACCTGAGATTACATGAAAAACTGCTCCTAGCTTGCAGAGGCAACCGTAATGAACATATCACTGCCAGAAATCTAGGTTCTAATGATGATTTTGCTTTGAAGTCCAATATAATTTTTTTTTTCATAGTTCTGATAAAAAACTATAAGTAGAATTTTTTAGATGGTGGTGAAATATTGATACAGTCTAATTGAGTTAAATTGAGTGTAATAGAGAGTCCAGTTAGGCATCTAAACTGCCTGAAATACCAACAGTGATGTGGAAACGTGAAGAGTGCCTATCAAAATATTAAGTTAGCTGCCAGCACTTCAAGGATCTCTGAACTGTCCTCCTGACACAGGATATAGAGCCAAGAAAAGAAAGCCATGCTTCAGTTTCAGATTAGAATGGCATAGGTTCGTTTTGCTTTCAGATTATTAACACTGAAATGAACTGTCACCATCACTGTTGTCACCAGACATCAAAAATGACATCAGCCAGTGCTCAACAAGAAATGAAAGCATGAGACTGACATGGAAAAAGAAGATCAAAATAAAATGTGCCATTGTGTAGAAGAGAGATAAATGAACCCCAGACTTCTGCATTTCTGATAGAATGACACATCATCTATAAACTGGAATGCGTATGTTAACCTTAAATAAAGGGTTGGTGTTTTCACATTGCAGCATTTCAGTCTCGTTTTTTCACCACTGCCACATCACCTGCAGTACAGAAAACATCCTTTGGAAAGAGGTGTTGTATGACTGTTGCAAGAAGCTGATGGAAAACCACTTTTGCTGGAGCAGTACTTAAGCAGACGCTCACTGTTCACTTTTCAGTTCATTATCCACTGTGGTAGCAGAAGTGCAACATGAGCTTTCAGAGGTCACCAGTGCTGCTGGTTGAGCATGGACACATGGATGAGCTACTTCTACAGTTTAGTTAACTGGGATGCTTGGTCCCTGGGGAAAGAGAAACTGTGTTCTACTAAAGGACTGTGTTTCTCTGCCCAAATGGAAAGGGACAACATTTATATTTTCCTGTGGCTCTTAAGATAAACTTACTGTTCTTTAGTGAGGTTCTAGATAGAGTTGATTTTTAATGTGCTCTCCTTGGTGTGGCTTTTTTTCCCATTAGGAATAAAGGAATATTAAAAAGCTTAATAACTCAATGGAGCAATCCCATTTTAGGTGAGCTAATGGTAGAAAGTGTCCTTGCAAGTTAATTTTCTTACTAGCTTCTGCTGTTCTTGTCTCAGGTTGCACCACCATAACTTTCATATCACCTTCATAAACTATTTCATAAGTTATACTGGTCATGCTTTTTATTTTTCTGGAGAATTTTAACATACGAAATAATTTAGATAGCTAGGTATTCCACCACTACTAATTGAAAGTTGTCTCAATATGCAAGACAGATGCACAGTGCAAGACTGCACAGTGCACCACAGTGTGTGCACAGCAGTGACTTCCTCATTGCAAATTTAAATCACATGTCCAACAATGGCTGGCACCAGGTTACAAGCAGCTTCAGATATGTAAAAGGCAGGACTGGACATGGCTGAATATGGAAATTGTGCCAATACCTTTGAGTTTTGGCAAAATTCCTGTGGGTGATAGTGTATTTCACAAAATACACATGACATTTCCTATGGAGAAAGCAGTTCAAATCCAGACAGAGGTGTCATGTGAAGAGCAGAAGAGTCTTCAGCCACCATTTTCTGCCTTGCAGAGGAGCAAAACAGGAGAAAGGGCAGGTGGTGCTCTTTTCCTCCCTGTTGTACCAGCAGAGGGAAGAGAATTGTTAGGGCCCAGGCCTCATACAGAATTCCTTCCTCTCAAGTTAGGCAGAAAACAAAGGCAGAGTTTTACTCTGCCCTAAAGACTAGCACAACATGATCCTTGCCTTGGACCCTATAATAAGTTATTGATTGGGGCTTTGTTTTTTAGTAGTCAACCTTGAGAATCCCCAGCCCCTCTATTTACACCTCCCCACCCACTCCCAGCCCCCATTTTCCATTAAAGGAAATGAGGTTTCCCTTGGAAGACTACACCAACTCCTTCAGCCTCTGACAGGAGAATATGAAAGGATCTTTTCCTTCCCTCTGTCACTTCCACAGAGCTCTCAGTCTAAGGTCACTCAGGACACATGACCATGGGCACAGGTTTGCTAAACCTGCTCTTTCTTAAGAGACTTCATTTGGTATGTGCCTGATCCCAAAAGTGAAGCACTGCATAATGAACTCCAGGGCCTAGGATGCCCCTGCCAGAATTAGAGTAGCTAAATATCTGAAGAAAATAAAGGTAAAAATTCAGGGGAAATGAAGTAGAGGTTTTGTCATGTTTATTCTCATCTTGCTACATAAACCTTCTCAAAGCCAATTTCTTTGCAGAGGCCAGCACCTTGCAGAAGACCATAGCTACTGATCATTTTTGTTGCTTCTTTGTTGACAGGCAGTACTAATAGAGGAGTCTGAATATCTGACTTTTCTTCCAAAAGAGAAACAACATAAACTGCAAGAAAACAATATCCTCTTTTGCCATCCCAAGAGTGGTTTTGCCTGCAGGTAATGGTGCTGAATGAATCAACGTATTACTGAAACTGATGTGTGATGACAAAGGCATAGCAATACTTACTGCTGAACCAGAAATATGCAAAGCAAGAGAAATTCCTCCTTTGCAGTGTAATCCTCTCATTCAGAACAAGCCTTGCTATGCCTCAGGCAGCTCCACTTTTATGATAACAATCAAGCATTTTACTCAGTACTTTTCATGCCTATGTGTATGGTCCTAAAGAAATTATCTCAGTAAGGTACTACTGCAGGAGTTTCTTTCCCCCTTGCCAAAATGCTATTTTCCAGTGACTGTGATGGGCAACATTTTCAGCTGCAATAGATCAGCATTACTCCATTCAGTGCAGAAGGACTTTGGCACCAGAGCACTAACAGAGAAAATCTTTAAACTTATGAATCAAATGTTTAGGAAGCGCACAAGGAAAAGTGTGTGGGAGTACTGGAGCAATGCTTGTGCCAGCTTTGCAGATTTATTACTACAATATCATCATGGTCACCATAATTAAACCTCCCACTATAGGTCTCTTCATCTACTGCACTACAACTGGTATCACTCCCACCACTGCCAGCCTATTTGGTTGACACAAAACAGTTTTCCATGCTTCTGCCAGATCTGGGATATTGAGATGCAACCACCGAAAAAGGCTCTATGGAAAACTATGGGGTACGATTTGGATTTTGAGTGATTCTTCCTATTTCTCCTCTGCTCCAGACTTCCTTTTTATATTACATATTATGGAGCATGTGTCAGGGGGAAGAGGCCAAAGCACTTTATGTTAGACTCCAAATTAAATTCTTCTTCATTTAGGAACAGATGACAGCCTAGACACGAAGCATTTGAGGTCAATGCTGAATTAGCTTCCTCATTTTCAACTAATTAAAAATGTCTGTGTGTTCCACTTTGAAAAGGAAGAAAAGCAAGCCCACTGGAGATCCCATAATTTTGTTTCCACAGGTAAATTATAGTCAAAGCTACAGATCTTCTAAAAAAACCCCAAAAAACAAACCAACAAGCCCCAGTTTTCTTGTCTGTTAGAGAGCGAGCAATTGCTTTTTTGTATTCACTTAATGATTGGTTCTTCTTTTCAAAGGTAGGTTCAGATATTTTAAAGATATTTTACCCTGTGTTTGATACATTTGAATGCTAATTATTTTATTTCAAATCTGCATTAAAACCTGAACAGCATGTTTGTGGAAAACATTTTTTTTCTATTAATTCAATGCAAGGTGTCTGTTAATGAACACTGTCTCAGGTAAAACTTACAGTTAAAAAAAATTGAAATATATGGTATTAAAAAAAAATAACAAACAAACCTGACCTCCACACACTGTCTTCAGCTATTTAGTAGAAAGAGAATACTTTGCTACTGAAGGACTTGCTCTAATTTTTTTATAGAACTTTATCATCCTTTAACTTCAGTACTATGAGGCTTCTGTATTTTAAAAGATTAAGTAAATAAGAAGTGGTGTTTGAGGCATGGCCTTTTGACTCCATAATCATCAAACCAAAGTAGCATATGCCATTGGAATAAACAAAGACATGAACTTTGACTAGCCTTTGGAGGATGCACTTTCTGATTTGCTTTATTAATGGAGACAGTAAAACTGAAGCTTAATATGAAATACCATGAGTAATAAGCATGAAATATGTGTACTGCAGTGAAAATCTGTTCCCCAAATATTCTCATTTCAGGGGAGAATTTTTTTGGCACAATGACTGGGCTGCTGGCCACAGCCTGCTTGGCTGCCTTGTCCTGTGCCTAGCCTCTTTAGCAGCTGGTGCTGCTCTCAGGCACTGCATTAAGCTCCTGCTCCCACAGCTTATTATAGGTTTAATTTTTTTCTTAGAAAAATATGTTTCTAAATTTAGTTTAGGACATCAAGCCAGTTGTTGAATCACAAACATGTTCCTGCTACCAAACATAAGCAGTCTGTACATTCACTTGTATGTGTATTTTCTGTGGGCAGAACTGCTTTTTCCAATTGAGGAATACTTCTGAATCCATTGTGCAAATGATGTTTGGAATTAGGAGTAATTTTTGTCTCTGTAAAATCTTCTAAATCTTACTAATTCACTAGCCAAAACCAGAATTTGCCTCTCTTGAAAAATGAGGTTTTGCTCATGCACACTGGCTTTGTCTTTATGTCATTAAACTGGCCCAAACTCTGTGTGATAATGGGGATTTACTCACCAGAAACATTATTCCCTCCTGTGCTGTGGGCAGGAGGGTGTGTGCAATGAAGTCATTAGCTAAACACAGGAAAAGAAATACATACTTGTATCTATGATAGAAACATCTGACAGGCAAGCAAATGCTTCACATTTAATATCTTCTTGCCATATGAAAGGAAAGGATAAGTGAAAAGGTTCTCTATTCCTGGCTTTTAAGGCTGGGGCAGGAAGAACAGAAGTCTTGACTCTAAACCCTCCATCTTCAGACCTGAATAAAGAACTCTTATATTTACATGTCCACTGGCCTTTTCTTTTCTGCCTCCTTGACATAAAATGGATGTTAAAGACATCTGGAAGAAAGCTGTTCCCGACCATATCCATTTTCATTCTACCTATGGTAGGAAGGGGGATAAGATTGCTCAAAAGTTCCTGTCCAAGAAACAGCGCAGTATTCCATTTTTGAGCCTTCAACTTTATCAACCTCCAGAACAGAAAACTTACATTGACATCAATTTTACTTCACATTCAATATGTTATTACAGCTCAGGGTGTCTTAAAGTATACTCTGAAATCAGCACCTTGAAATTCAACTACACATGCTCAGCACAAAGAGCCTGGAAAAATACAGCATTTTCTAATTTAATGATCTCTGTGTTGAGGTGAAAAATTAGCTGTTCACCTTAGGGCCTCCCTGAAAATCCAAGGCATGAAATTATTTACAATTGCATGACTTGCACATTATTCCCTTCCATCACATGTAGCAAATTTAATGTGGTTTGGTCTGGAGTCTGGAGGGAGGGGGGCTGCCCTGTGATACTTGGCATCCTCTCCAGCTGCATCTGCTAATGACAGAGCCCTATCCAGCACTGCTGAAACCAGGAATTTTGCCACTGACTTGAAAGACAGCAGGATTTAAAATTACAATGCATACCACTTATTTTCTTCCCCTTGACAATATGGCCAGTGCATTCTGGGTAGGAAGCTAAGCTTCCCCATACTTGTACATAATTTGATCTCCTGACAATAATCCACATGCAGCTAAACGGTGCCTGCATAACATTTTTTGCCTCAGTGGTTAAGGCATATCATTTGGAACCACAAAAAGAAACCAAAGACCAACCTAGAAGTAAAATAATCACCAGGTGGGAAAATGATGGAAGTGAACAAGGCCTGAAATGCAAACTTGAGTGCAGGTATCCAAGGACATTACAGTCATCTTAGTGATCATTTTGAATGCAGATAAAAAAGGATAAAGTACTGAAGTACTGAAGTCATTCTCATCCCTATTAAATACCAAATCACAAAGAGATGTCTGTTCACAAAAAGCTATTACTAATAAAGCTTCTGTAGTGTAAGAGGCATTGAGCTCTTTGCAAGTTAAGTGACATTTGCCTCTTGTGGATTTTGGGATTCCGATTTCTATTTGTTTGCTTTATGTTAAGTGAACCATCTGCTTCCTTTTGCTCTTTTCTAAGACTCCAGAAGCCTCCCATTCTGAAGCAAAAATCACTTTGAGCTGGAATTTTTCAGGTTTTATGTAAATGCTCGGCAGAGGTATGATATGGCCCTATCCCTCTGCACAGCTGCCACTCGGATGAAGTGCCTTTTTCCTTCCATCCTTTAGAGCAAATTAGGCTCTGTGAAACCCAAAAGGAAGGGAACTCCTGATGCTTTCTCCTCCACCTTTTACAAGGATGTGCAGTTGACGTGCTCTTCCTGCATGCTGAATAGCTGTGACAAGGACTCCATCACCCTGACACAAAACCGCTTCTTTGTGCTCCCTCTGCATTTGCAGCTTTCTGCCACAGCAGCACTGCCTCAGCAGGGCATCCTCCACCATCAGCTGGGAGATATTTTTGCATAACTCCCTTTTCTGTAACCAATGTTGTCCAAATCTGCCCTTTATTATATAAAATATATTGTGGTATATTGCCACCACACAATATCAATAACAGAATCTAGAGAGCAATTTAAAACCATAATTTTTTTTCCTTCCTCCTGGGAGCTGTATTGATCAGGAAAGAGAACAACACACAATCAAGGACACAAATGTATATCTTTCTTCCTTCTTTCCTGCTCTCTGAAGGGTAATACATGAGAAAACTCCTCAGTGTCAAGATTTTGAAGCTGGGCTTTAATTGCAAAATTCTCTCTGTCCTCCAAATATGAAGGTTTAAAAGTCTCTTACCCATCACTGCTGAAAGCCAGACACAGTGATCTTGCACTAGAGGTCCATGCCCTCACTGCAATTTAGATTTTTAATTCGTTTCTACCAGAGCAGTTTCACAATTACTTATAATTTGTCCACCAGTAATTTCCTTCCTTCTTAATCAAAACACAAACTGCTCCTGGTCTGCAGTAGCTAGATATCATTTTTGTTAATAAAATGGTGCTTGAAGAGTCTTTCTTTATGGCAGCCCCCCTATTACATGCAGCAAAACAGCACCAGAAATTGCATGGAGGCAGATCAGTAACATCTTCTCACAAACCTATTTTTTTTTAAAAAAATCAGGAATTCAATACAAACAGAAGGACACACCATAGCAGTGATTTCCACTTTTATTAATATTCAGATGTATTGCATGAACACAGAACCTGCATCCAGTTCTGCAACCAGCACTTGTACCAATCTGCTGTATTCAGGTTGCTGCTATGACAACTATCTGGAGTCAAATGTCAGGTCAGCTCCCAGCATATGTGTCTAGGCCATAATTAATTTGTCAGAAACCTAATAGCCACCTATACCTACTCCTCTAACAAATAAAAGCAATATTGTTAAAATTACTAAATGTATCCTTAACAGCCTATTCACTGAAAACTTTAGATATTCCTTGCTTTTATCCCCCAAAACACAAACAGCTGAGAAGGATGTGTTTGAAGTGCCTATTTGCAAACTTACCACAGAATTACAGAATAGGCTGAGTTGCAAGGAACCCATCAGGATCATTGAGTTCAACTCCTGGCCTTGCACATTCTCTAAGAGTCCAAGAGTCTCACCACATACCTGAGAGCATTGTCCAAACACTTCTTGAACTCTGTCAGGCTTGGTGCTGAGACCATTTCCCTGGGGAGCCTGTTCCAGTACCGAAACAACCTCTGGGTGAAGAACTATTTTCTAATTTCCAACTTAAACACCCCCTGACACAACTTCAGGCCGTTCCCTCTGGTTCTGCCACTGATCACCACAGAGAAGAAATCAGTGCCTGCCCCTCCTCTTGCTCTTGTAGGGAAGTTGTAAGTGCAGTGAGGTCTCCCTTCAGTCTCCTCTTCCAGGCTGAACAGACCAAGTAACCTCAGCTGCTCCTCATACAGTTTGGGATCATTAAATTATCTCTTCCTCCACCGCAATGATTACTGATATTTAATTTGTCTGGTTACAAGTCACAGCATAGAAAAAAATACAGCTGTCATCTCAATGAGAGGGGGTTTTTTAAATGCATTCAGTGTTTATCAGAAAGAACTGTTTCATAGCATCATAGTCCATAATACTCTGTGAACATAGACTTGCCCTTGTCAACTTGAAAAGCTCAAATAAACAAAGACTTTTTTTTTTTTAACTGAGGCCAACACATCAAGTGAGTTGTATTGTGAGGAAAACAGCTTTAACAGATTATAAAGTTGTCTGACTACTGCTGTTTTCATGTAGTCTCTGGAATGAAAGGAAAGTGTACCTTTAAAACTCATATTTTTTTAAAAATGGAACTAGAATAATTTTTTCTTATCATGTAAATTCTATACAATATTAACAGACAAGCATTCTGCAAAGGCACTACTAATTTAAAGAGTGCCAGCTTTGACTGAGAAATGCCTTTTTTAGGATGGGAAATATGTAAAATAACAATAACTTTCATTTTCCTCTGAGCTTAAGTTTTTCTTAGGCTCAACTTGTCATTTGCTATGTATCTGCAACAGAATCACACATCACATGTCCAATTACTTGGGGCATGAGGATGAAAGAAGGGTATGTAGCTCCCTCCTTTGGCTGATCAAAAAACTGTGCATGCTATTGCAGCTTTTCCATGACATTAGTCACTGAAGTGGAGTCAAATGGCTAAAAAGACATGGATTGGATCCAGGAGAGATCAAGGCCACTGGCTTTGCAGTCACATGTGACCACTATTCTATCTGCAAATATAACAATGTATTCTCAAAGGTCCAGATTCCTAACTGGTACAAATCAACATGTTGTGAATGAAGCAACATCAGTTTTCAAAATGATCTGGCTAACTATACATGACGTGTCCATAAAAAGGTTCATATACTTCTACAGTCATATTACGCTATGATTCAGTTCTTTTCCTGCTTTCCCATATTTATCCTCCCTCCTCATTCCAAGTGCTGACATTTTGTCTTGATTGCCAAAAACTGCTTATTTCAATTAGAGAAAAATGCTCATTCATAAATTTTGCAACATGACAGCATGCAAAAAGTATAACTTCTAAACAAAAAAACAACAAAATGCAGCTGTTACAAAAAAACACTTGTGTCCAAATGAAGGAGAAGGAATTTTTTCTTACTATTTTTTCCACAGATAGATTCCACCAGTTCATCTTCTTTAGGAAAAATAAAGAGGCAGACCCTCTTGCATACTGTATATAAATTACTATTTACTCTTATATCTTCCCCTGAAGACTTTTCATTGTTTTTTGGTTTTTGTTTTTTTGGTTTTTTTAATTTTAGACAGAACAGTAGCAACACTAATCCACCTCCACTTTCTCCAGAGTCCCACAGCCCAGTCCTGCTCCACACCATTTCATGCTGAGGTTTTACAAAAGCACAGCACACACATAACTGTTTGGAAGAAGCAGACACTGACACTGGTTGAGCTTTTAGAACAAAACTTCCATTTTTGTGATCAACAACAGATTGAACCACATGACCAAGGTCTCTGGAGTGCATAAAGCAGGCATCCTGCCCCTCTGCTCGCTGCCCAGGACATAATGACAGGATGGCTTTTCCCAGATTTTTATATTTATTGAATCATTCTTCTTTTGCCCAACCAAGATGCAATTTGGTTTGTAAAGTGAAGGGCATGGCAAAAGCAGAATGATTATATAGTTCACCATATGCAATGAATACAAATGAAATGGGCTGTATTTGGCTCTACTTATTTAGTTGCATGACTCCCTTGTTAATTGCAGTTCAGAACCTCCACGTAATGCAACTGCTTCAGACCAAATATTGCTAGGGATGTAATAAGGATCTTGAAGGATTATCCCAGGAAAATATCCAAAGTAGCAAATAAAATCTTAAGGATTCAGATAATGCCTCTTCTCTCTCTAACTGAAGCAAATCATGTGAGATTGATTAAATTATTGTTTCTGCATTTTTCATCAACTGTGATCAAAAATGTCTTTAAAATTCAACAGAGTTCCTCTTTTTCAGTATCCAAACTTAACAGAGGTGATTTGTAGAGAGACACAAAAGCTCTTCTTTGTCTCTGTACCATCTTCCTGATCTGGACTGTGAAAGGTCAACCAAATTTAGCCCAGTGTCACAAGCATTTCACTGTTCAGCAGTACTACCAGTAAACCTAGACAATTTCAACATATAAATCTATAAGAATTGTACAAGAGAATAAATTCTTTTTGGTACTGGGAAGAATTTAAAAGTGGAAGTGACAGGACTCTTCAGTTGGGTAATAGGTATCAAATATATAACTTCTCAACACTAAAGCTGCTGGCCAACCAAACAGTGCTTGATCTCAAGATAATGAAAATGCACTGGAGCTTAAGAGAGCACTTGAGTAACATCTAACATGGCCAGACAGCCAAAGCATTACAGTCTGAGCTACCACAGCCTAGTAAATACATTGATGTTTTTTAAAGAGAAGTCTCACAAACTGTCAATGCTTTCATTGTTGCAGTTGGGAAATTATTGTTGCAGTATTGGGAAATTACTAGTTTCCTGAAAGACAAGAATGCATTTATTTTCCCATTAAGAAATAAATTCCTGGCATGAAAAAAAACAATGTTGAAAATAAGTCAGTGATGCCAGATTTCAGATGCCAGTGAAACTAGATTTCATTTTTTGAGATTAGATTTTTGCTGGCAAAATTTTCAGCCTTTAGTTAGGAAATACAAAGTACATATAGGTGTAAATTAGGACACCGGTTGAAGGATGGTTTCTTCCTTATCCAGACTTAGCTTTATCACTCTTAACACTGTCCCCAGATCAGGGTTATATAAACCACTGCAGCTATTAGAAACACTTCTGGAAAGTAATCCATAAGACAAAGTACTTGTGTGTGTAGAGACACATACACACAAGGAGAGATTTCTTCTGAAGAGAAAACAAATGAGTGCATTGGACTGTAGGTATACAAAGCCAGTCCTTCACATTTAATACTTGTGAAAGAAACAAAAAATACTCATGAGCATGGCCTACACTATCTGTTAAAAAGAAATGAGGTCTTAAAATGTCCCTAGATTTGACTTTTAAGATGCTTCTTTCTGCTGAGCAATAATTTATATGGTTTTTCATCAAATCACTACTAAAATTAACACTGTAGGAAAAAAAACCAAAACATTTAATTTGGAAATTCCTGTATTTTTAACAAATAGAGACTTACATAAAGGACATACAAGGAAGATACTCAGAACTTCCTGATCAAGACCTGTGTTGTGTCAGGGAGAGAAGGAAAACTGAAGAAAAGGAAAGGGCATAAACAAGACAAGAAAAGGAGTTCAGGAGTCTGCAAAGTTTTACTTAGCTTCAGGAATGGGAATAACACTCAACTGTGTTCTTAATTAATTCATGGGTTTTGTGTAATATTCTGAAAAAGATGGTGGTGGGGTTACAAATTTCAGAATTACAGAACCACGGAATCAATTAGGTTAGAAGAGCCCCCTCTCGGATATCATAGAGTCCAACCTACCCCAAGAACCATGGCACCGAGTGCCACATCTCACTTTGAGGCAGATCACCTGTCTGGAACACAAAAGGCAGAACTTCACTGTACTGTATGCAAGAATAAAGTAGCCTTAATGCAATGCTTCCATTCAGCTCTGAGGGGAAGTGCTGAATAAGTGCTCTTGCCAGATCCTCTTGACAATCTACTTTCCAGGACTGTCTAATGCTTGTCTTCAATTTGAAAATCTCTTTATATCATTTATGAAGTGGTACTTTTCATCATCAAAATCTTATCTTATTTCCCCTTTCTCCCTCCCAGATTTTCACTGGCATTCTCAAAGCCTGTCTGAAAACAAGGCGCCATTTTGTTTGTTTTAAGAGCTATGGAATGACAAAGCAACATGATGAACTGAACTTTTCCAATCTTTCTCTGTTTAAGAAAAAAACCTAATGAAAATATAATATTTTTGATATATGTAAGTGAAGGAAATTTAATAGTAAGTTAAGAGGAAAAAAAATAAGAAGACAAGCTAAATAGAACCCTTTTACCTATTAGTCACACTCTCTGCATGTGAGGATACAGATACAGTTCTCATCTCAGCAGATGAACTAAGCACACTATTGTCCATTAAAGGCCACACTCAGAAATACTCTGGAATGCTGTGCTCTCAGTCTACTTCATTAATTTTCCATTCTCTGAATAAATAATTAAATTTCAATGGAACTGGGGCTAAACCCAAGGTTTTCTACTTCTCTAATGACTTATCTATTACATCCTGAAGGGTAAAGTTCTCACTAAATTTTATAAGCTATCTAATACACACTGCCATATTTTTTTCCAGCATGTTCAGCATATCTGCTCAGCATATCTGTCCTGAATTCACAAGTAGTTTTGCAAGCACCAAAGTTACACCAGCTCAGATAATTTACTGCTTGCTGAATCAAATGGCTGGTGCTATTTGCAATTCCACTGTGTTCCCAGAACTCACTGGCAAAAAGGGGGAAGAGCTGAAGGAAGCAGAACCCAACACCCACTGTTCATAGGCAGCTTTGCTACTTTAACATTACAGTTGCAATTAAGGTGATCAGTTGGGAGATATTCTGACTACAGATTTTTAATTTTATAATGAAAAGATATGTATGCCTCTCCCCCAAAGAGGTTATCAAGTCCTTCTGTGATAGTAATACTACAAATAAAAGTAAAATAATCATATTAATATGTTTTTTTTTAGTTCTATTATTTACTCATTTTTGTTTCAACAGGTCTCTGGCTCCCAGAAGAGTATTATGGGATTCTCACTCAAATCACTTGAAAACTCTGCCTCACCCCGGCTGGACCAAGGAATTTAGCCATTAGTTTTGAGCAATGAAAGTAACTGGTGTTTGTGCAAGTCATTTCTATTTTCCCTTGGGCTAACAGCACATTGACTTGTAGATTTTCTTTTTATTATTACTGAAAAATCAGAGAGAAAATGAGAGAATATAAAACCTGCACAATCTGAATGAGCACTGTTTCTAAACTAAATTATATTTAATATTTCAGTGCTTTGACATCTCATGTGATTTATAAATCTTAAGACAAATGCAGCACAATAATGAAAATACTAGCAAAAACATCACAGCAGAAAGAAATAGCAAGATCCACTCTCAGATCCTAAACTATCAATTTTGTAAGTACAGCAGTAGTAACCCTTTATACAGTTAGGGCATGACCTGAAAGAACTCAATGGACTATGCATAAAAGGAAAATGTTCTTTTAAAAAATATTCTATCCCACAAAATAAAAATTCATTTGCCATGACAGAAGCACATTTTGGAACACATGAGATATCACTAAGATTTTTACTTTGTTCCAATCATGAAGAGAAATAAAGCACAATAGTATTTCTAATAAGAATGTTAGACATTCAGTGTGTCTCTGGAGTGAGTAAATAATCAAAGCCTGGAATGAGCTACTAGTTGGATTTTAAAAAACTAAAAGAAAACATGCCATTTCCAGAAAATAAAAGAGAATAAAATTGTACCATGCACTACAAAGGTGAATAATCACACAAGAAAAAACCATATCAGCTTTAAAAACTTACTAATAAGTTAATTGACAGCATTTTGTTATACACGTAGTAACTTCTCTGTTTCAGACAAATAGGTATTTTCAGTCAGTAACAATATTTCACCTTATATTTAAAATGCATGCACTTTTTGAAAGAGAATATGTGCACAAATAAATACACTGATTCATGGGCACATGCACCATTTCTGTTATTTAGGTATATTATATCCACTCTATGTTCTGTTCTTTTTAATTCCAGTATAGGGATTACACATTATGCTCTGGAAATCTACACCCACCAAAAAGTAAATATATAGCTTTATCCAGCTGGACATTACAAATATATTAGACACCCTGACACAGCTTATGTAAATATAGACAAAGACATGCTTGTGTATTCATTAAAAAAAAACCTACAGCTTTTGTATTTTAATTAACCTTGCTAGCAAGAAGCATATAAGGCACAGCACCACCCTTCTGCATGGCACCCTATGTAAATGAGTCCAGTGCATTTATAAATATGGATGTGGCAGACCCCCAAAGAACACAGTACCTGCTGTCTATCCAACCGCATCCTTTTTGCAGCATTTCTGCTTTCACTCTCACAGGCGGAAGCCAGGATACTCTCTGCAACTGCTGAAGTAAGGTGTGAGGGAATAGGTCGTGACTATGAAAGAGAAAAAGAAACACAGAAATTATTCCTAGCGTAATCCACAACATCCTTTTTCAAAGCACACCATACCATCACCTAGGCAGGAAAGTCCGCTCATTGAAATGCAGTTTATACCAACAAAACAGGGAAATGGAACTTGCAAAGATGAAAAATGAAACTAGTTAGATGTTTAAGCTGCAGCTGATCCACAGATCCACGAGAAGCCCTTTCCCCCCACAGCTCTATTGTCCACTGTGTTTAGTCTGGCTCATTAAGCTGTACTTTGAACAGACAGTGGCATATTCTCTGCGTTCCAGCAGCACCCTGGCCGTCTGATTCTTGTTAAGAAAACTGAAAGGCTTTTTATCCTGTGCAGCATGTGACAGAGATGAGTAGTGTTTTTTTATAGTCATAAAAAAAAAAAAAAGAAAAACCCAAAAAACAAAACCAAACAAAACAAAAAAATCCAAGTGATAGGGTTGAAACATCACTCAAAACCTAACAGATTGTCAGAACATTTCAGAGCAGCCTCAATCTGTAGTATACGAATATTTGCATTCCTTGCTGCAACATGACTGATGTGATTAAAATGACTTAAAAAAAAATCTGTTTTTCTTTCGAAAATGCCAGCTTTCTAACACTCCAAATATTTTGTTGTTCAGCTAGATATGGTTCATTTTTCCAATTCAAAACCTGTCATTACTAATTTCATAGCATTTACACATTTTAGGTTAAAGGTGCAGTGAATTCCCCCCCAAAAAGGGAATGAGAGAATCTTTTTAGCACCATTGTTAATTATGAACTCCAGTATGATCTTGCCTACCATTTCATTAGGAAGAATATTTACCTGGCTTTTTTTTTTCCTGATTACATACAAAACAATCTTCCTGAAAGATGAAGCTCATAATAATCTTCTTCATTAATATACAAAGACATATCAGAATTACCAAGAAAATAAATAAAGTGGGGATAATAACAGAGATACTTATGCATATATTACAGAGACTGCAATTTACTGAGCCCAGTTCTGAACTTCCACAAATTTTCAAAGCTTCATTGAACTCAAATTTACATTTACTATGCAAATTTTTACCAACTGAGGCTATGGCCACATGCAAGGGGGTTTGGGTGTGGTTTTTTGCTTAATTTTTTTTTTTTTTGGCTGGTTGGTTCATTTTTGGTTTTGGGGAGGTTTTTTTGTTTGGTTTGGTTTGGTTTTTGAAGAGTTTTACTTTCTTGCTCCCAAAAACGTGGTTATGAACCTGCTATGAAATGTCAATTAATTTGGGAAGAAAATTTTGAAGTCATTCCCATTCAGTTCCTAGACAACTTTAAAACAGGTTAATTGTATAGGCTGAACTGATTTTATGGTTTTCATAACATTCCAGAAACTGAAGAGCCAGCCATTATCACTATTAGATTTTTACCTCTAAAAATTAAAGTCCATTTATTGACTTTGGATATGTTCTGCAGAATGCCAATTTTTAATGTGACACTCTACTATCTCTAAAGGATGTGACCACAGTCTGTCTGGGACTGGAAGATGAACTAGCTTTCAGAAATAGACAGGGATTTATGGGTCTTCCTCACTAGTGCAATAGCCTTATTTCTCCCCACTTACATGAGAACAAGCTCCCTGGCATCAGCATAGCAGCCCTGCAAGAAAGTCAACCAGAGGCTGCAATACTGCAATAAATTATACTTGGGTTGATTTGACAGAACAGAGTATTGAGCTTTCCAGTTTGAAAATAATTCAGTCTAAGAGATGAGGGACACTGAAATAACCCCCAGTGTCATGACAGAGGTTAACATTACGTGCAGTATAAGCAGACACCCTACTCAGAGCTCGAGAGAACAAAGTCAGTCTTTGCAGAAGGGTTTCATTGAAAAAGCTTTATATTTAATAAACTGCCTTCCTGGGGTTGTGATGTTACTCTGAATTTGTTACTGCATCCCACTAGATCCCTCTCTGTATTTGCTGGCCAACTATCACTGTACATGCCACTGGTTTGTGTATGTTCAAGGTGCACTGACTCTGTTGGCTGCGTGGAAGTCTCACTGTGGTCCTGTAACAGTGATGTTCACACAATGATATTCTTGAAAAATGGTGAGCAAACACCTAGATAATTCCTCCAGCTCAGGTCTTTAGCTAAACCTGTAACTATACCTACACATCAATGGTTTTTTAGAAGGTGATATGTGAGCCAAAAAACCTAATGTTCTGACCAAGAAGTAAATTGAACACCAGTTCTCCCAGTTTATTTATTTATGGGAAAGAATAAGTTTATTGAAGTGTTTTATAAAACTAAAAATAAAGTGTTATTATAAAAATCAACCTGTTATCTTTGAAAACAAGTGTAGTTGTCGTGTGCTCACTATTGAAATACTGAACTCAAGTTAGCACCTGCAAAAAAAGAGGAAATCTCTGGGTACTGGGGTATCTTCCTCTTGAAATACGTGTTAACCCATAATTTCTCTCAATCATCACTGCAGCTGGCTGTTGATATGTTCATGTCAAGAACTACCTAGAGTGAACCTTAGGGAAAATGTGATGAATACATGGCCCAGTCACCTGGGGAGTAAAGTACTGTAACAAAGCACAGGAGAAAAATCATCTGCTCAGGGTTCAGGCTCCATCAACAATTCTCTAGTATGGCATTGACTGAAAGATGAACAGAGTCCTCTGTCACCAGGAGCAGAGCTGTTAAAAAGCAGATTTTAATGCTTCACAAAATTCCATATCTGTAAAGTCTCAAAAAGATCAATTATGAAAAGCCTTGCCTGAGAGGAGAAATTACTTTGAAATAACCACTTCAAAAATTTGTTTTTAAATAAACTGA
Organism: Passer montanus; assembly: GCF_014805655.1. Lineage (NCBI taxonomy): Eukaryota > Metazoa > Chordata > Aves > Passeriformes > Passeridae > Passer > Passer montanus. The sequence goes on along the minus strand of NW_024363160.1, from coordinate 14,604,603 downwards.
ATTAATATCTCCATTTTCTATGCTCAGAAGCCCCTTTGTGGCTTAACTCAGCTTCCTTTTCCTCTCTACTTCTGATTATTCATGATCTCTCTCATAACTACAGCTGTAAAACCACTTCTGTAAGAAGCTCAAACATCCCTGTTGCATTCTGAACATCTTTCAATTTCCAGGCTGATGGTGAGATTCAAAGGCTTTGGAAAACATGGCAAAAGTGGTATCATTCAGTTTTGCAGAAGGAAGCCTGCAGATCTCAGCCAAAAGTACATTTTGCAGGTTCCCAGCCTGCCCTCTGCAGAGCTGCGAGCTGAGTGCTGGTTCCTACATGTTTGGAACTACAGCAAGAAATGTGGGAGCCAAGGAGAACTTTTTCCAAGGGCTCCCAGGCTGCCCCCACAATCCCTGGATCCACAATCTGCCCACTGAACTAGCAGAAAACCAGGTTTCATTTTATGTCAAAATAGAAAACCCTTGACAAACTAACATTTTGTAAAGTGGAAAAAAAAAAAAAGGCTTTGCCAAAAAATTCTCAACCAGCTTTAGCTGGTTTGGAATGTGCTTAGTGTTGTTTGAGGCATAACCTTTACAGCCCCGGTTTGGTATTTCTCTCACTTCACAGTGATGTAAAGCAGGAAATAACTATACTGGAACTAGCCATGTGTAAAACTAAAGAAAAGAAGAAATCCTGTAAATTAATCTACCAGAAGTAGCAAATCACAAGGCAGGATAACATTTCTGACATTTTGAACCAAGGACAGATAGAAAAGATGTGAAAATTTTATATTAATTCTCAGGTGAAGAGATGTATAAAACTTAGAAGGAATCTGGTGAACAGTGTAATACAGAACTTCAGAGAAGACTGTCTGTCCATCACACAAATATAGTACACAGAATTGCTTTGTATTTACTTGGAAGCATGATACTTCTTGTGACTACACTGAAGGAGGAGTCACATTTTGAACACACATCCGGTTTTGGTTTTTTACATCTCCTCAGCTGACACACAACTAACATCCAGCCTCACAATGTAGGTGAAGAGCATTCTGATAAATGTTGTCAGGAAAACCTGCTAGATTGCATGTGCACACAGATGCCTTTGTTTATAACAATTTCTGAAACGACTGACATTTAGGAAGTTATTGGAATTCCCTCAGTAACCCATGGGAGATGACCAACCACCTTCAGTCCTCCAATATTTGAAACAATTTTGAGACCACCACAGAGCCTGTAGATGACAACAATGACAACAAAGCAGCATGCACACTTAACCACCTTATTGGCTATGAACTTTTACATGCATTTGTGGGAAATAATTTTTTGTTCAAATGGGTTTGAACTTTTTATACACTTATCCCTTTTTCTCTTTCTGAAGAGTTTATAAATAATTGACAGATATACTTTTGCAAGCTGCCTAATGGAAAATCAAATTAGTCAGTACTTCTTTCTAGTCTAATAAGTGCTGTTTTGCCTTAAAGTATGTTAAACCTAATGAAGACCCTTTCATGACTTTGATGCTCCTTAGTTCTGGGTATCAACAATCAAAGCATCTTACGACAAGCCTTTCTGGAGTCACAGAGTAGTCCTGCAATGTTGCTGATTTTTAGTAGCTGAAATCAGAAATCCTTGACCCAGTTCATCTAGAAATTAGCTGTCTTGGTGTAATTGCTGTAATTGCTGACTCTTTAAGAAAGGAGAGACTAGCATTGTCACTATAACAACTGTATGCAGCATCATGAAGTCTGCTGTTTAAAGTGATGTACCTTTGCAGTATCTTCATGTGAAATACCAAATGTCTTTTCTGGCATAGTCAAATAATTCCTGTATTTCTACACAGAATCTAAAAAAATATATATGTTTTAATTTCTTATGTCCTTTTTTGGCATAAATTTACCAATTATTGATATACTAGATAACTAATTTTATTTCAGTCTAAACCACTAGCAGCAGTCTACTCACTAAAAAGAGTTTTGCAATTTATTGTGCATGCTGTCCACCTATGGTTACAGATCCATTGTCTCTAAAGTTACTATGTTGGCATGTTTTTGAGATCCAGTATAAATAAAAGCCAAAGCTGTCGTACAAAAGTTTGGTCTACATATTTTCACACTTTACATTGGTCTGGCTCAGTTCTGAAAAAATACAGCTATCTGTTTAGTCAGATAATGGGCACACATGTACACCTGCTGAAATGCCAAACACCATAACCTGATGTATGCATAAATATTACCTTCTAGTTTAGGCAAATTAACACTGAAAATTACATCTTTCAGTATAACACAGTTGGAAACACATAAACATGAAAGCTACTTCATTTTGTTCATTGACACAATATAATAATACTACCTCTAATATAAATCATAGAAGCATAGAATCATTTAGGTTGGAAAAGACCTGTAAGATCATTGAGTCCAACCATTAAAACAATACTCCCAACTCCACCATATCCCCAGGTGCTGCATCCACACTTCTTTTAAACACCTCCAGGGACAGCAACTCCATCACTTCCCTGGACAGTCTATTGCAATGCTTCACCTTCGAATGAAGGAATTTTCCCAACAGCCAATCTAAATCTGCCCTGGCACAATTTGAGCCCATTTCCCCTACTCCTATTGCTTGCTGCTTGGGAGATTAATATAAATGTGAGAACAAGGAAGTATTTTCACTATTACTCAAACTTGAAAAACAAAAAAAAGGTTTAAAATTTTCCAAAGTGATTTGGCATCCAAAATTGAAGATGAATGCCTAAGATGCCTCACTGAACATAACTGAATTTTTCCAAGGGTACCACTAAGTATTTCTTTCCATGTTGGACTCCCAAAAAATTAGATACTCCCTAGTGCTTTCCTACCTGTCAGCTTTTTCCTCAGGTATTGCAAGACCAATTCATTTCTCACTTTGAATGGAAGGAATTTTCCCAACAGCCAATCTAAATCTGCCCTGGCACAATTTGAGCCCATTTCCCCTACTCCTATTGCTTGCTGCTTGGGAGATTAATATAAATGTGAGAACAAGGAAGTATTTTAACTATTACTCAAACTTGAAAAAAAAAAGTTTAAAATTTTCCAAAGTGATTTGGCATCCAAAATTGAAGATGAATGCCTAAGATGCCTCACTGAACATAACTGAATTTTTCCAAGGGTACCACTAAGTATTTCTTTCCATGTTGGACTCCCAAAAAATTAGATACTCCCTAGTGCTTTCCTACCTGTCAGCTTTTTCCTCAGGTATTGCAAGACCAATTCATTTCCAAAATTAAATACTGCAAATATGTACAACTCTTTCATAATAAATTATTAATATCTAACACCCTGTCCTAAAACGCCCAACATATTTGTAACAGTCTGCAATATGTAAATAGCACTTTTTCATAGAAAACATGCAAAATAGAGTACAAGACAGGGAAGACATGATCTTCAAATAAGAGTTTTAAATTAGAACAATGCAGTGAAATGTATAACAGAACTGCCCTGAACAGCACAATAGCAAAGGACTCAGAAACCCTTCTAAAGAGTATTTTTGAATGTAAAGACTAAATGAAGTACAGTACTGTGCTATATTAGATGTACTTTTATAGTGGTCACAAACTGGAAGAGGGTAGATTTAAATTACATATTGGGAAGAAATTCCTTGCTGGGAGAGGGGCGAGGCACTGGATTGGGTTGCCTAGAAAAGCTGTGGATGCTCCATTCCTGGAAGTGTTCAAGGCCAGGTTGGGCGCAGCTTTGAGCAACCTCCTCTAGTGAAAGAAAGGTGTCCCTGCCCATGAAAGAGAGGTTGGAGCTAGATGAATTGTAAAGTCACTTCCAACCCAAACAATTTTGTGATTCTATGATTCTGTGAATTGTTAGTACAGAATAGTGGAATATGAACAACTGAACTGGCATTTTAATGCCTGTATCCCTGCATTTCACTTGGGTTTGATATATTTTTCTCGGTCTCGCATTCTTGTGATAAAGACCCAATTGTAACACCTACTAGAGAATTCAATGAAATAGTTACAAATAATTCCTTAAATGGCAGAAGAGGCTTTTTGAAATATCTAGTGATGTTCAAATCCCTTTTTAAAGTTTTCAGCTTTGAAACACATTGAATTGAAACATTGCACCTTGATTATTATAGCACCTAAATAAATCCAAGTATATCTTAACATATCTATATTTCTGTCTAAAAGTTTAGCAAATTACTCTTTCCAATCAAGCACCATGCTGCTGTTGCTGCTGCTACATATGGGACCAAGTCTGGCTCTGCCTATTTGAGCAATTTCAGCAGGGCAAGTGGAAATTTTAAACTAATTATGTGAACAACAGCAAGAATATCCATCTGACTTTATTTACATAAAAATGAAGTATTTTATCAAAAGTAGTCATCCAGGCTTCTTTTTTGTTTCATTGTTGACTCATGAGACAGCTGGGGATGAACCTCTCCAGACTGGTTCATCTAAGTGCTTCACTGATTGCTGAAGCAGCCAAAGTCACCCAATTTCTCTAACAAACCTAGGTACAATTATCTCTATCTAAGATTTATCTGGTATTTTGCAGTGACAGAGAACTCCAGGAATCATCCTGCTGACTAAACTCCTTCAGAGTGAGGTGAGGATTGTATTGAACACTCACTAATTGCACTTTACTAGTAAAACTCCAGAGGAGTTTTAGGAAAATTGAGTATGATTTAACATTATTTACTGTTTCCCCTAAAATAATACACTGAATTGCCTTCCTATCCTTAAAGTGGCACAGGCCAGTTAATCAAGTAACACTGTAGCAAGAGCTCTCAATCTAAGTCAGAATCACAGTGTCAAAAATCAGTGAGATATTTACCTTTTTTTTTCTGATTTCAAGCTTACAGGTAAACAGAGTAAACATTCTTTTAACCAATTCTTTGGTGGTTTTTGTCAATAAAAAGGGGATAACCTCTTCTACATCAGAGCTTATTGCTATTTCAGAGGAGATTACTTTTATTCTAAATTCAACAAAAAATTGAAACAAATGTCAAAATTTCGTTCCTATATTTTCCTCTTTCACGGGATGTAGAAGACTAGGTCCTATCAGGTTAGTAGGTATTTTTCACTTTTAGTTTTAATTATTTTTCCAGATACTATGCCTTTTTTAAAGCTAACTTCTTCACATTTTGCAAGGCTAATGGAAAAAGTTACTTCTTCCACTGCTCACTTTTCCCAAATTGCCTATACTTTGAAAAGATTTTTAAAAGCAAAAGTTTTCTGGGGAAGATTTAGGAAGAAGTTCTTAAAAATCACATGAGTATTCACTTAACTGTTCTGTGGTGAAAAAAAAAAAAAAAAAAAAAAGAACAGCATATCTAAGAGCCTTAGAAAAACTGATCCTAGAATATTTTTTCAAGACTATATGAGATTTAATGGTAAAAGTCAAATTTTATGAGAGAGTAGCTTTGGCCTATTTCAACCAAATTGCCCATCAGACTTAAATGAGTTAGCCACTATCAAAAAAGGGTGAGATGCTTAGAAAGAGAAACACCCAATTGACAGAGTTTGGGGTATAATACAAAGCAACAACCCCATTAGCATTTGTAGATCTTCATGTAACTGCTATTGTGATCATTTTCTTAATGCTTCCCAGCTTTTTAATCAATTACATATGCCTCCCTGAATCCACAGATCCTAATTTTCCTGAAAAGGCTTATGACCTTTCCAGACATAAAAGCCTGGAGGACCAAGAAACCATGTGACTTCAAGGGCAGCTGGACTTTTCAGCACTAAAATCAGTAAATATTGAAAGATTCCTCTTTCTAAAACTAAAAAGCAGAATCTAGACACCTATCCCAAGCAACTTTAATGAGGCAGATTTCAGAAAAGATCGCCCTTCTGGAAACCAGTCCCCACTGAAGTTGCTCCATCTCAGTACAGACATATGACAAGCCACCAGACACATTCAAAACACCTTGATTAACATGAGCACAGTTGCAAATTGTTAAAACACCTCCCTCAGCCAGCTGGCACAACCAAGTGACAGCAGCAGTGAAAGATACAGAGTGTAGTTATTTGTTCTTGAGGCTGGCGATAGGGCAGAAGGAGCTGGGATGAACAACACTGGGACCTAGATCAGGAACTGTCTTTGGGCACAGTGTGACTCTTCTCCCACACATCCAAACTTGTCTTTGGACAATGAAAAGCATTTATGACTAGCCTTTTCTCTCCAACACAGAACATTTTACTCTTTGATACCATTGTTTTGTATTATGGTAGTATTTAGAAGGAAGGTTTCTTTTTCCTTAAAAATAAAGGAAGGATCTCTTAGTGAACAAGAAAGTCTTGTTCTTGCATTAGGATGCTCGCAGAAAAAATGGCATATCTGTGAAAAAGATACTGTAAGATGCAATTTTAAACTGAATGCAGTAAGACTGATCATAGGAGAACATGAAGATGGGAGGAAGCAGGGAGCAGTAAGAAAATGTAACTATTAAGAAAATTGAATTTCATTTGATTTCTAGCATCTATGTTTTTTTAGACCATAACTAGATACATGCATATCACATATCTCCAGCATCTGTCTACTAACCCTTTTTAATTGGCAGTTGTTTTTCACAGAGGCTGGTACAGGTCTAAACAAAGGATGTGAAAAACAGTGAAACTGGCCATTTGAATATTGCAGAGAGAAAATTCCTCTTGCATACCCTATAGAGGCCACAAAACACCTAGCAGGTGTATACAGGAATTCTCATTGATATTAGTCTTGAAAATGAGGAAGTAATATTTTTTCTTTTGCTTTTGGGCTAATCAAGAGAAAAATAAATAATTTCTTTAAGAATATAAAAGAATTTTAAGTTCTCAAAGCAATACAGCACATTGCAGGCAGAAGCAAAACCTAGAAATCCCATCTAAAAGCCAGTGATTTTGATATTTGACAGACCTCCCTCCCAACGAAAGATTCTCAGCAAGATTGTAGAATTTAGTAAGAGAATGTTCTCAACAGTTCATTAGCAAGAGACAATGGGAGGAGAAAAACAATCTTAGGATTCATGAGAAAAACTGAGTGCCTTATTGAGGTATATACTTGTGTCAGAATGAAAACTGCACAACTACATGTGCACAGTCAAATGGCCAGAGCATTTCCAGTGCAGAAAGGGAGTTTCTCAAAGGCATATTTGTACAAAGAAGCTGTGCAAGCTGCCTCAGAGTCCACAGACAGCTATCTGTCACAAGGAGAAGCAGAATAACTATAAGTAATCTCTTAAACATAATAATACTGAGAATCATGTTAATTAACAATATGAACACTCATGAGACTGAGCCTTTTTTATTGCCTCAAAGCTTGAACTGGCCAGCTATGCAGCAAGAACTGTCATTGGGATTACAGGCAGCAAATAACTGACAGAATCAGGCTCCAGGCTTGCTTTTTCATCTTTTTCATGCAGTTTTACACTAATTTAATGTAGTGTTTACATTTTCTCTTCACTCTCCAGTATGCCGCTGTAGATAACTGCACAGTTCCACACACAGTATGAACTGTCATATGCCATAAAAGAGAATATTCTCTTTTTCTCATGCAACTAGATGGTCCAAATGTAGCATTTTTGAAACTGAACAAAATAAAAAACTTGTATTTAACATGTGTATAGCAAAATACATATCCTTTGGAGGTTATTATCCAACATGCTGTTTAATATAACAATGGTACTGGTACTGCTGCTGAGTAGATCATTATTCAGGTTTGCTGTATTTGAGTGTAGCCCCTTATTCAGGATAACAACCTTGTGTCCCTTCATGCTTGTTTTGAACAAACGTGTTGAGAAGGTGTTTCTTCTCAATTACCAAAATGGTGAGGATGTTTAAAACAATAAGTAGTCAAATGCCTCTGTCCAGGGTAGCATTTTTAAAAATGCCTATAATCAAGAGATGATGATACAGTAACTTAGAAATCAGAAAATAATTTAAAAATCCAAAGGGATACATTCTAAATTTCAGAATTATTCAAGATATATGCATAAAATGCTGCTTATTCTCTTAGGAAGTTGATGGGACCTCCTCCAGAGACTTTGGATAGTCTTTGGCTTGTATTCCTACCTGCAAACAGGGACACAGGACAGATATCCCTTCAGGCCCAAGAGGGCTGCAGTCTTTGGCATGAGTTCCAGTGCCTTGTCACTTCCATTCATGGGCAAAAAGGCAATGTTTTAGAGGATGATATGTTTGTTTAATAGGAAATAAAGCCCATCATAAACAAAAAAAAAAGTCATCATGAAACATTATAAAACCAGGAAATCTTTCTGAACTATAAAGATTGCCTATTTGGATCATATTCCTGATAATCTCTGCTTTGTTTTCCCTTCCAGGAAAAAATTGATCCCTCAACCTTTATTCATATGAAAGTAACATTTGCAAATGCTCATTGAAGTCAAGCCAACCCAGCTCTTATGGATCAGATTGTAGCCCCTTGTTCATATTGCAAAACAGTTACACAAGTCTTTCAGATGACAAAAATGAGCCAGTTTACGTAACTGCTCATCAGCGTGAAAAATGATAGTAATAAGGCCATAAATAGGAACAGTGAGAACACTTGCTAGCATTGGCTAATTTTCTAAGTATTTCCAATTGAAAGTACAGCAAAATAAAATATTTGGCTTCATGAAAGCTGAATTTGATGTTGATGAATTATTGTCAGAGTGAGTAGATGCAATTTAATGCTACTTAGTATATTGTAGGAGATATTTGTTTTCGATCTGTCCTTTTTTTTCGTTAGGGTTTTTTGGTTTTGGTTTAGTTTGGTTTTTTTGGTTTTTTTTTTTTGGAGGGGATGTTTTTTGGTTTGTTGGGGGGTTTTTTTGTTGTTGTTTTTGGTTTTGGGTTTTTTTTGGGGGGGGGTTTTTTTGTTTTTGTTGGTTTTGTTTCTTTGTTTGGTTGGTTTTTTTGTTGTTGTTAGGGCTAAACAATCTGCCATGTACACCACCAGGCAATCTTTGGCACTTCTGGCTGTACAGATGTCATTTATTCTACCTGTCTTTCTTCATCTGAGCTTCCATTGTTCAGAAACAGTGTTATCCCAATGTTTCAAATAACAAAACCATGCCATTGATTAGAATCCCAAACACGCACAAAAATTTATTTTCTGTCTTTGCTTTTGGTGTTATCAAATAGTGGTCTTACCCTACAAATAAGCTTGATATTTTGTTCTTAAAACTGTCAGCTACCATCTTAAACAACATATGGTACTCATAAATATTCTGCAAAAAACCGCAGGAGAGAGAAAGACAGAGAGAAAGAGCAAAACAGTAAAATGCAATCATCTCCAATGATTTTAATGTAATCAATGGATTTGCAGATGATTAATTAAAAAAAAAGGTATGTTTATTCACTAAATGATATATATTTGTAACAATGAGGTGTTTTTGTTGTCATCTTAAGGCCAGAGAGGTAGATGAGACATTAAACACAAGGTGTGTAGCTATCCAGTTTCTTCTGAATTTCCTCCATTTTGGAAATACAAACATTTTCTAGAGATAATGAAGCTGCCAGTTAATGAGAAGACTTTATTTACCCATTTTTGTGCTACTGAGTAATATTAAAATAACAATGGCTGAAAACACTGTCAGTTGTATACCATAATAATCTTCATGAGTTTTGGTTCAATTACAACTACTAAACCATTGGGATGCTCAAATTGTAAGTTGGGCCAAACATGTTTGGTTTACAACTGTTAAACATGTTTTGCACACCTATATATCAACTGAAAGACTTCAAAGGACTAACTTTCACTGATAAGTAATTGCCTAAGGTGTACAAGAAAACACCCAAAGCCAAAGCTATTGCCTCTATGATGCTACTACACTGGGCATTTTCTTGAGGGTCAGTTTTACAGAGCTTACTGCAATCCAGCTATCAGAGCCATTTTAGAGAAAAATCCATCTTACAGCAGACTTTTCCAGGCAAAAATCTGTAACTGTAATTTAAAGTAGGAAATAAGTCACTATATAGTCCATAGCTCAATTTTCCTCCTCATGCCTTGCTTTGCTCTTCTTTTTCTATAGATCCATATTAGTTCATTTTGTGAACTCTACTGTCTTATAGCACTTTTAAATCAAGGGAAATAAATTCAGGAAGAATGAAGGAGGGAAAAAGAAATCTCTGACCTGGTATTACCAAAAAAAAAAAAACCAAACAAAAAATAAAGACGCTAAGATGAAAACAAAATAGTGCCATGGATTTACATATGGGGTTTTGATGGAAACTAGGGCTGGGTTTTAAGTCAAAACTCACCATCTCAAAACCACTTCTTTTCATCCGCCTGCAGGACTTGAGGTAAGTACGTATGCGTTTTCTGGCACGCTCTTGATACTCAGGGAATTGTCGCCTGCATGAGTCAATGATAGCCTGGATCTTTTCTTTGGGCTGCTTAGAGATTGGGACCATTCGGTCCAAGTTTTCATCTACAAACAGCCTGACAAACATCTGTTGGCAAGAGGGAGACAGAGGAGATGGGTTTGGAGGGCAGCTCACTTCTCTTCCTAGCTTCCTGGCTTGATTACTGATAGGAAGACATTTTTTGTTTTCTATCCACTGAAGAGCTTTGTAATGGGAAGCCAGAAATATAAAGCAAACAATTCTTTAAAGGGTTATTTGGGGTGGGGGTGGGTTGGGTTTAAAAAAAATAGACAAGAAAAGAAAAGTCTATAGGATACAGAACTTGTGAGATAAACCAGAACAGACTGTGAAAATAGGCACTACTTAAGTTTCATTATTAACAATAAGCTGTGATTGCTAATCATTTTATTGAACTGACTCACATTTTTTTATTTGTTTGAACAATTGCTTGTGTTTTCATGCATAATTATATACATTGAGAAAGCAATAGAGAACATCTGACCACCAGAATGGTCTCCTGACAAAACTAGCTACAGCCTCTTTCCATTCAGTGGGTGAACATGCAGATCCACACAGCCACACACATGGTCACACATGCACACAGAGAGAACAAAGCTTTGTTTTCCTCACTGGTAATGATGACATTCTGCCTCAAAATTCTAAATGAAACACAACAAATCTGTCATCTGTTGGCAAGAGTTTAATGTGCATTAAAATAATAATTGAAATAAATCCCGCAAATTAATGTGCCTTTAGATTGTAAGACTTACCCAAAAACAACAATGCAAAAGGAATAGAAGAAGTAAACAAGGTGAGTGCGAGAGGGCTTACGTTAAAAGCTTTCAGTCGCTCGGCTTCTACCCCATCTGATTCATTAACCTTCTCAGGATCTTCTTGCTCATCATGGTCATCCTCATCTTCATCTCCTCGATTCAGAGACAGATCTTCAGCACCTCTGCCTACGCTCTCATTCTTGCCAGAGTCATAGCTTGAATAGCTATGTGCAGGGGACTGAAAACAGAAAAAGAATAAGCTTGTAAAAATTCTCAGCAAAAATAAGGTCTTACTTATCAAAAATGCTCAGTAAATATTTCAAGAATTTCATGAATTCTTTTTATACTTTGTTAACATAAGTGCTCCTAATCTTTCCAAGAGCAAACAATGCATAATTATATTAATTTCAGTGCTTTAAAAAAATGTGACCAAATGAATATTGAGCAAATCTATTAACAAATTAATTACCTATGATGACTGCAGTTGACATGAAATATTGGCCATACAGCCTTGTATAAGTACTGCCTACAGAAGTTTCTTATAAATACTAACTTTTTTGTAGTAATCAAGATGTAAATAAGGGATAGCTGATTTGAACAAAAGTCCAAAGAATTAAAATTTAAACATTTCAAGGCAAAGATGATTCAAGTAGGAAACACTGTTATTCATCCAATGAATATTAAATATTATCAAGAGATGCAAAAATTTATTCAAAATAAGGACATGATTATGTTCTAGTTTCACTTGCAAAACCCCAGAATGAATTAGAGTCGTATAGGTTTACATTTTGAATGCCCTCTGAGAATCATGTAGTAAAACCATTTGCTCGATGAAAATCAGCATTCAGAACTTTCCCCTGAGCAGAAATTCATTTTGTTGGATAAAACAGATGACCATCTCAATAAAGTGTATCCACTTGTAGAACCAAAATTTTCCAATTACCAAAAGTTAAAACAGTACATTTTCTCTTGCAATATCAAGTCCTCAGCTGACTGTTCCCACTGCATACACTTCAAACTGCAGACCATAAAAAGGCAGCAGCAACAGAAAGCCTTCCACAACTCAACATTCTACAACATAAAACTTAAAGATCAAAGCTTTTCCCCAGCCACACAAACATATCAGAGAGTATCTCCACCAGAGTCATCAGATTCACATTTAGGTCAATCAGAGCAAAATTTTATTTCTATATCTTAATGCTGTAATATTTCACTATTTTTGTCTCTTGATTCAAAGCATTTTATAGTCTGAATCAGGTGCTACATGACAAATTTCACACACACGCACACTTTTTTTAGATGCCTCCTCCCTTAATGTCAGCAAAAGTCAGGAGCATAATCCTTCAAATGAAAATACATTTCAAATGGCATGCCTTGAACCACATTCCGAGCTTCCTAAAATTATCTTTATTTCAGGGTATTTCATCAGCCACAGAATGAATCTGGACAGTGAAGTAGAAGGGAAAGACAAACAAAACCATTCATCCATAAGGTATATATTTTTTTTTGCCTTATATTCTTACTTCAGCTTATTTTTTCCCTTGATCAAAACTTTTCCCCAGCCACACAAACATATCAGAGAGTATCTCCACCAGAGTCATCAGATTCACATTTAGGTCAATCAGAGCAAAATTTTATTTCTATATCTTAATGCTGTAATATTTCACTATTTTTGTCTCTTGATTCAAAGCATTTTATAGTCTGAATCAGGTGCTACATGACAAATTTCACACACACGCACACTTTTTTTAGATGCCTCCTCCCTTAATGTCAGCAAAAGTCAGGAGCATAATCCTTCAAATGAAAATACATTTCAAATGGCATGCCTTGAACCACATTCCGAGCTTCCTAAAATTATCTTTATTTCAGGGTATTTCATCAGCCACAGAATGAATCTGGACAGTGAAGTAGAAGGGAAAGACAAACAAAACCATTCATCCATAAGGTATATATTTTTTTTGCCTTATATTCTTACTTCAGCTTATTTTTTCCCTTTTTCTGTTTTCAGTCTTTGGTTCTCTGTACACCATCAGTTTTAAAGTCACTTGCCTTACCTTAACAGCACTCATATTCCAAACCTTCCTTTAATATATATCCTACCAGATGATATTCTCACAGTACCTATCCCCTGGAGTTCCAGTTTTTAATCCCTAATGCTCCTAATATCAGAACTTGCAGTTCTCCCCTTACCTGAGTCTCTTCACTCTCTAGATCACTCTTCATTCCCTAGACCCTTATAGCAGATGTAGGAAGAGTGAGAAAACATGAGAACAAACCAGAAGAGCTGGCCTCGGTATAAAAACTGCTTCAACAAGTAGCAAGTTCAGCACCACCCCTTCTGGGGCAAGAAATTAGCCAGGGTTCAAGATGGCAGATGCAAGTTGGCATGGCAAGATAAGGCTTGCAAAAGCAGCAAAAACAAAATTCCAGTTCTTGATACACTGGTAGCTTGTCTTGTGAAGGTGGTGAGTATCTACATTGCTGCCCAATCATGTGAGTTCAGGTTCCATCCTAAAGGAGGTGATGGCTGTATTTTATCAGAGTGCCTAGCATGTGTAAGGAAAAGTGTTCAACCTGGCCATTGGCTACCAGAAGACCAACAGCTGCAGCCTGGTAGCCTGTAACAAAGGATAGAGTGATTTCCCTTAAACCTAAAGAGATTATCAAAAGACTTTTTTTTAAAAAGAAAGTTAAAATGAATTAATTGCTATTTTTATACAGTGCTATGCAGTAGAAGATCTGACCTATGCTGCAAGACTTGTTCTTCTGTAGTTCTTTGTTTCACCCATCACTACAGCTGTATAGCATGCAGAAGGCTTTGAGATAATCAAAAAGCCATTTCATGTGCTGGGCACCACATAAAGCATAGAAGCTGCTGCCCTAAAGAAACCTACTGACTGAAATCCTTGTTGTGCAGACACTTGATCTCACATGTGTCACTTCATCAGACTAAATCCAATTAGACTACTCATGTGCACAAAGTTAAACAGATGCAAAACTGATTTCAGTATGTACATATGTTTCGGCTGGATGCCAAGATTATAAATTATGCACCAGCATTGAGATTTCCTTTTGTGAAGGAAACAAATTCAGGTCAAAATGGCTTAAGAATATCTCAAAAATGCAACAGTCGGGTTGGTTTTTTTGTTTTGGTTTGGTTTTGGTTCTGTTTTGTTTGGTTTTTAAAGAAAGTATTGCATAGAGAGCCTGTCCAACATCTTCTCTAAAGTTTTTATTTAAACAACTTTAGCATCTTAAATTAACTGTGGGAAAAAAACAGTCTGAAAATGTTGCATGGCAGGAATCCATATTTATTCACTATGAATTTGAATATTGTGTACAGTACCAGGAAAAATATGTGTTTTTCTCCTAGCTGTTTCATTAGTAAACTGAGGAAGAAAAAAAGCTCACTTTGAGTTGCAAAAGCTCAGTAAGAACAAAATTTCTATCTTTCCGTATTTCTACACATATGAATACTGATTCAGAGAAGGAAGAGACATCTCTCAACTGTGTTGACTCTGCAGTTGTGCAAAAGCAAATAAGGATTTCCTTTTGCTGCTCTATTAAGCAACTGCAGTACTAAATAAGGGGTGGGAGAGCGAGGACAACTTGTAGTTCATACATGATACCCAATTTTAGGTCTTGCACTGTTCTCTCAAAAGGCTGCATCAACCTTTGTCAGACAGGAACATGCTCAATCAGATCCCTCCACAGACCTTGAAAAATACATTTTATGGTCCTGCAGTAAACTAGACTGAAGAAGTGAACATGGTTAAAATGTTTTGGTTTTGCTTGTTTGTGGATTTGTTTTTTTCTAATATTTTCCAGCCTGCTTAAGACAAGAATCAGTTCTTTGTTTCAGTTCACCACCTGAATTGTGCTGACACAAAAGTATGAGCATAGAGGGGAGCATACACATCTCTGGTGATGGCAATGATTAAATCTTGGTGGAGTGGAAGCATTAGTAGATGTAAGATATTTCACAGGTGAATGTTTTGTGCTTAAAAACCAAGGGCTGGAGAAAAAAGTGACAGCAATGAGAAATTATTCAGTGAGAACAAATTAAGCCAAGACTAAAGACAAGATTATTTCCTTCCACAAATATTTAGATAATTATTAAGTGGTCTTAAAAATATTGAGATGCTGCTATTTATATTGTGACCACTTTGCCCTTATCCTTTCTTGAAGGTTCTGAGTTCATTATTTTAATTTCTTCCTTGCAATAATAAGTACTAGGCAGAACTGCTTTATCAAAATGAATGTAAATGTTCATGTCTAATGACCTGTTTTTAGAAGGCTGTGACATGAAATACCAACCTCTTTCTAAGGCATTGTAAGTCAGCAACAACATTCACCTGAAGTCAAATCACACAGCAGGAGACCTGGGAGGACATCACAGTGTCATCTACTTTATCTTGCTGCACCAGAACAAGGTCAGATGGTCAATCCTGACCACTGTTGTTCCAGTTTTTAAGACTTCCAGTGACAGAGATGTCATGCATCCCCCAGACAACCTGCACCAGTGTTTCACTGTCTTCAGAGCTATTAAAACGTTTTATAAGACCAACATCTGACTTTCATAAATGTATTAAGCCTATTTCTTTTTCATGTGTCTTCCATAGATTGCAATGGAGGAAAGGTGTGGTTTTGGGAGAAGAGAGCATTCTCTTCCCTCTTTATGAGACTCTTTCCAACAACTGAGGACTGTTATCATGTGCCCTCCCCTCAATATTCTCTTCCCAATAAATTCATTTATGCTATGAAACCCATGTTTTTCATGGATATTTTCATCTGATTTGGAACCTTCTCAAAGAGCAACTGCCAAAACTCTAAAATGTATTCCATTTGATGCCTTTCTATGAAAAAAATATATTTCTTTATTTTTTGATCAATTCCTAGCACGCTTACAGCAGAAAAACCTTATCCCTTTATTTGTAGAAAAATACCCCGAAGATGCCAAAAGACAGCAGTGCAGAAACCCCAGAGTTGTCAACAGAAATCATGCCGTTATTTTATGAGGACTAAATCAGAAGTAATCTGTAACATTTAAAAATATAAAGTCTACCACAGTGTTTCAGTGCCTGCTGGGGTTTAACACTGGTGTATGGCCATTGGACAGGGTTTGCAGGATGACACCACATGAATTCACTGCAGAAAGCTTATCCCATTAGATACTCTTGGCCTCCCCAGTGAGTGTACAAAAATGGCACTTAATTACCCAACCAAAAGTTATTCAGTGACAGAAAGCTAATTACTGAGGGTGACTATTTGTAATGACCAAAAACGGGAAAAATCATGTCTTTGTGACTTTAAAAAGCCAACATGGAACAAAAGACACCATCTTTTAAGGGAAAGATGCCTCAGATGGAAGTGTGGGAATTCTATTTTTTAACAAAGCTTCATTTTTCACATTTACATTGCATTTTACATTTACATTTAGAGACTTTTACATCTATTTGAGTAGTGTGTAACTCAGTTGTTACACCAGACACTCATAAACCACAGAACTCCTGTGAGCAAGGAAGACTTGAAGAGCTGGCAAGACAGTAGCAGAGGTCTCCGTGCTGCATGGAAAGGAAAGGGATTAGGAGGCAGACAGAGATGAAAACACTTTACTGGTTCTACACGATTCTCTTCTAGAAATCTGCCTCCACGTCAGTAAAAGTTACTAAATCTTTTTAATGAATACATGAAACCCTATTCTAAAGCTGACAGAATTCTCCTTGTTCCCAGTTGTACATCCAGTCCTTTCTTCTTTTCCTACATTTCAGTATTTCCCCCTCTGCCACAGAATACACAAAAATCTACAATTTCAGCAATTACTCTTGCAAATTATGTGTGCTTTTCTGTTTACTTTCCCATGTGAGAGAGTTGAATGTTTGAAGAGCTGGCAAGACAGTAGCAGAGGTCTCCGTGCTGCATGGAAAGGAAAGGGATTAGGAGGCAGACAGAGATGAAAACACTTTACTGGTTCTACACGATTCTCTTCTAGAAATCTGCCTCCACGTCAGTAAAAGTTACTAAATCTTTTTAATGAATACATGAAACCCTATTCTAAAGCTGACAGAATTCTCCTTGTTCCCAGTTGTACATCCAGTCCTTTCTTCTTTTCCTACATTTCAGTATTTCCCCCTCTGCCACAGAATACACAAAAATCTACAATTTCAGCAATTACTCTTGCAAATTATGTGTGCTTTTCTGTTTACTTTCCCATGTGCTATTGTGTAGCAAAAATATTTTTTTAGAAACTATTCCTATGACACAGAAAGGGATTAGAACATTCTGATGACAATGGATTTGATTGCTTTTTTCTAAAATCATCAATTAAATTAGAACTTTAATTTTTTTTCACATTTACATTTTTAACTGATTCTACATATGACAAAGTTTTTGAAAAATTCAAAAATTATGGTAAGCTAGTGTGAGTGAGAAGCATGTTTTTTAGTTGACGTATAAAAAATGCTAAAGTTAAGCCTGAAAGGTTAAGGGAAAACTCACATCCTATAACTTTCCCTTAAAAATATATTTGAAATTAATATTGGATTATTAGAGTTCTGCTCCATTCCTGTGCAAACTGTGAGTTCTCCATATAAGCAGGGAATTTGCCTACAGGATGTAGTTGTGCTTTGCTTTGTTTTCTTTTTTATTAAATCTATAATACTTGTAATATAAATAACACATTAGAAAACATAAAGTATTTTTGGCATATGCATGCTCTTTAGTAATTGAAATACTTGAAACCATAAAAAAAATTCCTAATTTTTTCTCCTCAATTCAAATAGAAGGCAGGAGGCATAACTGAATACTCAGGTTCAGCTATTATCCTAAGAAATTTTCTATCAGGTTTTATAGACAGAAGTCCAAGTCTCTATTATTTTGCATTAGCAAGCCATTTTCTTTCCACAACCTCTCTTAAATCCTATGTTTTCTGTCTTCCAGACTTTACTGTTATTATATTTTTTCATGGCCCCTTTAAACCTTCATATTGTCACATGTGTGAAACTTTACTGTCAATCTCTTCTCATTACAGGGAAGACTCTGAATTCCCAAATACAATTCCAGCATCTCACCATTTTTTTTCAAGATCCAATTAACCTCCTTTTTGTAAACTCCTCACATATTTGTTCATCTTACCCATATCTTTGCAACTGACTATGATCAGTTTGCTCCCCTTGTTACACAATAATTGGCCTTTCCAGCTCCTTTATGAAATTTCACCCTTGATAATGGGAAGGCATCCTTGTGTGCAATTCTGCTATTTGGAGCATGAGGACAGCAGCATTTTTACGGGAAGAATGGAGAGCTGAAAGCTACAGTTTCATAGGTTTGACTCAAAAAAACTGTTATGTAATATGTGAAGTGTAAAGATGTAAAGGACTTATTTACACAAAACTTGTATTACGCTGAAATATTAAAAGATCTTCTTTCTTTGCTCCGTGTTAACAATGTGACTTCCAAAACCAAACTGTGCCGTTATTTACAACAGGAGCTAAGAAAGAAGAAGGTTTTGCTCCCAAATTATCTTTGGCATGGCCTCCTCTCCAGATTCATTGCTTTTACAGTAGTCCCTGAGAACACTGACTGTTTCTAAGACTATCTGCTCATCCTTTCTCAGTAATTTTCCAATCTATGCCATATTATGTTTGCTTATTATATTCCTTTCAACAGAAGCACCATAAGGAAACTATAAATTACCCAGACACTTTCATTCCAGTGGGTTTATCTGGATAAATAGAAGTTTGGATAATTGAAAGATAAGAAATAATTGAAAGACAACGTGAAACACCTATCTTTCTCTGCTAGTTTCTCTTGTAGCTAAAATACAGTCTGTCCTAGGCCTCTCCCCACTGGTATTAGCCCACATCAAAATACATCGCTTTACCCTAATAGAAACAACCTCAAAAATCAAATAGAGAGTAAAAACAGAGAGACAACTGAGAATTCTCACTCAAGTAGAAGAAAGTGCATTTACAGGCTCTAGTTTAAAGAGCTTCTTTCTAATTTTTCCAATCTCTTATTACCTGATATCTCCAGGAAAGCTCCTGCTCCTTCCCCAGCCATTCTAGAGGAGGAGAATTCTTGGGGAAATCAGAATAAGTATCTCCAAATCACCTTGGTACACCAGTATTGAGAGTACCAGAGCAGAGCTGATTTAACAGAGCAGGAGATTTGCCTACTTCTTTGCTACTAAATAGCTTTTATTTTACAAAGTTCTTTTATTAATGAACTTCAAGAACTCCTATAACTGATGTAGGAAGACAGGCTTTTTCACCCAAACACTAAAAGAACATATTAATATAACCACTCATATTGCAAAGTGGGGCTGTTGTGTCTTTTGAAAAAATACAATGTCCTTTGTGGGAGTTGAAAAGTCAAACTGAAATGGTGACAGACTCAAAAGCTTAAATTATTTTTGGCAACATACACTGCTGTTTTGAAGCTCTAAAAGTATCTGACAGAGTTTCTGAGAATTTGAGAAACACAGGTTGCCACATAGGAAAGCTTCATCACAAATTTCTGGATTTCTGCAAACTGTGTGCCAACAGAGTATTTAAACATTTTCTATAGTACACCCAAAATCAAACCAAAAGATCTGAATTAATTTACACTCTTTAAAGATCTTACATTGCAAAATAAGAAAAAGAAAAAGAAAACAACAACCTTACTTTATTATCAAAGTCAGGAACATTTCATCACTGAGTTTCTAAGAATAATAATAGCATACTTTGCATGTAGCATCATAGCTCAATGAAGCCAAGAGCCTGAGAGAGCACCACATAGTTTTTGTGGTTTTGGCAAAATCCATGAACCTAAAACTTCTATTGCTAAACTATAATTTCCAAGTTTTGGTGAAATTTTGGCCTTTTGCCAAAACTCTTTACAGTTTCCATCCAGATTCCACAGTTTTCCCTTTGTCTGGGTTTGGGAGGTTTTATTTTCCTTTTTAAATGAAATAGCAGCAGTTTATATGAGGATTAGTGAACATTTTTCTTATGGAATATATTTCAGTGACTACTAAGGTTCACGTTACAGGCAGGTAATGAGCATTTTTGACCAACAAATCTAATTGTTAGACAATTGGCTGCTAAGAGCTACAAATATTTTGTAAAAACACTGGGCTATTAATTTCTTCTCATTCTATTTTAATTGAGAATGAAACCTCAAATGTAGGCAACACATTCAGGAAGTAACTAAAAGGAAGAACATTTTAAAGACCTGAATATCACAATGACAATTTCAATGTAGGTCCCAAGACTCTCACTCTCCTCTTTGCATCCTGTCCTAATCAAACTGACAGAGGTTTAAGATATAAACATGCCAACAAGGATAAAACAGGCAAGCTGCAACTGTCCAGTGAGGAAACAGCACAATCCCTGGCAAAACCCAGTCTATCCATTAAAGATCCCACTTACAGACCAACCAGCTACCTCTACTCTTTGACAATATCTCAAACTGCTGCCAGCTTTCAAAACAGAAGCAGTTACTGAATACTGCAATGTCCTCTGAAGTCTTACTTAGATAAGAAGCTAATGTCGGCAAAAAACCAGAAGATACAGGAGTGATATAATTTCTTGAGCAGTAGCTTATTGTTTTATTGCTATGATTTTAATTTCTTATGGTTATCTCTATGTAGGGAAATAATGTTGCCATAAATACAGAAGAGCAGGGTTTCTTGTCAATGCAGCATCACTGGATGCTCTGTTTTCATCTTAAGCATATAGCTGCTGAAAAATCTAAGAAGAATCCCTTTCCTCACTTTAACAGTGAGGAATAAAACCAGGGGATACAGAGCACGTGCAATTCACTGGTTTAGTCATAGGCGACTTGTCAGACATCTACAATTAACTAGAAAACTGTCATAATCTTTTTTATTTTCCTTCTGCGCTATTCTTTATATTCATGCCCTTTGGATCCATTTCAGCCATTTTTTTCCATGCTGTTAGTCACAGGGATGGAACACTTCCCATATGGGGAAACACTCAGAAAATTGGGTTTTTTCAGCCTGGAAAAGAGAAGGCTTTGGGGTGACCCACTTGTGGCTTTCCTGTACCTGAAGAGAGCCTACAAGAAAGATTGAGAAAAACTATTTACAAGGGCATGTAGTGACAGGACAAGGGGGAATGGCCTCAAATGAAAGACATTAGGATTAGATTAGGTATTGGGAAAATTGAGGGTGGTGAGGCACTGGAAAATATTTCCCAGAGAAGTTGTGTATGCCCCATCCCTGGAATTGTTCAAGGCCAGGAACGATGCAGTTGTGATTGGTCAGGTGAAAGGTGCTCAGGTCCACAGCAGGGGGGTTGAAAGTACATGATCTTCAAGGTTCCTTCCAAGCCAAATCATTCCATGATTCTACAAAATACAGGGCTATCTCCTCAAGTCCCAAAGCAAGAATCTACACTTTGAGACTATGTGTTTATTTATAAACAACACCCCTTGAATCTGTGACTACAGGTGAAGTCTTGCAAAGAGTACTATGACCACAGAGAATGTAGACTTTGTACCTGCCCCTTTAATTCACTGTCTTTTTCTTCCTCACAGTCCTTACCATGGCAGTTTTCTACTCCTTTAATGCAACAAAAAGTTCCCAGAGAGCAAACACATTTGCAAATGAAAGAGTTTGAATTATATCAGGAATCCAGGAGAAAAGACTGATTTTTAGTTATTGACACTCACCTTGTTCCCTGTTTCTATTGCATCCTAGAAAAGCTAGAGATGGAATATGCACAAGAGGCTTCCAGGTTGTACAAAGTTTCAAAAGACACTTTCAGAGACTGGCAACAGAGGCAGATGCAGAAATAATAACATCACTGCAGGGTTTGTGTGCTGTAAGAATAGCACACGAGAGGAGCACTTGTTTTCACTAGGTAAAGAGAAAGAAAGCAACAAAGACAAACGGTGCCTCTGTTCCATCCTTGTAAAGACTCTGGCAAAAGAGTGCTATTTGACATCCAGGAACTCAGCAACTCCCTATAATGTCTGCCTAAGGCCATGCAGCAGCTGGACTTACTAAACACACAGTTATATCCTGAGCTGTGCACCTGTATTTTCTAATACAGAAGGACATGCAGCATTTTGTATCCTAACTCATATGAGAAGGAAGAACACAGTGCACACAACAAAAGTTCGAAATAATGAGGAACTAGAAGTGATGATTGGGATGAGAGAGGAAAATGGTTTAACAATGGACTTTTCTTCATGTGCTCTTTCTGAATTCATCATAAGTTCTTCCCTGTGCTGATTTCCTCTTCCTAGTTCATTCCTACACAATGGTATTTCATAATTTCTCACACCTTTCTCCTTTCCAGTCTCAGCATGGCATAAGTGCAAATAATTGGAAAGCAGACTAATATCAATTGATGGAAGCAGTGGAGAAAGGAACTCCATCTCCTCTGTCTCCATAATTTATGAGAATTTTAGGACCTCCCTCCTACAGTTTGTGTTGCTCAATCACGACAGTCCTATGCCAGAGTAGGTGAGAGGAGGCAATCTTGTCACTCTTTCTCTTCTGACCAATCATTGACATCTCAGAAGCACAGCTTAAAGAAAAAAAAAAAAAAAAAAAACCAACAAAAAAAACACAAGCTAGTAACACTAATACTGAGAGACGGACTCGAAAAAAAAGTAAATCAATTGATAAATGCCAGGAATGTAGCCCAAAAGAATCTGCACAGTACTGAACATCTATGTACAACTGATCATGGTAATAAGATGACATATTAAAGATTGCTTTTTCTAGGGGGAAGCTAGGAACACAACAGGGCCACAACACAAATTTTTTGCATATGCAAGAGAGGAGTATATTGCCTAGTGAGAAGTATAGGGTACAATTTGAGAATGCTTGTTCTTGCATTTCCTTTTGGCCTTTTACCTCTCTCTGCTTATAGCAGCAATCTTTAGCAAGCTTTAAAAAATTCACTGGAGGTAAATCAGCTGGATTGTCCCTGAGAGACAGAGGTTAATGGCCCTAATTATTGCTTAAGGACCAAGTGGGAAGATTTAGAACTTGAGACCAATCAGGAAGGGACACATGAAGACAGGGCTCCTGAACCAGGGGGGAGGCCTGTTCCTAGTCTGCAATAGTCTGAGTAAGAGAGGAGCAGCTGAGATGTCTGTAGCTGAAGCTGATGGAATAGATTACTGATTAGTTCCCTACTTATCTACCACAAATAAATCTTAAAGAAATGCATCTCGTAAATCAAGTAAATCTTGTAAGAAATGCTTCTAATTTGACCCTCCCTGTTTAGGGAAGGATAAATAAAACATTTATCATAAGAGCAAGCCAGAGACATTGCTTGAGGTTATCACAGGACAGCAATCATGAGAATGTTGCAGGAGAATTCCTTATAAAGGCAGTTTCTGCCTATTAGTTCTGTTTAGTCCAGTTCAGTGTGTCCTTAGGACTGATACAAAAAGACCAGGAAGAAACAGAAACAACAAAAGAATCTTTCCATTCTAAATCTATGCTGACTGTGATTCTGTTAAAGACATGGTCTGACATTTTGGGGGTGGGGGATGGAGGACAATATTATGAAAAGCATTAAATCTGACTCCCAGAGGAGGCTGCTCAACAATTGCTGCTCAAACTACTCAGGCAACCAATTCTAGCAAAAAAACACAGTTGTGTTGAACAGCAAATGCTCTTCCCCAGAAGAGTCAGACAGGTCACAGTAGCCCCCTAAGTTCCTACAAATATCATTAAATATCTCTATTGGTTGGTAGCTTTCATAGTACCATCCTGAAGAAATCAGGAACTGTCCTTGTAAGCCATGATTTTCCTGCCCAAGATGGTACAGGACTTTCCAGCTTGTGCAAATGTTAGTATATATTTGATACAAAAGTGAGCTGTTTTGGTTGGTCTGGCTATAAATGAGCCCTGAGATTTTATATGCTGCCTGTTAAACTCTCAGGCTTGTGAGAAGAGAATCAGCCAAGTTCCTCCAGGATAGCATGGCATACTGTAAGCTCCCAGAACGGCTGCTGCTTAGAAAGGAAATTACACTTACCAACTTGATTCCATGCCCCAGTACTCTCTGTGATTTCTTATAGTGGAATAAACTTTGTTTACTGAAAAATGGTTCTGTCACTTGGTACTTGGAGCTCAGTTAGAGGGAACCATACAGCCATCAAGCAGCACTGAAATTTCCAAGATGATCTGATAGACTTGGTCTGTAAAGGCTCAAACTCATTTACAATAAACAATATTTACCTTCTATTAGGAAAGATAATTTGAGTTGTGAATACTGCGACCACTTAGTTACATGCATTCACTTTAGCTAACTAAATCACCACCCTTCAAAGGAGAATTCCCCTATCAGAGTATAAAGCTGAGTATAAAATCCCATTTGGCAAAACTCCACCTTCACAAAAGACCACATTCAATCCACCTTCTTGTAGAGGAAGAATTCTGTGTGGAAAACCAGCTAGAATTATGCCAGAAAAATTAAATAAATCAGAGCATACAGTGCATTTTCTCATCTTGATATCATAACTCAATATCTGACTATGAAGGACTGAACAGCTATAAAAACTGCTTTAAATCATTCTTCAACCCAAATTATTTAATCTTCCACATACTGCCACTAGATTCAGGCAAAAGGGATTTGATCTTATGATAAGTCAGCTTATCACATGAAGACAGCTAGCTGAAAACTTTAAATCCGGATCTGAGCTGGACTAAAGATTTATAGTTGTTGTCCCTTTCTTATTTTGTGTGACTACTATTGTATCTTTAGCTTCCATATGTGAAATTTAAGGAACAAAGAAGAAACCAAAATAGAACACATTTTTTAAAATTAAAGGAGCTCATCTATATATCTATTTTTAGAAAGTGACCCCCCCCCCTCAACATGGTGCAATTGCCTATGTTGTGTGCTCATGAGTCTCCTCTTTCACAGAGCCCTACCTGAGCTCAAGGCATGCAGTGCTGTGATGTACAGGCTGGGATCCTTCTGGAATACACAATGTAGCTCTCACCTGTTGCATTTTACTAAACTTAAATACCAGAGGCGCAGAATTTGAGGGACAGAAGAGTTTTCTGTGAACATCCGCCATCACTGTCACTGGAACTGGCATTGGTTCTCCTCTGTTGTGTGGCCACGTCACGGATCAGAAAGTTTTATTAATGCCTTAGGAGGAATTAATTTTAAAAACAGAAAGGCAAGGATAACTTAGGTAAAGTTCCTCTTTCCTAGTGTGTACGTGTAGTAGGGCTCTATTGGAACACAAAGATGTGTTCACGTGTGGCATAGGATGCTAATAGCTTTGTTTTCCATGATTAAAAAGTAACACACAAACAGTGGAAGCATTTAGAAACTGATTTTCTCTGGCAAACGCAATCTCTTTGGCTTTGTCAAGAAATTTTGCAGCTCCACTAGTAGTGTTTTTAGATGAATGTGATGATATGGCTTCAAGACACTGATTTTTTCTATGTAGTATATACTTTCAACAGTGCCATAAGAAACAAACAAAATACAGAGACGTGACTTGTGCTGGCAGTCACAGCTTACCTCTACAAGTCCTGTAAAGGAGTAGTTTTAATATCTACTCACTGATTCCTACACAGAGATATCCATTATATTATATTTAAACCAGTTTATGTTCAAAAAGTAGAACTGAAGAAACCTGACGTCCTAAAGGTGTGTGTCCTAAATCCCCAAATCTCACCAGCATGCATTCTTCATTTCACTCCACATCTCACTCACCCTTAGAAGGCAGGATTTTGTGGGTTGTTGAGGGCAGGGAGATCATTCATTGCCCAAGCAGTATCTGCCTCTCAAAAGTCCAATTCCCTTATGAGAGCAACCTAAGTCTTTCTGATTGAGCCAAATGCAGATTTTCACAGTTCATAGCAACTCAACATTGTCAAGATAACTACCTTGTGAAATTAGATTCAAAGGTTATTCAGGGACAGAAAAACTGACAGAGCATGAAGCACCCCCTTTGGAAAAAAAAAAAAACAAAACAAGACAACAAATAGCAACAAACACCTTCTCACATTGATATAATAAAATGCAACATATGGATAGCATAACAGCACTTTTTTGTATAAAACTTTCTTGGCAGACAAGATTTTAAACAACATTTTTTACCTGGGATGCAAGTAGTGCAGGAACAGTCTGTCATATATCTCTAAATAACACTTTTCATCTAAATATATTTTTTATGGAAAGCCATATTTTGAAAAGATCTAACAAATACCTGGCAAATTATGGCTCTAGGTAGAATGAATTTCAAAGGGGTGTGTGGGAGGTATCCATACAGAGAACGATCCCATATTTATTAGCCGCTTCCAAAGCATTATGTGCTATAATACACTATTAATTTTCTGGATATGTGTTCAACTGGCATTATTAAGAAGTTCAAAGCACTGAATAAATCTGGGAGATAATTTTTTTATTTATTTAACATAATTTAACCTCACAGCTTGACTGAAGGCAAAAAATATAAATTTATCCAAAAGCATAAAATCAATTTCACAAAAAACTTTTGAAAAGGTGATGTTCTTTAAAAGATTCAACTTTCCAAGTAGCTGCTTCTATTAAATAAACCTATGAGACTAATAGGTTAACAATATAAGAACAGAATGTCTGTGCATAGAGATATTTCTTTTAATGCACTGCCTTCCAAGGCCCTGTTCTAAGACATGGATGACAAATGGACCATCTAGTAGTTTTTAATTGCTAATAAATTCTGCACTACATGCTTAATCAAAGTTCCCCACGAATTTTAGGATGATCCCAGCTGTTATTAAAACTGCAAACCCCCAGGTTTATAAACTGAAATTAAAAAATTTTACTATTTACCATTCAGCCTTTCAAAAATCAGGGGGAAGATACACAACCCCATCATAGGACCCAAATTTAAGCTTTCTGCCTTATGTTTTTCAGATATCATGTTTCACAAGGTTTAAATAATTGGAGCTACTTGGAAACACTATTTACACATTAACTTTGCACATGAAAAATGGTTGGTCCTTCACTTGATCCGATCACTGAAAACTGCACTGCCCTCAATTAACTAATTCAAGGTAAGATGTTGTCTGCTTTTTTTTTTTTTTTTTCCTGGTAGGATGAAAGGCTTTAGGGTAGGATTAGTGAGGCCTATTAATTTTGGAAATTAAATGCTATCCTTTTGCTTGCCAGTATCTGCCTTTCCACCAAAGTCAGAAGAAAACATCTCTACTTTATAAGATAGCCAGCTGTGGCCTGAGCACAGCCCATGGAAATTTGCCCTTGCACAGTAAATACAAGTTCTCCCATGTGAGAGAGGAATGGGCTCTGAAGTTAACATTTAATTTTGTACCAACGCCACTTAAAAAGCTTTTACACTTTCTGTCATTACTCCACACCCTCATCAGGACCTTGCACTATTGCACTTTTTTTTTTCTGGCCACTTGTCCGGGGACCCCCACCTCTGATCCCCTTCCCAGGAGCCCCACTGAAGCTGAGCTATACCATGAGCAAGTGGGGGCCAAGAATGTCCCAGGCTGCTCCTGCCTTGCTCCCTGCTCTTCATGCACTGAGCTGTGACCTGCACACCCCCTCCTGCTTGTCTGCTGGGTCACTGGGACCTGCTGCTGCCAGCAGCCCTGCCCTGACATTTGCTACATCAAGTCTGCATAACGTTTTTTCCTAAGTTTCAGAATTTTTCCTCCCTTTGATACTTTATCAAAGGTAAAGCAGTGACCTGTAATGCATGCTTACAAGATCAGATAGGAAATATCTTCTATTCTTGCCAATCTCACCATTTGTTTTAGTCAATAAATTGCCTTTTTGAGTTCTTTGAGGTTTTTTTTGGTGTTGGTTTTTTTTTTTGTTTGTTTTGTTTTGTTTGTTTTTTTTTTCATGAAATGAGCAATTACAAGAAAAAGTCACTGAACTAAGGTGGTAGTAACATAAAACTCAGACCATGAACTGAATTTTGAATGGGCAGCTTTTCTGACTCCTCTATTAGCTGTTGTCTTCATATATTGCAGCAGAGGTAACAAGTGAAACTTCCACTCTGACAGAAGTGTAAGAAGAGGTATTGAAAGTCATGAGATCATCTGTTGGGATAATCCTGTATAAAGAGAAGATCACCATACAGAGTAGATCTACTTTGCAAGCTCAATTCTCTCAATAAATAATTACATAGCAAAGCACGATATAGTTGATTTGGATTAACATGTAAGGGTGATTAAACTGCAGTTCACAACACCACATGAGACAGGGGGTAATAACATTAAGTCATTTGTGCCAATTGAGAGGAACAGGCAGAGGAAGTGAAGGCCTAAAATGGCTGCATGGCAGTGAAGATGCTCTGTCCTGGTGACAAAGCCCTTTCAAAGAAGAAGGAAGGAAGAAGGAGGCTATTGCACACCCTGCCTCTGACCTGCAGCTGAAGGACTTAGCAACCAGGAGAGCACACAGTCAAACAAGGTTTATGAAATAGAGCATTGTGAAATGAAGATTGTGTGGTAAGAAGCAACATTTAAGGAGGAATTGAAACAATTTGCTTTATACAGGTACACAGATACACAGACATACTCATATTTCATAAAATAAATTGAAAATCCAGATTTGAACTCCCATGCTTCAGGGATTTTAACTATTATTTTTATTTTGACTCTTTTTTCTTAATTAAAAAGAAAAAAAAAACCCAACTGCTAAATAGCTACAGACAATTAGAATATTCTAACACTTCTACAGCCTCTTCCTCCTGCAGTTTTCTCACTTTGGGCTCTATATTCAGTTCAATATGTAAATTCACTATACAAGTAAGCTGTATGACTGAATTTAAGTAAAGCATTCAACTTTACGTCAGTTAAGATTTAATCACACAACTACTAATAATGTAGTCCATAGGCTCTCTTGAGCCTACAGAAACATGTTTTTATAATGAGGTCTGGAAAGATTTATCAAGACCATCATGGTTCCAGCATCCTCATGGTTCCAGTAAAGCCCAAGTTAAAACAAACATTTAAAAACACTGGTTTGAATTTTAGCCATGCTAATAAAACCAGAGGAAACTTTCCAATGGCTACTCAGTTGAAGTTTACTCTGTATCTTTACCTTAACTGAACAGGAATGTCTGGAGATAAGGATTCGTACTGTGATTAATGTTCAGCTATAACTCACCCGAAACAAATGGCTTCTCCAGCTTTTCTGGAGAAATTAATTGATTTGCTTTGGAAAAGGAATTAAGCCATGCCTGTATTTACCAATCAGTGGTTTGCCTCACAAGACCAATGTAATGTTAAGCTGATTTATTTTTATTGTTGTTTTCAGAATCCCAAATGTGCTATGTAAACCCAAAGAATTTAGATATAGGAATCTCTGGCAATTAAAATATTGATGAAGGTATAAACTTATTCATGTTGTATAAAGTTTTTATGCAGAATTATCTTATTAGAAACAGAATAACCTAAAATTTGTATTAGCTATATAAATTACAGATGTTAAATGACAAATGTAAAAATGAACACAGTAGTATCCTATACCTATATTTCAATGAAAAAATTTCAACTAGGAAAAAAATAGTAACAAGTGGAGCAAAAGTTTTGAAGATGCTGCCACAACTGCCACTGCCTACACTACATGGAGAGGAAGGTTCTATTATCTCACAGCCAACAGTAAACTTACACAGTCTATTTTTTCAGTTTGCTATTTCACATAAATATCCTTACATATAAGTTCCAGGTACTGTAAACATTGTTATAAAGTAAGTATTAAATATGGAAAAATAATGTAAAATCAAAATCTAAACATAGGAATGGAGAAACAGCCCAAAAGCAAACCAGCATACTCCCTTTCAATTTACTATTAAAAAAAAAAAAAAAAAGAAGATAAATATTTATCTCCGCAGAGCTTAAAAACCACTTACCTCTTTTACTAAATAGAATGATCTTGAATTGGCATAGTGAGTGCAGTAAAAGCAAGTATTGTCCTGGAGTTGATTTCTCAAACCAGAAGTACGCAGGGCTAAGTACTGAAGATTATGAAATACAGATATTTAGGCCAGGTTTCTCAAAAGCTTAGGCCAGGCAACTGGCAATGTGAGATGCTAAAAGCCTTTTTGGCTCTTTAAGCTTTCAAGACACTCCTTCCAATTCACAGAACCATAGAACATGACCACTCAGCTCTTGAACTGAAGAGAATAGTTGTCACAATTTTCCTAAATGACAAAATTATGCCTCATATACTTTCAGATTCATTAGTACATATATTTATAAAATGAGCACCTACCTTACATAGACATTTTTGTGTAATGATTGACTAGTTTCATATGAATGGTTTGTTACAATCATTGTAAAAATATTGTATCTCAATTCCAACCTAACCTATAAAAATAACTTTAATCTGCTGAGTCTCTTGATAAATTTGCCTTCCAGAGACAACAACCTATTAATTGGCAATAACCACTGAGATCTGTGATGAAGTCATGGCTGCTTTATCTCTAACAAGGTAATTCCATCTTTATGCAGCAAATTTTTCAGCTCCTCAGTGTTTTGTCACTCATTGAGATCCATTAGGAATTCCAACATCTTCTTCCATTATTACATAAACTTGTATATTATGTGTTTTCTGAAGGCAGGGTGGACACTTAGTTGAATGCATAGAGGTGGATTTTATAAAGCTTGTAATGAAGCACAGAGAAGCATCAACCTTGTGAGACTGTTATCTTTAAGGCGCAACTGACACAAGCAGCACATTCCAAAACCTGCCTGTATGTCATTCCTTCATGCGTCCATCTCCCAGCTGAGCCAAGAGGGTGTGAGATAGCACATGTGCCACAGACTCATCTAACTTCTTTTCCACTAAACAGAGCTATTCTTGCTAAGCAACACACTGAGGGAAACAGGAGTTTTCAAAACCTTTATTTTAGTCATTTAATACAGCTTTTGAAACAGGTCCAGTCCCACGGGGCTCCATCTGCAAAAGATTTTTTAAGAGCATATGACTAATTGTACAAAGTAAATCAAGGATAAATTCCTTCAGAGGGGGTGCACAAAAACATGTATCACTGATTGGGTAAAAGGGCCCAAAGACTATCCATGTGTCCTTTTGAGAGCCAATACACAGCTCACACTATAATGTTGTGGACTGAGGACAGGCCGTATTGGAGCCATTCATGGTAACCCCTAAGGAAATCAACTCACCTTTCCCTGTTTTTCTTTCATTAATTCTGAGAGGGTGCAGCCCGGGAGCTCAATGGTAGAAGGCACAGGGAAGAAATTCTGAATAGCTCTGAAAGGGATCTTCCTAGTGGAGTCAGACAATTCTCAAATGCCATGGGAAACACAAGAGGAGGAAACACATTACTCCATGACCTCTACCAAAATATAAAATGGAGTCAGAAGCAAGATACAAGATTTCATCCCAATATTAATTAAAATACCCATGAAAAACAATCACACTCTTGTCTGCTAGAGCACCTATACACAAAGTTTATGTTTGTATTGCAGGTGCCTTAACAACATGAGCTCTTTGTATGCTCCTGGTTCATCTGTATGATTCCATACTTTGGTTCGTGGCTACTGGATATGACTGTTCTCATCAGACAAAGGGAAAAAATATGTGAAAAAAAAAAATAAATATATATATATGTGTGTGTGTATATATATAGTGTGTGTGTGTGTGTGCGTCAGATCTGGGCGTAGCTCACAGCATATTCATGATGAGAAGAGTTGGAGAACACAGGCTGAATAGGTGTGAAAGAACACTGAGAATGACACTCTGACCAAAGCAGCTGATGAGAAGCATCTCTATGGGAAATATTCAGTTGTACCAAGCCAAGATCCAGGCAACAGCTGCAGTATTTCAAAGAAACACTGTGAGCTCCAAGAAGCAGCAGCTTAGAGGAAACTCTAGAGATGCATATGGAATTCATCCAGTATTAAAGTGTTTCATGGTATGCCACACTTACACGGGTGAAATGGAAACTCACATGAGTTACAGATTCCTACCTTTGGCTGTATATTTTTATATCCTTTCATCATATCCCAGTGAAACACAAATGTTGAATGTTTACACAGCTCTCAAATACCAGTTTCCAGGATCTTTTACTCATTGTGCAAGAATACCATTCTGTAATATTTGTAATCGTCAATGTCTTACTCCTTACCACGCATTTTGCAAAATTTTTTGATTGCTGTCTCTTGACTGTGTTTAATAAACATAGCAAACATTTCACAGCTTTCAATGCCTACCTACACCACTATCCCCTCCCTGCCTCAATAACTGATGTAAATGCTGTTTTTTTAATTGCTTCTTTCAAGTATTCAAAATCAGTCACTGTTAGAGATGAAATACAAAGCAGGATGTTTTGATGAAACATATGGCAGACAAAACCTCAAGCAGACTGATAGGGATTATTGGCAGTTGTTCTTTTTCACTCCCCATTCTGCAGGGAATAAGATGCTGCTAGAGACCATCTGGGAAATCCATCTAGCAAATCCCTTGTTGTTGTAGGGATCTAGGACATCAACCATGATTCCAGTTCCTCACTGTTTTCGGTGGCATATTACAGCTGCACCACTGTTGTTTTCTATAAGGCAGAAATTTATTAATCAGAACTCTGTGGACATTGTGAATTGAAGTCTTGCATATCCTCTTGGAACAAATGTCTATCATCTAGGTTCCCCTTTACAGAAGACTAGACTCATGAATTAAAGTTAATTCCTCACAATCCTATATTCAGGTAAGTAATACTGTTATCTTTATCTATTATTTTGTTCATAGAAACCAAAATTTAAGATAGGTCTTCCATGGGTCAGAAGAAGATGGAGGAGAATGACGAGAAAAGCTGAACCAGCAAAAGGCAAGCAACAAAAGGAAAGATGAAAGAGAACAAAATAGTTGAATAGTTTTAAAGTTGAATTCTACTTTTCTTTCCCTCTTTCCTCTACTAAAAAATTGATCTATTCACTTCTCTCACATCACCCAACAAATCCAGCTGCTTGAATAAGTGTCCAAAAAAAAGCATTCGGGGTTCTAATGTAATTAATTATTCCCAGCAATTGCTATGGAGAGCTCACAAAAGCACAGCTTGAAAGTGTATCAAGCATTCAGCAAGATATTTGACTACTGGCATTCATTCAACAAGAAAAAAGATTAGCAAATGAGATATCTGTAAGACAACTAATAAAAATTATATTTATTTTTAAATCTCATCAATATATTGTTATAAATGTCATTAAAGATGAAAAGCCTTTGTCTTCTTTCCTCTCTTTCCGCAGGACGTGTCTTGGCATGTAGAAAATAATTCAATACAGGCAGAAAAAATTAGGAGTAACATTCATGATTATCAAGTTCTTGAATAACAATATAGTTTTGAAGGAGTTGAATGTGTAGAAAGTAGCCAAATAGGAAGCCATTCATCACAGATTGGTTTTGAGGATCAGCTCTCCAACCTCAGCATCTGAAAAATTAAAAAATGACAGTTCATTAAGTGTAAATAATATTGCGACTAAACACAATCACAATAGGTAACAATTATTGCTGCCCCATTATATCTTGCTCAATTTACCATCAAATAGTGTTTTTAAATGTGTTTAATCTTCCAAGAGCAAGAGTTGCTCTCAGTCTTTTTCTAGGTGGCAGAGAAGCTGCATATGTGATAACAGAAGAAGAAAAAAGAGCAGAAAATCATTTAATGTCGTAAAACTTCAACACAAATTCAATTTCCTTCCTAATGGGGAAAAAAACACCAACAAACTACAACAAAAAAACCCCACAAATATAAGAGCTAGGGATTAACAAGGTCCAGCCTTGAAGGTGTCTATCAGGAACAAATCTAGGTTGAATGAACAAGAATTTGCCTGAAAGGTACAGACATGTGCTCCCAGACTGATAAGTTATAAAACATTCTTCGCTGTAGACAGGGAAGGAAGTAATTTCAGACCTTACCTCTTTGATTGCAGAGGCACTTAATAGCTTCCTTTCTTGTCTGAACCGATGTCCAGCCTCTAAAAGCAAGTTGGAGAAAGTCCTGCATCTTCTCCGCATACAAGTGCTTCTTGTTTGATATGAGTGATGAAAGACTCCAAAGGTAAAAGTGTATGAGGATAGACAGCTGGATCTGTAACACGCATTCAATCTGGAATCAAGAGCACCACTTCCTGGTACTTGACCCATGTGCTCTTCCTCCTTCAGAAAAAACCTCTGAGAAAATTTCTAAGAGGTCGCATCAAAACTTATTCTCTTCCATGCCAGCTTTACATTAGCTGGGATTTCATACACATATGGAGCCAGATCGTGTTCTCCATCACAGGTATGTAAATCTGGAGTAGCATCATCAGCTTCCATTTAACTGACCTGGAGTTACATCATTGTAATGAATGCCCTGCAGGAATTCAATTTCACTTTCAAGAGCTTTGAGTGAACATGAAAACATGTTACTAAATGTACTTCCAATGGGAAGAATTAGACACAGAACTGATGGTATCATAGACAAAGGACTTTGATGAATGTGACTGTTAGAGAACACTACAGAATTCATATTTTCTGACAAACATGACACTGATTTTTTTTTTCATGCAGCTGCAGTGGCATGAAAAACATGCTCTTCAAAACAATGACGTATTAAGCCATTTATTATGGGTAACCCCCAAAATCAGAAGATTCAAGTCTGGAAAAAACAGTGTTCTATAAAACCATAGTTGTTACACTTGAACAGTGTTCATTAAACCACTAAACTAACATAAAATATTTTTTGGTACTAAAGAGCTTCTCAGTGACCTCTAACAACTTTCCTACAAAAGAGCAGCAATAAAAGAACTTTTTTTTTCTTCATAGAACAAACATGGTTTATCCAAACAACAAATAAATTGACTTTTAGAGTCAGAAAACTGATTTTCTCAGTTTGCTTGTTTTCTAAAAGTAGGGAAGATTAAAACCAAGGTGTCAGATAAAATGGTAGAGTAAAACATAAAGGACTCAGACTTTTTGAGAGCAACTTCTAAAACCCCTATGCATGAAGCAGAAATTCATTGGGAAAGAGAAAAAAACAGTCTAATTTGTAGGTGCGTGGGCAGAAAAAAAATAGGAAGTCACAAAACTGCTTGCATACACTTTTTGTTCACCTTTCATTGAAGTTCTCCATGCATAGGAGAAGAGAACAGGCTTATCTTCTATTGTAGTTTATCTATCTCCCAAGAAGAAAAAGCACTGACATGCCAGTTACCTTTGCACAAACTTGAGCATAGCAGAGAAGGAAGATACATACTTCAACAGAGCACTTGAGCCTGCCTTCACACACCAAAGACATGTAAAGATGTAGCCTTGTATCATCTACACATGATGGTGGCAGGGATGGATTCTGCCTTCAGTTCACTTCTTTTAACATCTTTACTTTTAAATCTCAGTACAAACTATTTCCACAGATTTATGGAAATGATGGAACCCATTGGGTAAACTGGATGGCAAAGCTTTTTAAGGCAAAGATGGAAAATGTCACCATCCTCCCCTCAGTACTACGACTGGAGTGATGAAAGCAGACTGGACCCTAGTGGAGCTGCAGACCCATTCTGTGCTGGTATCTCATTGCTCCAAAGTATTTGTAATGCTGGCTTTGCCTTCTGCCCCACTCCTGTCGTTGTTTGCTCAAAATCTAGTATGGCACTACTTGTAGTACATGTTCTAAACCTTTCACCAGACTTTGCTTCACTCTTCATAAGTTATTTATGACAGTAGCAAACAGTATTTCATGCTAAGTCTCTTCCTAGTCCTCACAATAAAGACATGAAATAAGGCTGTCATCCCCCTGGACTGCAGACTCTTAAGATACTTCCATAAACAAAACAGTAGTCAGTAACATATGGCATTGCTTGAACACTTTCTATCTGACCACAGAAATGGAATAAAATATACCAGTTAGAACACACAAAACAAAAAAAGTCTAATTTCTTCTTATGCCATACCTAGGTAGTGAGATACAACTTCAAGCAAGGGAGACAGTGAAAAGTTCTGAGGAGAGAAGAGTTGGAATCAAAAAATTCTTCCTGACAGGCTAAACTCTCAATCCAGATTAATTATCTTAACTTGGGCATTTAGCAAAATAAACTAGATGGGTAAAAGGGTATTTTCTTTGTACTGAAAAAGCCAACACGCAGAGTTTAGTGGTATTCTCAAAAGAGGAGGAGACACTTCTATCTTGCCCTTTCCACCTTCCCTTCTGCTTAGAGCTGATGTAACCATATCATATAAGGACACAGCACAATGCTCCCATTTAGCCGAAACCTGTCTATTCCACTTGAATATAAATAATCAATGATGATGAAAGAAAAAAAAATTAATTCTTAAATAAAAAAAGAAAGGAAAAAAACCTCAAAACAGCATATCCAACAGTACACAACACTATTCTTAATAACATGCAAATTCCCAAAGTCTTCATTATAATTCCTACTTCAAGTAGCTGCACACCTGTTTAACATTTTATTAACAACTTTTTAAAATAAATTATTTCATAAGTTTCTTGATAGGCCTCTATCAGTCTCAATTAAAAGTGCACTGCAATTCCTAAGGATTCCACTTGCTTTAAAAGAAGCCACATGCTGTCTTATTTTCTGACCATGGTCATTTCCCCAAGGAAGCCTGCAGACAGCAGCACAGGGAAGTAGACAGGCAGTGACTCCACTTGCCTGAGAAACACAATGTCAGATATGATGAAGTTCACTGGATTTAAGGAATGACCTTCCACCTTTTGCTAAGATGCAATCACATCTTTTAGAAGGAAAGAGAGTGAGGAAGAAATACATCCAGACTCTACCTTACTTTTTGTAGATGGTGTCTATCTGTGGCTAAATTCATGTGCACTTTTGGAAACCAGATGGATTCACCACAGATAACAACAGGCTCATCAGTATAACTGCATACACAGGT
Organism: Passer montanus; assembly: GCF_014805655.1. NCBI lineage: Eukaryota > Metazoa > Chordata > Aves > Passeriformes > Passeridae > Passer > Passer montanus. The sequence goes on along the minus strand of NW_024363160.1, from coordinate 14,567,638 downwards.
CAGGCTGCTTGGACAGTTGGCCTGGTTTCCCTCAGTAATGATGAGCTCCATCAAAACAGATGCTACAAGATTCTACAGCTGGACTAACCACTGAAGATGACTAAATTTTAACTGGGGTTTTGTGCAGGAGTTTCAAACTTCACCCAGGACCTCATACATGCTCTGGCTTTCAGATGCCATACAAGGTTACAGCCTTTAAATATTTCTTGGAGCAGGGCCTATGTCAAAAGCAGACGTGCCAGGCTAACCTGCCATAGTGTGGATACATGCATTACAACAGTAATGTGTAAGTGTTTGAAGTTGCAATTGCTAGAAGCAAACAGCCCCTGGCAATGGCCCATGACAATAACACTGTTCTTTACATCAAGCTGTAGAAAAAAGGCTGAGAAACACTTCAAAAGCCCAGCATTAAAGGAGAGACAGACAGATTTTCGTTTTAGAGGCTACATGAAAACTCTGCCTCATGGTGAACAACTGTAGCTATAATGACATGCACATGAGAATGCAGTATTATAATTAAAGGTCATGGTATGCAGCAATCATTATTTACTGTTCTCTCCTTTAAAACTATCCTTTACTTTCCAGACTTAAAGGAAATATTTCTTATCTTGGGCAATTTTTCAAGAAGCCAAATACAAACTTGAGCTAAACATAATGCCATAATGCATATTAACTTAGGCTATCATACATCCAGAGGGACTCGAGGTGTCCAACTTTCTACCAGAAATTTCACCTGGTAGAAATAAAGAAAACCAATTATTTGCAATTAGTAGGCATCTTGACAAAATGGGCATGTGTGTTGTCCTTGTTACCTCATTTTAATGCCTCTCCTAGGCATTTATGATCAGTAGCATATATTTCTATCTGAAAAATCCCACAAAAAAGTTTTTGCATATTAGGAGTGCCCCTTGCAATGCAGACATAACAAACCATTTATTAATCCAGGTAAAATAATGGCACAATGTAAGTATGACTGGTGAGCTCAAAAGCCTGTTTTCCCATAATATATTAAAATAGCGTTGTTATCCAAATGCAAAGGAGACAAAATCATTTAAAAGGAGTAGGCTTGCTGGATTTAATGAAATAAATAATGAAGAAGAGATAAAGCTATATAATAACTTTTCAAAATAAAATATATGGTAAAGGAAGTAGCAACAACAAAAGAATCAGCAAAAAAACCCTCAGTGCTACAGAGACTTCACAACAGTCATACAAAAACCCAGCAGGCTCACACATAAGTAATGATCTGAAATAATGTATATATGCATGTAGCTATTTGAATTCATACAACCAGAGCATTTGCTGATGAATACTTTCTAAGTATTTTCTAGTACAAAGACTCAGACTAGTTAAGTTAAACTTATATGTATTCTTGCAGCTATGCAAAATTTCACAAACTTCAGTTTAGCCCTAAATGGATGTAGAAAATTCTGCTGCTGTGAACAACTAGGTCTTACTGGAGGGTCCATTTCCTAATATAAGCTCAATAAAAGTACATATTATAAAGTGTATATATATACACGTGTACATATATGCATTAAACACTATGAAAACCCATTTTGTCCTTGCACAACAAATTTTCAGTGAATAGTAAAACATTTTGGATCAGATTTTAGGGTTGTTACAATTCGGAACTCCCTCCACAGCACTCAGGTTCTTTTCATAAAAAGAAGAGATTACCACACATGTTCACTGCCTGAACTGAGGATTCAAAGTAACACTGTCCACTGAAATGTCATACATGTTTAAAGAGTGCTCCTAATACCAGTTTTAAAAGTCATATTCTGAAGTAACTGAACTGAGCATTCTTTAAATAATATACTGTAGTTGTTCACAGGGTTAACTTGCTTTTCAGGCAAGAAAACTTAGTTTATTATTAAAAAACACAAGCCCTGCATTTCTCACTAATTACGTCCTCTCTGTCCATAGGCCTGATTCTAGGAAAATCTTAAGGATCCCTGTTTTGACATCCAAGATTTTTTGCAGAATGATACCACTATTTTAGCAAACTTTCCCTGTAGCATAAGCATATAATTGCTTCAAATAGATATGGACAAGATGAATATTCTGAAAATTTAACTTCCACAAAGAAATAACCATTTTCAAGAAAGACTTACGTTTTAGCTCTCATGTTTTCAAAGAAAATACGATGGAAAAACTATCGTTTTTATGTCAACAGCTTCTTCTGATCAAAATTCTTCAGCCAATATACGATTATCTATCAGAACATATCAGCCAAGAGATCCTCCTAGCTCTATTCCTTTGCCTCTGAGTTTCACAGTCTTGACTATCCCACGAGACTAACATCTTGTGCAGGTTAAATGGGACATTGAGGAAGTTTGAGGAAGCATAATGTATTTCTTCCTCCAGTACTAGCCCAATAATTCAAATATATGTAGAAACTAGATATTTTCTCCAGTATCTCATCTTACAAATCTCTAACAAATTTTGTTTATCCCAAGATTCTGTTCTTCCTGAAGTCTTTGTATTTAATAATCCTTACTGCATATCTAATTAATCATATACTTAAATGAACTCTAAACATCAACATGAGTTTCACTAGGACAAAAAGAGGAGATAAATCTGCATATTGTTGGCAATATAGAGTGGGCAGGATGACAGTGAGTGTGAAAGAATGTATTGATGTGGGGGATGATTCTGGCCTCTTAAAATTTGTAAAGAATGAGATGGCTTTGATTGTCATCTAAATTCATTACAGATTTTTAACAGTTTTTGATACATTTTTCTTGCATCTGAGTTGGAACTGATTCAAATTGGAAAGTGAACATTAGGCTATGTTCTTGTCTTAGCTATAAATGACTGTTACATTAAGACTCCTCCCCATCTTTGCCAAGCTTATTTGTGTATTTGCAAGAGTGATGGCACAAGCAACAATCTACCTCAGGCAAAAGAGCCTGTGTGTCTGTCAATATTTGGGTGATGAGCCTATAAAAGGTTCATTAGAACAATCTGCCCCGAAGCAAAAGATACCGTTCATATCAGCCAATTTGAGACCCACTGTGCAACTCAAAACACTGAGTAAATCCAGCACTGGGGTTCACACACAGAGACTACAGCAAGTCAGACCATTTCCTATAAATGCAAGTTTGTGAGAAAAAAAAAGTATTCCATACAGATAAACAGTTACTCATAAGGATTTCATGGAGAAGTGTTGGGATACAGGATTTGCTTAATGTCTATAGAAAGACTATAAAGCTCCCATTTAGTCTTCCTTTGTTCTACCCACTAAAACTCGGACGCTTAAGTTATAAAATCATTACAAGGTTTTACTTTTACTCCACAGGCAATGAAGATAGGAGAGAAAACCTTAGTATGATTAAATGTTGTTCTCTAGATATCTCTCATGTATTATCCCTTTCTAAGTATGCTTAAGGATTTTAACACTCCTGTTTCAAAGCCCTGTAAAAACATGTCTCCATTCAAGGTATATCTATGTTGTCAGGCTACTGAAAGCCAGTGAGTAGCATTCATAGTCTTTGGATCCAGGACTCACACCCTATTATTGCTGCTGTAAAAGTGGTAAACCCGCTGGTCATCAGATACTAATTAAAAAAAAAAAAAAAAAAAAAAAAAAAAAAAAAAAAACTACCCACTAAAACTCGGACGCTTAAGTTATAAAATCATTACAAGGTTTTACTTTTACTCCACAGGCAATGAAGATAGGAGAGAAAACCTTAGTATGATTAAATGTTGTTCTCTAGATATCTCTCATGTATTATCCCTTTCTAAGTATGCTTAAGGATTTTAACACTCCTGTTTCAAAGCCCTGTAAAAACATGTCTCCATTCAAGGTATATCTATGTTGTCAGGCTACTGAAAGCCAGTGAGTAGCATTCATAGTCTTTGGATCCAGGACTCACACCCTATTATTGCTGCTGTAAAAGTGGTAAAACCACCCCCGAAAAAACATAAAAATAAAAAAAAAAAAAAAAAAAAAAAAAAAAAAAAAAAAAGGAACTTGTGACCAGTAAGATCAATGGGTACATTCTATGACATGTGCCATTTCTTCACCCTCCCTACTGTAGGGCCTCATGAAAAACACCGTCCTAGAAAGCTAGCTAACTTAATCTGTAAAATCTGTCTTTATCTACAAAATAACACCCTTGCTTCTCCTTACCCACATAATAGAAACAGCGAAAAGCCCTCAGGGGATTACAGCTTCTTAAAGCAAACCTGTCAGTTTTAATTCAGGCTAGGCGCCTGCATAACACAATCATGAAGAAACCAAATCAGGTCCTTTCAGATATTGATAATTCACTGGTAGGAATTCTCTTGGCCATACGCACTTAACATTCTTATGGATTAATTCTTGTCCAGGTTTTGGTGAGAAAGAGTTCATTTTATTCCTACTAGCTGGTATAGTGCTGTGTATTGGATTAAGTATGAGAATAATATTGATATCATACTGATGTTTTAGTTGATGCTGAGCAGCACTTACCCCAAGTAAATGGTTTTTCAATTTCCCAGGCTCTGCTGGTGAGCAGGTGCACAAATGACTGGAAGGGAGCAAGCCAAGGACAGCTGACCCAAACTGGCCAAAGGGATATTCTGCACCACAGAGAGAATTGCCCAGTATATAAACTGGGGGGAGCTGGCCAGAAACTGTCCATCACTGCTCAGGCACTGACTGCGCGAGCAACTGTATTGTGCATCACTGGTGTTTCTTGGATTTTATTCCTCTTTTGCTTTTTGTTCTATTCTTTTTCATTACAATTATCAGTAGTAGTAGTAATAATATTAATATAATTTATTTCAATTATTAAACTATTCTTCTCTCAACATATAGGTTTTACCTTTCTTCTATTCTCCTCCTGACTCCACCAAGGCAGAGAGGGGACAGGGGAGTTAGAGAGTGGCTGTGAGGTACTTAGTTGCCAGTTGGGTTTAAACCATGCAAATTCTACAGATACATAATAGAAGTGATGAGATGGTCATCTGTAAATATACATACATATATCTCTCCATATTTATACATACATACATACATACATACATACATATATATATATATATATATGTATCACATTATTTACATTTTTTTTCCTAATTGGTAATGTAGGCAGTTCTTAATAAATGCATTGATAAAATTCATGTCTGATGGAGAACTACACCATTTTTGCCCGTGTGTCAGCACAATATATTTGCCTATGCATATATATTCACTCGTGTACATTCACATACACTTAATGTACGTATGCATCATATACGTGTAACAGAGCATACAAATCTACATATGGCATTTAAGTAATGATCTGACAAACATTAGACACATCACATTAAGTGCTTAGCTGAGAATAACCTCTGGTTTGGCCTCACAAATCTTTTTCTTTTCTGAACTACCTGCTTCATATCTGAACCATGTGGAAGCATCTTACCTTGCTTCCATTTTCTCTTGCCTCCCGTTCCATCTTGAGATCAGAAATTAGGAGAGTCTTGTATTTGTTCTTTCCATTACTGCTGTGATCATCTAGTCTGTATTCTGAAGTCAGCTGAGCAGAGAGGGGACTGTCACTCAGGTTCAGAGGCTGCTCATCCTGCTCCAGATTTGTTTTGCCATTACTGTTGGTTTCTGCCATCTCCCTGCAGTGTGTTCCCCCTGAAGCATTGGAACTGTGTCCCACGGTCTCATTGCCATTAAAACTCTCTGCGGCTGAATCATCTATTAAAAAAGATACATTTTCAGTCACATGCCATATAATCATTTCTGTCCAGTTCAAAAACAATTTATATATTCACAATGTTTTTTTTCAAAACAGAATGAAAGCTGTTTTTTATTACTAGCACCAGTAAATTTCTGTAAAAAGAGCAAACACACTCCTCCATGTTTTGAAGTAAAAACGTTAAGTAAAATCCATAAAACATTATTAAGTGAAGGGGCATTGTCTGAGCTGACACTTTAGTACCACTGTGTACATAAAGGATAATCACAAAGGATTTTTAGGGACAAAGTGATAAAGTCTGCCTTGATCAATCTGTCTGTCCATATGGCTATGGATCTATTTAGATTCTTATACCATACTCATTAGTGCACTATCACATATTTCTGAAATCAACAGAGGTGCACGTGGTACTGAGAGAAAATCTGAATCTCAAGTTTTAAGTGTGCAGAACAGCATGTGTCATATCCATAAATATCTTTTTGCAGAGATACAGTGTAAATACATCTGATGTGTTCACTGCTGGCAGCAGAGATTACACTAGAAGAGCTGATTCCAGACTTTATTTTGTTCAGGTGCCCATTCATTTCTTTCATTCATTTTGTATTATAATATACCTAAAAATATCGATAAATAGTGGAGGAAATTATACACCTGAAAGCTCCATCCAAAAACTCTGAATGTGTCATTGCTACCCTTAAGATTTTACAGCTGGATTGTATGATTTTAATATGTGTCTTCATGTACTTATGGATTTGTGTATCCTGTCCTTGTCAGTACTGGAATTTGCCAGCTGTCCTACCATTCAGTCCTTCTTTATTACTAAACAATCGTTTGGCCAAGAGGCTATCCAGTAAAACATTTTATTTTTCAAAGGATTAAACAGCAGTAGAATTTGGCACTCACTTTGCCCTCTTCTTGTTCTCTAAAGCACCTCTGTGTTGGCAATTTACAGGGTTTTGCTAGCGGTGGAAACACCTGCCCAGGGCTCTACAAGCATTCATTTGTTGCAGACTATGAAGCTGGAAACAAAACTGAGGGGTCAGCAGTCAGGAATGCATTCAGATTGAAACTGGAGATACGGAATGAGATGGACCTTAATATATCAGCACCTTAATATACCACCTTTTTGGGCCCATCTAAACAACAATGGAAAAGAAGCAAACACGTTTATACACATGAGGAATTTAAAAAAAAAAAAAACATCAGGACACATACTTTAACAGATCTCAGAAATACTCATACTTGGGCCCATCTAAACAACTTCCATGGAAAAGAAGCAAACACATTTATACACATGAGGAATTTAAAAAAAACCATCAGGACACATACTTTAACAGATCTCAGAAATACTCATACTTTAACTACATGATTAATCAAATTATTGACTCACCATCATTATTACAGTAAAAAACAACTATTCACTGCTCTCAGATAAGATTTTTAAAAGAGAAGAAAATAGTGGATAAATGGGTAGTGATGTAATTCAATTGAATACTTAGAAAGCCAGAGACAAGCTATCATACATCATTCTCTCACTTGCTGCACTCAAAAAACATTTTTATGCCATAAATATATACAGGACTGGGCATGCAGTACGAACATATTTTTTAAAAATTGCTTTGTATTGTAAACCTGTAAAAAAATCGAATTTTCTAACAATTACAAATTAAGAGTCATAATTTTAAAAATTGTATTTGAGGACCATTTTTTGTTTTTCTAAAACAGCTGTATAACTAATGGCTACAATAAAAAACAACCAACTATGCTTTGGTATGTATCACTTTTACATTATCTCTTGGGAATACCAATGTATATACAATAAAAAACCATAACATCCCTAGAATAAGACTTTTAAAGGTGTACACCAAACAAACTTGTAACGGAGCAATGCTACTTGGGGATTTCAGCAATCTAAGTGAATAAAAAGAGCAGGATTTATCCCTAATAAAACTTATATCATGCTCTGGGACTTTTGTCTTCAAGGCCATAACACATAAAAAAGGCTAAAATTCTAACATACTCACAGAAATAAATAAGCAGTTTTACTATTCCAAAATAGATAATGTAATTCTAATATAGGGTCTTTATGTTTTTTTAAGAAAATAGACACATTTCCAACTTATTTTAAAAGCTCTGAGTAACAAAGAAACCTAGGTACTTTTTAACAGAGAAACACTTTGATTACTGTTGTGTTTAGGACTGTTAACAGATAATTGGCTTCTTGATTAACAGTTTAAAAAGTGACAGTTTGTTTCAAATTAATTAAATCAGTTACTGAATGGGTCACTGAGAGAGGGATGCTCTTCCCTTTGAAGGGCTCAGAAAACTCCCTGCTGTCGGCAGCAAAGGCAGAAACAAGTGAGTAACCAGAGGATACAAAGCACCACTTAAAAGGTGGGGGCACTGCCTAGCCAGCAGCACACAAGTCTGATCCCTCGGGAACTTCTGTGGGCTGGCACTCGTGTCCCGGCTCATGCAGTGCAGAGGAACCACCACCAGGACACAGAATGGGAGTGATGAGAGCTGTGCTAAGAGCTAGATCCAGGAACAGCCAATTCTCAAGCACAGCTGTTAGTTTTGCCTAGCAATAATGCCTTAATTTCTTTTTTTGTTGCCCTGTACGACATATGGTTGACAACTAAACTTTACAAATGTGTGAGAATGTTACAATGCAGAAGAAAAAATAATCTTATGTTTGTTCTAAAACATGACCACTCAAAATAACTCCTATGTTGAGTAAATGTGATCAATACTCTGAAACAGTAGAAAGTTTTATAAGATTTTTGCTTTTCTTTGCAAAAGCTTAGTTACTTGACGGCAAATCTCAGTTTCTACTATAACGTCAAATATCAGTTCTTACAGTAATTTAACCTTGCTTTTTAGAGATGGGAATTTGTTTGTCAAGATAATGGCCAGGAGAATGGCCACAATGGGTATGGTATAAACTGCACTTTTGTCAAGTAAACAGAAACATGTATTTCCATAAAGGAGATGAAGAAAAAATAGAAAGTGGTTTAGCAATAGTTTCTTACAGATGTTACCAAGGTAACCAGATTACAAGGTTTAGTACATTCCTCCTCCCTGGGCAGCTGTCTATTTTTCCTAAGAATAAGGCTACTTTAAAGCAAGAGTTTCTCAGAAGGTATCATAAACACAAAACACACCAGGAATGACTGAGTCTGGGGAAAAAGGCAAGAGGGTCTTGCCCAGGAGAGGAGAGTGATGTTCATCCTTGGATACAGGCAACCACAGCCCAAACACCTTCTGACCACTCCTGGGCCTGCAGGGACTGCAAGCACTCATGGTCATCACATGGATGTCAAGGGGCAAGAACAGATCCATGGAGACCTGTCCCTCAGACCACGTTCCTTCCCCAGTGGTGACTGCCTCTGCCAAGGGCAGGAGGTGAGATCTCATCTCCTGACAGCCCCTGGTGCAGATGCTGAGTGGGGCTGCACCTGAAGCAGAGACAGCATCGGGACCAGCAGTTTGCTCGCAGTTTTCTCACCTTCATCTGTCACAACACCTCAGCAACAATGAACTGCTAATACCAAAAACCTCTTCTTTTACCAAGTATTTTTTCCCCTCCATTCAGTAGAGGCAGAGCATGGTGGCTTGGCAAGAGCTCAGGGAAGAAAGGGCTTTGTCCTGCTATGGCCACTGGTCCCTACTCCTTGTTGGGAGCTCCGTAGAGATGAAGTCCACCCCAGAGGCAAGGTCCACCCCAGCCTGGCACACGTGGGGCAGCAGCCATGAACCCACCGCAGAGCTGCCCACCCATACACAGGAGGCTCAGCAAACCACAGCATTCCTCTCTGGGCTCACTCCAGCCTCCCTTCCCACAGCTGGCTCATGAGTGCAGCATTAAACTCCACTGAGGCAAGAGCACCACATTTTCAAAACCTGTGTCTTGTCTGAACCATCTCTGCAGGAATTTTATGGAAGGATCTCAAGAGAAGCCTGCCACAGGCACTGGGAGATGAGAATGGGGAGGGAGGCGGGGGCGTGCAAAGGGGCCCCATGCCTTGCACTGGGTATTGGGGCAGTCATAAAAAAAGCTGTGGGATGAGCTCACGTCTTCATCACCAGCCAGGAGCTGCTTTTATCCAGAAGTGTCAGCAATGACAGAAAATCAGCCATCAAATGCTGCTTGCTCAGGGCAGGACATGTCTTTGGGAACTGTGCAGCTGTCAAGCCCTTATTCCAGAACGCTGGAAGACTGGAAGTAAATCTACAACTGGTTTTGGTACTTAAGCCTGAAAAGGGAGTCTATCTGCAAAATATGTATTCACATCTGAAAACACCTATGCAGAGATCCTCTTCCAGGGATTAAAGAGCACCACCCCTCTAACAAGCAAAACACTCTAAGAGCAGAGGGAAAGTATCTTTGGATCAGGCAGCAGCCACATTCTTGCTGAAGCATAGGACACTCTCTATGCTTAGGCACAGACTTCTCACTCATGGACCAATATTTCTTAAACCTCTTGGTGCCAAAACCTCCTTCTTCCACCTTGCAAACTGCTCCACACTGATCCTGTGGTCGTCTGAGCAACACCCTTTGGACACCTTTAGTCCAAATATTCTCCACGTCAGACATAATTGATAGAACAAGGGGTAGTGGCTTTAAACAGAAGAAAAGTAGGTATAAGTTAGATATTAGGAAGAAATGCTTTACTGAGGTACTAGAAAAATTTGCCACAAGAAGTTGTAGATGCCCTGGGAGTGATTAAGGGCACACTGGATGGTGCCCTGGGCAACCTGGTCCAGTGGAATCCTGTTCTACAGTTCTATGATTCTAATTCTCAAAACAAAATCTACAGCAATTTTTTTTACTTCAGTTAATGTCTTATCACATTACATTACAGCTTCCAGTTCCTCCTTCCAGATCCCACTGAGACCAGCAAGATACAAAGTGACACCAGCTTTATTTTTGAACACATGAGAATTCCAGATTCCTGCTGTGAACTTTCCAAGCTCATTTCAGTCATCACTGTGCTAGCTTTTCTCTCTGCTTTTGAAGGAAATTTGGAAATGGGGGAAGAAAAGACAATGCCAAAGAAAGCCCAAGCAAACAGATGCTTTGAGTTTTGATGCTTGGAACTATTGCATCGTTCACTTCAATTCTCTGCCACAGACATTCACATTATCATGGCCTAAATCTCTGCCCCAACCCAATTTCCCTGTACATCTTAGATTCTGCAAGGTGATATCAGTGGCAGCTGGTATTTTAAGGACACTCATTTAGAGCAGGAAACTAGGTCTTAATTTATAGGAATGTTCTCCTACTTTCTCCTACAATGTCTAGATTTATGAATGGGCAAACAACATATATAGCTAGAATTAGAGATTCTTTGGTTACAAGTTAACATACAGTCTTCAGCTCTTTGGGGGTAAAACGACTACCAGATATGCCAAATGCTCAACACTGTTCTCAGTAAGAGTGCTTTCTTAAGGAAAGCAAGTTGAAACGTGCACCAAATCTTTCTGGAATAACAAGTTCATCAAACACTTGTTTTATGAGAGCACATATTTAAGATCTGAATTATGATATAAGTGTTGTTGAAGTACTGTGAATCGCTAACCAAGGTACAAATATATACTCCCACTTGTCTCTTTGAGAGAAAAATCTCCAGATGTTCTAAAGGATCTGTTAACTATCAGTTTCATACTCTAAATCACCCAGAATTCCTCATATTCCTCATATTGCAGGTAAGACAGGAATGAGTTAGCAAGCCATTCTACTTAAAGACAGATCTCTGAATATATCCTGACCCTCTCTAAAATTATCTCTCAGGTGAGAATGCAATTAAGATTTGGAGCATGCTTTAGCTGTTTATACAGCTGAGATTTCAGCTACCTGAAACGTATTTTACTAGTCAGTAATGCACAGGGCTGGGCTTCAGCTCTAACAGCAGTACTGTGACACAGTCCTGCAATCATACAGCCACACGGAATTTCAGCTCCACTTAAAAGGCAGATATCCTGCTTAGGAACCAGTCAAAAACAAGGGAAAGGCAATTAGCCTTACAACACCTTTGGCTATATTGAGACAGTCTGACTACATGAGGGGACCCTACAAACCAAAACCACTCCTGATAATAATGAGTCTGATTCATCACATCAAAATAACAAGGCACTTGTTGGGACCACTTCGCTCATTCTCCTCTAGGGAATAGAGATGGGGGAGGGCCCACATGCAGACAGACACTGATGCCTGCAATCTCTGAGGTAGCAGGCACTCAGGTTAAATGAACATTTTGAGTGGGCTGCTTGTCGACAGAGCATCTCTGAGAGCAGCAAGATGGGTAACTGTTCCTTCTAAAAGGAGGAGATTGGAAGTGAATGAGCTGAGTGGGATGAGTGAGACTGAAACTTCTTGCTGTGCAAATGCAGGCTGTCATAACACCCACTCTTAAAGATTGTCTACCAAAATCCTGGATGAAGAAGGTTGCTTTAATCTTGTTGGGCTGGATACCATCAGCCCAGACCTTGAAAACACCACCTTACACCCTTAGCAATCCAATCCATTTGAACATGGTCACACGCAGGAGGCAGTACTGCAGACCAGAGAGTGGCAGGTTCAAGACCAATTTTGAATTACCATTCTGTTCTCCTTAACCTTTGGCTTCAATAGTGCATGTGCTTTATTTTCCTATGTTAAAATACAACTTTAATGAAAATAATATGGTGCATAAGCAAACATTATAAACTAAGTTAAATTCCTTCCACAATTCCACAACACCAAGGCAACCTTCTTAATGGGGATTAACCAAAAAAACACTCTTTTGGTTGCAACAGACACCAGGCAGTTTTGGAAGAGGAACACCATGAATCAGACAAAAGGTGGTGTACAGTGCTGACTCACAGAAACTTCAGTAGTATAAAATATTATAGAGACTTTTCTAAATGAACTGATAAAAAGGCAAGGACACATTTCACTCCCACCACTTTTCACAAGGACTGTTTAATACTAATTTGTCACAGTTATGTATTTGGTCATGCTTCATTTACATCACAAGTCATGTTTGAAGCATAAGTTCAGTACATAACTTAAAAGCCAGTCCAAATCAACTCTATCTATTCATCACCTCCATTCCCTTTCACAGTTTTATATAGAACAGAGGTTGAATTAATGGAGGTACAAAGATGATCTCAGACCTTCCCATTTCATAAAACATAAGAATGGCCATAGTTTGTGAGATAAAAAATCCATTTAGTCCAATATCCTATCTCCTAATCAGTGGTTATTAGGAGATGTTTAGAAAAGAGCATATACAATTCTTCCTCCTGTAGATTGCTGAGCCCTTAATAATTTCAAACGCAATTTTCCTGAGCAAGGATGTGGCTTCTAGTTATGTGCTGATGCTCAACATGTATTTTCCTTCCAAGTATCCAGTCTTTCTTTGAACCTGTATTAATCTCAAGCACCCTTCTCTGCTCCTCAAAATAAATTACTGCCACTCTTTCTGTTTCCACTGTCCTGTATCAAGAAAACACAGTACAGGAATTAAGAGGTGGGCAAGAGCCTTTCCAGAGGACAGAACACGGTGGTGTGCACAGATCTCAGTCCTTTTATTCCCAGTGAGAATGCATTTGTTACATTACAAGAACATGCATTAATTGCCTCTTCAGTTAATCTCAATAACAACAATTATTTTTCTCCTTTTGACATATATGCTTTTCTGATGGCATTGCCTTCTGTGAATTCAGCTACAGAACTCACTGCATTGAAATCTGAAATGTCCATCAGTTTCAGTGATACTTATCAACAATTTACTTACTATTGTTTCGGGGGTGGAGGAATAGGACAGGAGCTACTTCATATGATCACACACTGCATGAGTTTATGAAAAGGAAAAGGAACAGAGAAAACTGATCCTTAGCTTTGTCAACAAGAGTACAGTAAATCTGACATACACTTGCACATACACAGTGGAATCAGCATTAGCCAGGCCGTAAATCTTATTTCGTTATTAAACAAACATTTCAGTAATTCACAATTTTCCAGGGGTAAACATCTCTTCTTGTTGGAGGCACAAAACAGGAAGCTATTTTATTCAATTATAATGTTAAATTACAGAGCAGTGAACAACTGCCACTCTATGACATCAACAACCATCAGGAAAATAATACTGACTTGTCAGTCACACCATTATAGAAGGGCTCATTTATAAAGCTTCATGAGTGACTTGTACATTTACTTTTTTGCCTGCAGAGCGACTGTCCCTGCATATGCACAGCAAGGAGATGAAGGAGCATGTCTATTAGGAGGGTACTGCACACATAAATAACCAATTTGAAAGCTCACTGGGTGCACAGTGGCCTCATTACCACTATGTATCTAATTCATCCTTGCTCTTTGGCATTTACACTTCACAACACAGAGCCCTTATTGCCTCTGGGGAGAAAAATCCCTGGTTTTCCCCTTATTCTGGAGAAACCTCCAGGGCACTTTTTGTGGCAAAGACTCTATCAAGCAGTTCTCAAGGCAGAAAAACTGCAATTCTTCTAAAAGTTCTTATGACTCATACAGGATCATATTTGACAGGCAAAATGTCATCCGGCACCAAGAACGTGGCTTAGAGCTCCATCCCTGGGCAAGAACTGCAGGAACAATTCTCAGTCCGACAGCACACGAGTGGTGCCAGAGGTATTGCCTTATGCTCATCCCAAAGAGGACTCCGGACTGCAGAGCAGTTTATTGATAAGAAGATAGGAACTGGGGAAAGCTGGGAGACAGGCAGGCAAATAGGGGTCAGTCAGGCAAATAGGGCTCTTACATTTCAGGGTCACTAAACTTCCAACCCTGCACAGTACACATCAGCAACAAAGATGTTTGAGACTGCAACATATTGTGAAAGGGAGAAATGTGAAGCCTTCTCTGTAAAAAAGAGGTAACCTAAGAGATCTTGCACTCTCCTCTTCCTTGTCCAGCAGGAAGAGGCTTATGCTTTAGCATAAGCAGCAGCTGCCACTGTTCCTGGCAGCATGAAGATCTGGTGCTCTGCCAGTAGCAGACAAAGAGTAACATGTAGGTGCACGTTTGGTGCCAAAACTGAAACCCAAATGGAGCTGAAAGGAATTATGTTAAACTTACCTACAATTTGGACCTAGTGTGGGTGTGTAGTGTTGAATTTTACTTAATTAGGATCTGCCAGAAGACAAAAGCAAAGAGGAGAGATCAAGTTGGAGTCAGTAGAAGAAGTTCTGTGCAGACTGGATGTCCCCAAATCTGGATTTTTTTAATCAAGCCCTTTAAAATATACCCCACCATGTTTAGTGTGTTGAGTGGGTTCAAACAGTGATGTCAGTCTGAATTTCTTTCTGGAAAAGTGAAGCCCTGAGCACAAGCAAAATAATTGTTTGACAGCTCTGCATCCCCTCAGCAAATTGCTGCCTACTCTTTCATAAGAGCATAGACTATGGAAAGGCTCATTATACCCCCTTCATCAGTAAAACTGGGAGAGAAAGTAGGGAGAAGCCATAAGAATAAACAGAAATGGCTGCTTTGAGCTTCCTATGTCCTTAACAACATATAACCCATATTCTGACCTGGGTCCCCAAAGTTTACAGTACAAATTGCTGGATTTGCCTTTTTTCTATATTCCAGAGAGCTTAATAGAAGTTTCCTCTTGAAACATGGGAAAGCATATGTCTGTTAGTATTGTGCTTGTCACTAGATGACCACAACAGAGTAGAAATAGGGAACAAGAAATCTTACCTACCCAACCAAAAGAAAAAACCAAGACAGAATTGGTAAAACCTACCAATACATTCCCAGATGTACAAAAAGCAAGAGCTCTGCTGAAGTTCAATGGATTCTATTATTGTATTTCAAGTTTTATTTTAGAACTATTTTGAAGACTTGCAAACATTCTTTATTTTTTATTTGTAATTTCTACACATTGTCAGCAGTTGCCAATTGCCATTTAGGCACATAAAACAAAGAGTAACTGAGATCAAAGTGCCGTGTCAGTCCAATATTTTGAGTATCTCTATAATAATAAAAATAGTTCAATTGAGTTGACAGCATAACTATCAGTAACAATATTTCTCTAATAGTTCAGACTCATTAGACTCTTCATAATCATCTATGTCACTCTATAGTTCAGAATTTTAAAATTACAATCTAATTTTCTTTTTTGGTTGTTTTTTTACACAGAAAAGTATAATCTAAAGACTTGTATTACTTAAATTAAAAAAATTTTATTGTTACTTACAGCTGCACACTAAAAGCTAGGGCATGAAAACTCCTCAAAAGAAGTGAAAATATTTCCTAAGATTTTTTTTCTAGTTTTTATTTTATAATGTTGTTAAAATGAAGCATTTTTTTGCAAAATATTTGTTTTTCACTCTGGAACAATTCTGTCAAATCCTTTGCACTCAGTTGTCTCCACTCATATTAACAGAGAGGTTTTTGGGAAAATTTCCTGCCTCAGCAGAGAGTAAAACAAGTGCCTCTGATATTCACATGCAGAAATTCAGTTTAAAAATAGGTAATAAACATACAATTGGGAAGAAGTAGAAGAAAATTATGTGGAATAGGAAGTAGGAACTTACACTCTGTTCTTCTGTGGAGTTCCAGTGTTATCAAAGGTGGATTAAAACTTCCTCAATGCATTAGGAAAGTGGATTTTAGCAAATCTGAGAAGTCAGAACAGTAAGTATGCAAGTGTAAGACTCCATAAGGGCTGCTCTTTCCTTATTTAGTGGCTGTGATGCAATTAATGTTTTTGCTGAGACAGAGTCTCTGTGAGTCAAGTATACAACTCTATTACAGATAAACCATAAGTTTAGAAATTCAATGAATTTTACAGCTTGGAAAGCTGCTATTACAAACTTCAACAAATAAGCATGTCTGAGGGATATACATGTCCCATTTCAATTCTGTTTGCTTTTGATTCTGCCACTTTAAAATGTTTATAAGTGTCCATGCAGCATGTATATTACTGTTTCCTCCTTCTTTGAACGTGCCATGGGTAACAGTAAGTGGTCTCCTCATTGCTTAAATGAAAACACTATTCTGGTCACCCAGGACAGCACTTGATAACAAACTTGGCCTTTCTTCATCTGGCAAGCAACAATTTTTGAATGTTTATACCCATTATGCCTCTCCTGTTGCATTTTTTACTGTATCAATCGTAAGTTAAAAAAATGCAACATCTCCAATGTTTAAGTGCCAGCCCAAACACCACCAAAACAATGCAAAGGTGGTGAGAGTCAGCAGTGCTAAAAAAGTCAGCAGTGCTACCTGAACACAAAAATACTGACACTGAAGTAAAGGACACAGCCTATTTTGAGCCTCTCTAGCATGCTGACTACAATTATAAGGCAGAAAAATAAGCAGTGCTGATGACTGACCTCACTTTGATCTGAAAAATCCGCCTCAAGTAGTGAATGCCAAAACTGCCAAGTGAGATGTATAGGCATTATCATACTTAAGACATTAGAATCTGCTTGGAAGTTTACAACAGTTAATGTTCCTTCCTACTACAAAACTACATGGCCCAAGTCAGAAGAATCCTGAAATATGTTGTATAACTTGGGTTGAAAAAAAGCAGATTTGCAAACTCTACTCACAAATGTCCATGATGTGAGGAATTTGATACCAATTGGATGGTATCACACAGAAAACAGCAGAGCTCCTATGAGCTTCCTACCTTAGGAAGACACTACAGGAAGGTGTCTTCTACCTTCACTAAAGTCATCACTTTTAAATCCCAATTGTCTCATAATCCTACAGATGTTGATTTCCAATATGACTGATAAAATTAAAACCTGCCTTTTTGTTTGCAGAAACTATTTTCAGGGAAAAAAAAGAAAAAAGAATCAACCATGTTTTTTTAATCCAAGTAATTTTTTTTCACAATTCCCAAAATCTAGATGAGAATTTGGTTGTACGTTGGCCAAAAAGGGACTAGAATAAGAGGTATATGAACACAAAATTTAAAAAAAGAAAAAAAAAAAAGGGTTTTCTAGATGGTCAGTTATCACAATACTCCTGTCAGGCGAGGTAACTATGATTCAGAGCTCAGAAACTTCACAAAGGATCTGACAGACAGCTCTGGCATATCTACTGCTAATCCTCACCAGAGCTATGGACTTGAAATGTTCACTGCCAAGCCACATGACTAAGCAATGCATCTCTTCTTTCAAACTTTCTGTCCCAGTACTATGCAGTGGATTCTTATGGGGTGGGGAAAAGAGCAAGTATAAGAGTGTGTAATGAACAGCACTGGAAATGAAAGATTAAAAATTGAAAAACTCAAGCACTTGAAAACTTTTGCATGAAGGCTGTCATTTTACACTTCCCTTCTGGGAAGATAATGCCAACAAAAACACTACAGGTTCTTGGACTTAATACTATTTAGCAACTTTCAAAAATTTTCTTCTCATTAAAAGCAGTCAGTTTGCCCTTAATGAAACATCACCGAAAGCTAGACTCAAAACCAGATTACTCAAAAAGGCCAGAAAATAGGGCAAACAGAATTCCACCCTTCAGAGAGAAACCATCAGCTGTTTTGCTATTCTTTGCAGACTGGTGAGATTTCTTAGGAAGTAAAATAATCATTCCATTATTCTAATTCACTTAAGGGCTTCTGTTAGCCCAGGAAAATTCAGTAACAGCAGTCCACACAGCATAATTGTTGCATATGCTTTTCCTGTGCTTTACACTACTGAAAAAGCACCATTGCCAATGGAATTTAAGAATGTTTTAATATCAGCAAATCACTCCTATTCTCACTAAAATTTCAACAACTATTTATGTACAAATTGTTGTTAAATATCAGAATGCAAAAAAGGGAAATAATAATATCCTACCAAAGAATCCAACTGTAATACCTGCTCAGCCTCCTTATGATATGGGACTGACTGAGAATAAAGGGCAGCATGGAATTGTAAAAAAGACCATTGAGCTGGCCTAACAGATCTGTGTGTGGAAACCAGCCTGCTGTTCCTGTTAAACCAAGAATTCTGTCCACAGATTATTTTCTCTGTGGCAAAGCTAGCTTGGAGAGGAAGGGGAAGCCTAAAGTAAGAGCACTCACAGATCTTGGTGTTATTTTAAATAGAGAAGTAATGAAGAAGATATTTCAAAATCTGACCTATAATATTTTTTCCCTTTACACTCTGTAAACAGGATTATTTGGCCCATGGAATACTTTATATTTGGAAAGGATCAGCATTGTATAGCTACTTTAATCTAATTGAAATGCACATTAGAAACAGAAGCAGATATATGACAAACAGCTGTATGGCAGACCTGTTCCCAAGCTTCCAGAAAGCTTAGAAAATATAGTGCTTGCCAAAAAAACAATTATGAGAATGAACAACATTTCTAATAATATTTTTTTTCTGCTTAGTTAAATTGCAAATGTCCCTCAAGACAACAGAATCCTGACAAATCCTTTCAAATCCTAGATCATTACTTTGCAATTCCTAACATCCCCTTTATAAACTGATCACCTTCCTTCCTAAATAATAATTACAAACAATTTCTGAGAGAATCAGGTTTTTCAAAAGCTAAGTTAAAAATTTATAGAAGCAGAACATGAATTTGAAGATGGGTGTGAGAATAGATTAACCTAATTTCTTCTGAGTGGAAAGTTTTTACCACTGGATAGAGCAGAAAAGTTACGCCTGCTGAAACACATTATTTCAACCCTGAGCACGAATAGAATGCTATTCCTAATAAGTATTACAGTCTTGGGAGGGGAGGGGGGGGTTTATCTTTTATATCCAATGTAAGAACAAACATTGGGACCAACACCCAAAAGAGTGAAATGCCTAGTGTGTTCTCTTTCACAGAACACAAGCAGGTTTTTCCTTTTCTGCAATTGCAAATAACTGCCATCAGAAGAAATAATACAACCAATGCAATAACAACAAAAAAAGCCAACAACCTAAGGGAGACCTAAAGGTTTATCATTACCTGTCAATGGTAAACAAACCACAATCAAATCTATTAATTGCACTTCAAACACAAATTTGATTTGTTGCTGATGGCACCTGGTGATCCAGGTAGGGCAGCTTTCAGAGACTGTTCCATATTTTGCATGTAGGAATCATCAGAAACTTCAGAGCTCAATATTTCATTGGTCCCCATATTACCAAACAATCTGGGGAAAGCATGACTTTACCACCCCTGATTAAGTTAGTGTGATGGGCTCCAGCATACAGAAAACTATTAAAACAGATTAAATTATAAGTCATCTCAGGTATTTAATTTCACCTGTCTGAGCAAAGAAACAGTTATCAACTTTGATTCTGCAAAATCTGAATAAAATAAAAAAATAAAAAAAAAAATTTGGAGGAGTCAAAGTACAGTCTTTCTAAAATAAAAAACCCTCATTAATTATCCCATGCAAATATAGTGGCTCCAGTACAGGAGCATCTAGAAGGTGGTCTATGGCTATCATCTTCTTTAGAAAAGTCTGCAATACCTGAGAGATATTCTTGGCATTCCCCTTTATGCAAACAGATAAATACAGATTTTCTAGTTCCTGATCCTGTCAGTCAATGTCACCTTAGGAAAACTGCTCTCAAAAGCTTTTGAAACATTGGTCTAAACCTTTTAGGCTCACTCAAGAAGCCTTTGAAGATGAAAATTTTCTCTGAACTGCTTTAATTTCAACATTATCTTCTTTTGTTGAACACCTGGGACAGGTCTAGTTTGAAATATTTCCCAAAAAAATGCCAAAACCAATTGAATAATGCGGTGAAAACCACTGGAAATCACTGACACTAAGCCCCTTTTATGTAGATGTCATCTGCCAATTCTCAAGTGACCTGTTTTCCCAAGAAATATTTATTCTTAACTTCAGCACTGCAATCTGCAATTTCTGGAGATTCCTATACCAGGAGCCCCTGCAAAACTCAACATCACAGCTGTTGATGTGGAATTGAAGGTAAAATACAGAGATTAGAGTCTGAGCTTTTGGGTCAGATATGAGCATATGCTGACAGCACATTTGCAGACAGTAAAAGGACTGAATCTGTGAATGCATCAGGTGGTAACCACAACAGAAGCCATTAAAAACAATCTTCAGCAGTTTACATAGTAGTAAAAAGCAGAATGGAAGGACATTAGTGAATATCACAGCACTCTTGGTCTTGGACTTGAATATCCAAATGACAGTTTTGATCAGATCCCATTTAGTGTGCTGCTGACTGAAGGCATTCACAAATCACAGGTGCAATCAGTGGTTGCCATCAACCCACACATGCAGCACTTGTCTTCTCCTCAGCATGTTTCAGAAAACAATTTCAATCATAACAACTAGAGAAATGACAAATTCAAAATTACCCATTATTCACCTACAGAGAGACCATTAAACGGATCCAGATAATAATCTATTTTCAAGAATGATTTTGCAAAGATAAAATAAAATACACTACATGTGAAAAGATAAATCACTCATATCCTGAGTGCTCATTCATCCTCCCATCCCCTGTAAAACTTCTAGTGGACTCTTCCTGGCAACAGAACAATAGAAACATTGGATTCCTACTGTATTAACTTTCTACTGCAATTTCAATTTTGGTATTATTGGTATTGATATTTTGGTATTTGGAATCTAAAAAAACCCAAAAAAGTAGCATAACCATTGAGGATGCATGTGTTTCTCCCATCCTCCTTATAGCCACCTCCTGTCATGACCTGATAAACAACCTCTGGAAAAGACAAAAATATTCAGATTTCTATGGATGACAGCATAAAAAATTAGAATAATGCAGCTGTGACAAAAACAATCACACATTCCTTTCAGCATTAGTGCTGCCAGATAGACTGCATGTAGTATCTCAGCTACTGTTAGGAAAGAAAACTTGCCCAGGAATTCTTAGTTTCCCTCCCTTTGTGTTTGACCCTGTTCAAAATTAGCATTGCTGTTTTGCTTAGCTCTTCAACTAATATAAAGGATCTCCTATGCAGTAAGCCACAGAGCCAGCAGTGCAGCATTAAGAAAGCACTTTTTAATTTACTGCTAGAAAGCTGGTCAGAAGAACATCACACCCTGGGCTAAAATGTACCTTTGAATGCATATGATCTTAATTTCACTAGAATCAACAGGACCCAGCATGTGCAGCCTGAGAAATAATTTAGTCCATTACATTCATGCAATTTAGATCCAATCAATGGCTTCAGAGGTTTTCTTTTGAGGGGAAAAGGAAGACAAAGGACGTTTAAAATAATCAAAATATTCCCACATGGATGGCTATTACTGTTTCAAATTAGGATAAACTTTTAACTCAAAAGGTATTTTAAAATATTTCAGATAAGTTTAAAATAAAAAAAAATTATCAAAATATTTGAATTCATGTTTAAATACATAAAAAACAGATTAAAAATTCCTCTTTTAAGTGAAGGTACACTTCTTTCACTGAGGTCCATTCATTTCAGATAAGTTTAAAATAAAAAAATTATCAAAATATTTGAATTAATGTTTAAATACATAAAAAACAGATTAAAAAATCCTCTTTTAAGTGAAGGTACACTTCTTTCACTGAGGTCCATTTCTGCTACCATCAAACTGACCATTTACAGTGTCTTTCGAAACATTATATATATGTGTATATATATACACACACACACACACACACACACACACATATATATATATATATAAATTTTAAAGGAACTAAGGGTATAAACAGGCAGAAATGCCTCAGGAAATAAGATGCCTTGCAACCAAGAAAAAATATGATCACTGTCACTGATTTCTTATTAAAATGTGTAGGATAAATCTCTGATATGTAGAGATGCACAGACATTGCATAAGTCTATATATAGTATAGAAGTGTGATTTCTGCTACTGATTTAATGAGAATATCAGCAGCAAGAGCCTTTCTGGGACAGAATAAAGTTTTTGGCTTTACTTGTGGATGTTAAAAGACAGCCAGGTTCTGCAAGGAGCAGTGTACCACCCAGTAAGTGCTGGACATTTTATCTATTTTTCCCTGAATGAGAATCTCATTGAAAGACAAACAAATTCTTAGTCATTAATTCCAAATGGAGGCTGTAGGCAGATGCTGTGCTGTACAAGTTTTGGGGGCTATTTTTGCAATAGTAAGAAATGTTCCAAGGAAATAGAGTGACACACTATTGACAATATTTTTCTGTTTGGTGCCATAACTCAAAGCCTCGTTCTGATGAATCAGTATATACATTAAATTATCCTATTTACTTTTATACATGGCAAAGACACACCAGAAAGGATTATTTTAGCCAGTCCAATATCTGGCCAGCAGACAGCCAGAACACTGGAACACAGTGGAACAGGGAGAAGGCAGTTCAGGAAGAGTGTAATACGTGTTGGGAGTGGGAATGATGGGCAGGAAAGGAATGAAGAGAAAAGCCTCATCAGAGGACACTCACCCATTGCTGTAGGGAAGCTAGCAGCTCTCAGAATGAGAGAGTGCCAAAGAGAAGCCCTGGCAGAACTCACAAGTTCTGGTCTTTTTAAAACTCTGTAAGTTTTGTATAGAGCAGGTAGAGTCGACTTTGCTGTTTTAGTTTCTGGTAACTCAAGGAATTTCAGTTTATTTAACTGATACAGAGTTTATGTAGGAATTTCCTCAGGTTTGGTGGCTTGGACTCCTGAGTGTGAGCAGCCTCTACCAACTGTACCTGCCTGTGTGTAATACAATCCCCCTGCTGCAAGAAGCATTCCAGCCCTTTCCCTGAAAGAGAATGTGAGCACAGGCTATGGCTTTGGCTGCATGCTTTGAAGATCACTGCAATTCCTCACATGCAGGAAGTCCTGTTTACTCTTGTCTAGAAATGCAGATAAGAAATTCAAGTCCCTTTGTGAAAGCTCTTAATAAAAGTTGGACTAGTTTCCTAAAATCACACACTTTGTAGAAGACAGAATAAGATAAGGTTGGACCAGCCAACATTACTCCATTTAGCACAAGTTAAATGCTGGAGAAAAATAAATGGAAAAAAATAATGTCTTTGAGAAAAAAAAAATCCAACTTTTCAGTTAATTAATTTAATAAAATGACACACAGTGTAGAAAATCTGTGCATTTAATCTCAGTTATTTTGAAAGCTAGAAACAGCCAAAAACGTATCCTCACAGAAGTTATGAAAATATACAATGAAACATCTGGGAAACCTTTCCCAGTGTGTTTTTTATCACAGAAGGGACTTTTTAATCACTGATTTAATTTGACACATATCAAGAAATTTCTTAGTGTTTTTTCCAATTAAAAGCATTTATTTGATGAATTTGCTCTTACCCTGATCCCCACTTTGCTTGGCATTTCTGTGGAATCCCTACCACCCATATGTCCACCACA
This sequence comes from Passer montanus, assembly GCF_014805655.1. Taxonomy (NCBI): domain Eukaryota; kingdom Metazoa; phylum Chordata; class Aves; order Passeriformes; family Passeridae; genus Passer; species Passer montanus. The sequence continues at coordinate 14,543,655 of NW_024363160.1, read as the reverse complement.
GATTCAAGGGTCAGCCTAAATGATGACTTAAATATTGCATACCCTTTGTGTTTATTTCTATAGTCCTCCATAATAGGTGTACACCGGCTACTGAGTCTGTTAACTGCAAAGACACATTTTATTTGATTATCAATGTTCTCACTATTTGGTAAAACAGCCCAAAAAAATAAGTTTGAAGAGAAGGCTGTTATGCCAACCAACTTGAAGCTTATGTGTGACTCTTTCTGAGCTGTCCTGGGAGGGAGGAGACAAAAACAACCCCTTAACTACCCATGCCATGGACCCAAAACTCTGGAAAGGTAATACAGTGCTCTTTTATCATATCAGCACCATGATTCTGCTTTTAGCTCTATCGACACACTGAGAAATAAAGCATATGCTGTTTCTTTAAGCAGACTGAGTGTGTGTTTACTAGGATTTTTCAGCAATAAGCTTTCTAGATAGGAGGAAAATACCTATTCTGCAAGGTGAAAACAGGCCTTTAACTTTCTCAGTGTTATATTATCGTTATATTACTCATGGGCCTCATTAAAACAAAGACTCCACTTGTCTGCATATGTATATGCTTGTATGTACTGCAAAAACACACAAGTATGCATACATTTCATACACGTAAAACACATATGCATAATAGATATAAGTTAGAGGGTATGGCTATGAAGAAAATAACCATTGAATAATTATAAAGGGTATTTTTTTTATTAAAACCAGAAAAGCATGCATAATAAAAATGCAAGAATACATAGGCTCAACCTATAAACTGGTGGAAAAATTAGCTTAGGAAAAGCTGACAGTAATAAAAAGCAGACAGTTAAAATCTTACTGCAAACAGTCTAGTTTAAAGCTGGGAATCCTGAGCATCTATTAAAGTGAAATGCAAGATGATATCAAAGAAAGGCAGAACATTAAAATAACCAGAAATGGAAAATCTAGAATATCCTCTGTTTAATTCTACCAGCAAGAAAACAAACACAAATTTTACACGCTAAATCACGTCACACAGCACCTTAATTCAGTTACATTAAAAAGAGTTTTTCTCAAAGAAAAGCTCATATTACGACTACACCTTTAAAAAGCTCATTGTTTGGGTTTTCATTTGAAGAAAAACAAGACTGCACCAGGAGTTGTAAATTTTTATGCTTAATTTGATAGTTCAGCACTTTTTCAGTTGAGTTTGCAGCACACCCAGACCAGTTTCCTCACGCTTTCCCGCTTATTTTTCAGCAGTCAGGAATTCTTAAGCACCCTGCACAGTGCATACACAATTTGTAAGGCACGCTCATCATCACTTGTTCAGCTTTATGCACCAAATGAGACACGCTTCAGGTTTCTATGTGCGCATCTCACAATGATGTTTTAAAATTTTATCACCTAGCTTCCAGGGAACTGAGGCTTTGAATCTATATTTGAAATACCACCTGAATGGGTGAAACATATTGGTATTCCACACACAGCCTCCTGCTGTCATTCCACTGCTGGCATGGGACAGTCTTCACCAAGACTTAGAAAACCTCATTCAATATTCCTCTCTGGAGGATCTGACACTTACTGTGAATTCTGCTCTTCAACTTAAATACCAGTGTCTGTGGCAGGCCAATTCTATCATTGCAGATACAGCATCCCTCAGGCGAGGTCCAACCTTTCTCTTGCAGTGCACCCAGGGATTAGCTTGACTTCCCCTAAATTCTCTCCAGTGCACAGTACAAGCTAATCTTTCCTGTAGGAAGCAGGAGATGGGGTTGCCATGACAACAGAGCACATTCTAGCAGTGGGACCACTGAGATGAGCTGAAAAGACGACAGTGAAACATGCACTCAGCCTTCCTCCGGGGCTACGGGCTTCTTCCTCCAGGATTTAATTCCCTTGCAAGTTTACTGACAGGCTAGGAGGTTGATTAGCTATGTATTTTGCTGTGGGGAGATTACTAGTTAAGAATATGGTTGAGAGATCATAGCATTATTTAATGAAACTGCCATTTCTCCTTACATTAAATTGCTGATTTAAGCGTGGCTGCTTTTAAACCACTGCTCTTTCATACACATTAGTCCTACACTTGGTTCAGACTAACATCTCACTGTAATACAGTCACAAACCAAGTCCTGTGCTTCAGCTTCAGTTTTCCAGCATATTAGGCTCGTTTTTATGCTCATACACACACATGCTCATGCACACACATGCACACAAAGAGCAGAGTGTAACATCTGTGTTTGGAGCTCAAAGGGTTCTGCTTGTGGGGGAGGGGGCACCGAGAAAAGCAAGGCACAGCAGCCACGTGTCTTACACAAACGACACAACAGCCACAATAAGCTTTGGGAGCCCTGTTCATCAGGCAAAAGAAAACTGAGTAATCTATACTGTAAATATCAGCTGTTTTCTGTCCCAGAATAATATCTGAATCCTACGCTTTAAAGATTTTTTTTCTCAATGAGAATAATAAAAAGCTTTTTAAGCTCCTGCATTTCAATTATTTACATATTTTTAATTGCTCAATCAAATTTTCATGCAGAGTGCTTTGCTTTGTGTTTTAATTTCTCTTGCAAAATCACGCAACACATTATTGTGGTAAATTCCTGGAGGCTGGACCATGGCAGTGTTTTTTCAGAAACAAGCATGTCTCGGTGAGCTTACACCTTAAAGCTACAGCAACCAAGAATTTCAGTTTCTAACCATGTTTGTAAGCCATTCATTTGCCCAGGATGGAATCCTGCCTGCTTTGTCCTTCACTTTTGAGTATGTAACATGTGTGGCCACACACTGAACACACCATCATCAGGCAACACCACTCCCCTCAGTACATGTAAAAGCTTAACCTACCCAAGTACAAAAGATTTGGCTGTAGATGAGTCAAAGCCACACCATCTGAATCCATTTGTCTCTCTGGAAATTTTAAAAGAAAAGAACCTCCATAAAGGTCTCTGACACAAGAAAGAGAAGGAGCCCAGGGGTTGCATTTAGCCAGAACTCCTGTAGGCAGGGAAGGTGGAAGTGGACGAAACAATCGGAAGATGTGCAACAGCTTTCCCTCTACAGCAAGCTATACAGGACAGTCGGCAGGTTATCCCAACTAACTTTGTCTTGGCAAACCACATAAGGCCAAGAATTTAGCTGGAGAGGGAAAGTTCCGCATTGGGGAGGCACCTTGATGACTGAAATATGTAAGGAAATTTTTGGGAGGTCAGGGAATATGGGGTCATGTGGAAGCCTGGCCCAGGATCTCCCAATGATCATCAAATCACCGTTTTTGTCCTGGTACTACACTGATTGCATTTACAATGAGAAGCCCTCTGACAAAACCCAACTAAAAACCCTGAAAAATTCCTTTTCCACGGCTATGCCATATCACACCTCCATAACCTTGAAAAGTATCTCAGTGTTACACAACCCTTTAAAGTGTAACCTTAATTTGGATTTTACCATGTGTCAGGAATATATATACACAAAACAGTATCCCTCAGAATCTGCTGGCTCTGACTCATCCCACAGCTTGCTATGAAGATGAATTACACCACACAGTATAGCACCTGTATTTATTATCATCTAATTAGTGTTAGGTTTTGCTTTTTTTTTCCACTTTTCCACTCAAGTTCTATCCAACTGGAGAAATGCCAAATCATGTAAGCGACATATGGTTTTGCTTTTGAAATCATCCAGCCAGAATTCCCAAATACTGAAAAATCTTTGCTTAAATAACTTTCAGCTTCAAAGACAATATTTTACACCTTCAATTCCAGTGGGAAACACTGATATTTGTAGGTATGCAAATTGGTTTTGAGGAAAAGGGGCATATAATCAGATGTTGAATGATGTTATAGATTTTTCCTGTCACATGCTGTCTCCTCACAATCTAAAAAGAATAGTTAACAGCAAGATTAATGCTGTGAAAATAGCTAAACTACTATTATGGTTAATGAAAGTAAGGTTCTGTTTCTTTTTTGTTTCACAAGCTATGACTGTAGAAACCAGTAAATATTGCCCTTAGAAAGCAATCATTCATTTCTCAGTGTTCATGTGCAGATCTTTCATTTAACAGTACTATATCCTATGTCCCTGGAAATTCAGTATTTCAGCCAGGTACAAAACATAAGTACTGTGTTCATTTAGCTGTTGGATAGGGAATGGATTCCCCTACTGGCACCCGAAACAAGTAACACCCAGTTACTAAATTGGGCCCACACTATTCCTGACCACATTCTTTTCATTTCTAGCAAACTTCTTGTGTTTTATTTCAGATGAACACCCAAATCATTCTCTCAGCAGGAACACACCCTCTTACATGGATGTGAAGTAACAAAAGGAATTTAAATGAGCTAAGTTTGGAGATCTCCTGGAACATCCAAGAGCTCACAGGTATTCTTATTATATCTGTATATCCTAGGTATATCCAGGAAAAGGCAACTGTTTTAGTGAATCCAGGTGGAACACATCACAAGAGGGGAGAAGATAAAATGAAAGCTGAGGACATATATTTAAGTGGTCTACTCTAACTAAGAAGCAACACTTAAGTGTAACATCCCAGAAGCAGAGCACCACACTTCTAAGGCTTGAGTAGAATAACCAGCTCTAGGTCCTTAGCAAAAAATGCCCCCACCACTGTCCTAGGTCTCTCCTAGCTTTTTCAAAGGTAAAATCTACCTTTATCAGGATTGGAGTCTGAATTTTGCTCTTTGTTTACCCTCTTGCTTGTAAGAGGACAAGTGGCAAATACACAACAGCCCCTTTTCCTCTCAATAGGACACTCACAGCTTAAAAACAAGAAGTGGAAGGTCAGAACACACATCCTGTCCTATGTTCCTGCATAAGTTCACAGCTTTGACTGCAAATGAGGAGTCTGAGGATTTCACATTGAAAATAAACAAGAAAAATGACAGGAAAATAAAACTATATATAGATTCAGCATGAAAGGTGGACATGAGAAAGTGAAGGCTTGTTTTGATTTCCTGTCCTTTTCTTTATTATGCTTAACTGTGAAATCATAATTGAATTCTCAATTTTATAATAAAATTTTTGTACATAGCTGTTCACAGAATCCTTTGAAATCTGTGGATGAAAGAAAATATCACTCTGCTTTTTTAAGAACTATTCATTTGAGATTAAACAGTGCTAAATGCTGAGCCCTGAACAAAAGGTTTAAGCACATTTAAGTCATGCTGAAATAGAGCAACAGTGCCCAGTACTTTACAGGATGAAACCTGCAATTTGGGGTTTTAAATCCCCTAATTCCTTATCCTTTCCCTTCTCTCTTAAAATATATCCTGGATACTACTACCCTGCTTTTGCCAGATGAATTGGTTATATGGATCAGAGTGACCTTCAGTCCTTGTGCAGTGACACATCAAGCAGCAGCCTACACCCAGTGCAAGCCGTACCACCACCTCCTGACAGCAAACACAGACTTCATCTTCTAAGCACAGAACTAAAGGCACAGAGCTAATCACCTGCATACATCTAAACTCATAACTGAAAAATACGGTTTTGCTTCTTTGCCTCAGGTCTGTAAAAAAATTGTTCTTTAACACAATCTGGTTTGTGGGGTTTTTTAAATGTGTTGTACAATTAAGCGCTTCTCACCTATAATTTTACCACTGGATCATTTAGGCAATCAGGACATATTTCCAGTATCTCTCACACTTTTTTTTACCCCCCTGTAGTTCCTCTCAGTTCACTGACTTTACTCAAGGTTTACAAATAGGAGTAAGTATCAGTAGAATCAGTGTTCATGACCTTTGAATCAAATTATTTTGTAAGTAATGACACTTTTCAGAAGACACATTTTTTTTTTAACATGCAAAATGATAAAAAGTGCTGTGATTTCATTCTAATAGCCAAAGGAACTTATACGGAAAAACTAAAACAGCCTGTACTTGTAAAATTGTAATATACTTTTATCTCCTTAAGCAAATGCTTTGCATTTTATGACTGTAGTGCAAATAAAAAAGTACCTGCTGAATGGATAAAGCTACCCCATTGTGAGACATGGACAACACTGAAAAACATTAAATTAATTCTACACTGAAATCACAAATGCAAGATGAGGTCAGATGTCTCAGCAGGATGTTCTTTTCTCTAGATCTTCAAGATTAGTTTATCAGATTGGGAGTGATGGAGAGGCCTAGAAAAGATAAAAGTGCTCTTTCAAATGTTTGTTCCTTATACAGCTTCTAAAAACTGAATTTCATAACTTTTCTAAACAGGCAGCAGGGCTGAACTCTGAAGAAATCTCCAGAGGTGCCTTCCAAATTCACCTATACTGTGATTCTGTGAGTTACATTGACTACTTTGTGGCAGTACAGCCTCTGGTGAGCAAGAGCAACAATAAAAGATCACACCATACTTCTGTCTGATGGACATTCTTAGTCAAAAAGGAGATATATAGAGAATAATACTGACTTTTGAAATACATTATATTTTCAGCAATAAGCCCTTAACACTCTCCTGCAAGAGGAAAAGAACTCTCTCAACCTGACACAAGCCAACAGCCACAGGCATGATGGAGAAGAAAGGGAGCGTGTTTCCCTGACTTATCCTCCCACCATCCAGCTCCATTGTCACAGAATCCTGGAATCACTTAGGTTGAAAAAGATCTCTAAATCATTGAGTCCAACCTTTGACCAATCAACACCTTGCCACAAAGTGACAATGCAGTCATTTCTTGAACACCTCTAGAGAGAGTGACTCCACCACCTCTCCGGACAGTTCATTCCAACATTTAAAAACCCTTTCCATGAAGAAATTTCTCCTGATGTCAGACACAGTACATTGTGTTACTGTGCTCCTGAAGAGAAGTCCTGTTCTTCAGGACAGTTTTGTACCAATGTGACAAGTGAAGATCTCTGATTTTTTCATGTGCAGTACCCTGGATACCAGCTGCAGCATTGCAAGATTCACATCTGCTATCTTCCATTTCAAAGCAAGATGCTTTGAAGGTCAGATAATTTTTTGTCTACCTAAAATGTAGGTGTGAGCCTTAAGCTCAACATTCCCAGTTAGGAAATCCAAGGCATATGTACTTAAAATATTTAAATTAAATACGATCTGGGTACTATCACAAAAAGGTTGCATTTAGCACCATGTAAATTTGGACAAATGAAAATGTTTAACCCTCTGAGATTAAAAAGCTCATTCACAAATGCATGTTTTGCAGCTCAGTGCTCTTGCTGTTACACAGAGTTGAATATACATTTGAATTTATAGCACAAAACATGCTGGAGTTCAAGGAGTGTCAGGATGACAATCTTAGTGATATGAGTTAAGTTTAGACAGTTCTGTGAGTTCTGACAGTTAAAGGAGTTAGACTTGATGATTTTTATGTGTCTCTTTAAACTTGAGATATTCTATTTTTCTCATATTCTTATATTTACATTTAACACTATTAAAGATAATTGATTTTTGTTTATTATTATGAATTTTGCTCTACAAGCCTGTGTCTTTGTGCTTAAGCTATTCAAATGGGCAAAGTATCATGCAGTAGTTTTCAGACAAAAAAAATTTAGACCTCCAGAGTATTCATTGCTTTATTCTTTCAGTATTCATCACTTCAGTCAGAAAGCAGCATCTCCATGACACACTCTGCAGTCTGACTTTTTCAGCTGATTTTAAAAATCCAGGAAATCTAAGGTTTTTATTGTTTGAGCATTAAAGAAATTCAAATACTACTTTTAGTTAAGAAAGGAAAACTTAATCTAGATTAGCTTTATTGAAGCAACTTCTGCTTCATTGCTCATATTTATGACATTATGGGAAATTATCAGTATGATAAATGCTTTTGGTAGTGGTCATGGTTTCAAATGAAATTAATTTTAGAAGCTGCATCAAATTTCCTTCTTATTACTCTAAATCATGTCACTACAGTACTATGGATGACCCCCTGTGTATTTCTGTGTTTAAATGTGTTTAGGTCTGTTTTCAATGTAACAGGAAGTCTGGTTTTCAATTATTTAATACTTGGTCTTTTTAGAAATGTACAGCTTCTTTTCCCCTATATATCAATTTAGCTTACTCTTGAGGAGAAAGACACTGACATTAAAAAAGTTGGAAATGAATGCAACAACACATAGCGAGATGACTGAAGTTTCTGTAACAAACAATTTGGAAAGACCAAAACTGCCCCTTTCCCAAGCATGCCAGGCATGGTCTTCTATTTAAAGCTCCCTGAATGGCTTTCACCAAATCACAGAATCATAGAATAGTGTGGCTTGGAAGGGACCTTAAAAATCCTCTAATTCTAACCCCTCTGCCATGAACAGCAATGCCTTCCACTGATACATGGGTCTCCTTGAGCTAGGTCTTATAAGCTCCTGGAGATCTGTATCACACCTGAGACAGCTCAGCCACCTCAGATGGCATAAAATCAGCAGGATGGCTTCTGTGGCAGTGTTGGAAACAGAAAAGTTTTAATAAAGACAAAATAACAAAGCTCTTTACAGAGAAAAACCAAACCAGGGTGACAGGTTCTTGCACTTTGTAAAACACCTCACAAAAGCAATTAGTTCTTCCTGTTCTCTTCTTTTTCTAGTAAATTGCTTAGGTGTGACTTTTTGGCTTCTGTCCAATTGGCTATCCTTAAGTTTGAGGTGAAGTCTTCAAGGTCTTATTAGGTGTCTTTTTACCTAATTGAGGAGAGAAACTTCTAGGCTTTTTTCCATTTTTAGCAGACAAAGGATAATTTTGTTACTCCATCAATAGGGGGCACATTCCTATATTCCACTAGACCAGGTGGCTGAAGTCAAAGTCACCTCCACCTGAGGCCTTGAACACTTTGAGGGATGGGGCATCTGCAGCATCTCTGGAACAACCTGTTCCAGTGCCTCACCACCCTGACAGGAAAGATCCCAGTTCTTTATCTTTTGAAACCTAAGGATAAATACTTGGTATAAGACCATGAAGATCAAGATTGAAAGTGAAGCAGCTTATGCTCTATTTGTTTGCATCTCTATAAAGAGGCAAGAAGGATATGTTATCCCGCTCTGGCTTGACAGAGCATCATACTCAAGGAGCACCCAATATGGGAAAAGAATTGAAAATTCACATTTTCATTCTGGTTCAGTAGATATCAGTGTATTTGAAATAAATTAACTCACGTTACCCCATGGCTGCTGAATGACAACTGAGGAAGAGAATAAGGGGAAGCTAAAGAAAGTGCAAGCTGTAAAACAGATAGTTCACAAACTATCAGATACAAACTTTTAAGCACAGCTGATCTGTATCCAAATATCTGCATTGGTTCTTTGCTTTGCTATGAGGTGCACCTCTGGAAGACTTGAATGAGATGATACAGCAATAGCATTTCAAAAGGACATGAGGAAGAGTGTGAAGAAAACTTGATTTTTCCTTGAGTTTTCCACCTTGTTCCAAAGCGCTGTTAAGCTGCATCAGCAGGTATAGAAAGAATAATTCTTTGGACCTGATAGATTCAACAGCTAGACTAGTTTCTAGAGGAGAATTATGTAATTCTCATTTAAATTGTTATCTTACATCACCAGAAGACAAGGCAGTTGACTGATTCAGAACAGCTGGCATTAGACTCAAAGAATGATATGAAGAAAATATTCCAAGGACATCTACCCTGAAGCGAACCACTTAGGCACTGCAGATAAGAAAGACAAACAAATGAATTGGAGACATGAGAGCATTACCTGGGCCAAAATCTCAGCTTACTCCATCTGCTAGCTAATGCTCACAGATAGATATCAATGTTAAGGAATATCTTATAGGGACAGAAGGGGGATAGTGCCATCAAACTGACCTAAGAGTACTCACCATGGAGGAGGAATGGGAGCGGGAAAGGGATATCACATCCGTAGTGTATCCTCTAAAACAGAAATGCCAACAAGTCTAACGTCCCCTATGCAAGACGAAATAGATGAGGATAATGTTGATGATTATTGCTACCAGCCTGGTCCCATCCATGCAGTGCAGCAGAGGGATGTGGGGGGGGTTATTGTTAGTTCCCACCCATGCATTGCTTCTGAAACTCCCACCAGTAAACACGACTCAGGAAGACTGCTCCCCACCAACGTTCGCATTACATAAAGGCTTTGATTATATCAAAATGAGAATGGCAACATTTTTTCCCTGCACCTCAGGCTTACAGATTTTCAGTAACAAAGTCCCTTTGATTTTGGGTTTTTTTGTGGTTTTTTTTTTTTTTAATTTTTGTTCACATTTCCTGCCCCCAAATCACTAAAAGGTCATGGATACACAGAGAATCACTTGCTAACGCCAGTGCCTTGGGGTGGTGGTTCCTCATGAGAAGGCTGGATGTGTGCTTCTGGTTTGCTTTTGCAGAGCTGGTACACTGGTTTGACATTGCCAGTAGGCACATCTTGCAGGGCTGCCTGCAACACCTGCGTCTCCACTGAGCTCTGCCTCCGAGACATGTAGGAGTGTGTCACTCTCTGCACAAAGAGGGAGATGAGGGTGGGCACAAGCAGCTCCAGCTGCAGCACAGTGCAACCCCTGAGGAACACACCTAAGCACTTCAGTGCCTGTTTGGAAGAGGCAGGCACATGCAGTCCAGGCAGTGACCCCTCACAGTTTACTTTTTCTTTTAATGAGCATCACCAAACAGAGACATAGTTTTTGTTTTAGAAAGATTGCTCTTGCCATCTGAGAAAGGTAAAGGAAAAGAAAGTCAGCGTGTTAGCGGTATGCAAGAGGGGAAATAACTAGAGAATAAAAGGGACTGAAATGAAGAGCCAAGGACCTGCCTATTCATTGTCCTCAAGCAGTTTTTCTTCTAGTTGGTTGGTTAGTCTGGGGTTTTTTTAGAATTTCTGTTTAACATATGTACACATATCTGCATTAGCAATTACACGCTCCTGCTTGTATCAGGTCACCATTACGGCAGCATTGTACCCATGCATGAGTACCCAAAAAACCCCTGGCCTAGGATGTTACTGTTGGATCAAGCAGGACAAGAGAGAAAATACATGGATTTAAAGCAATATTATCCCTTCCATTCTCCAGACAAGAACCAAGACCAAAAAATCGAGAGATCTGAGCAGGACAAAGAGTACTAGAAAAGAAATGCAAACCCTTCGAACCCCTGAACCTGCATCTCCCCCTCTCATGACCAGAGCAGGCATTGCACACTGGTCACTTCCATAATGCTCTTTTTCTGCTAAGCTATTTTTTTTCTACCACACCAACAAGGGTAGTATTTTCAGAGGTGCATTTATTTCTTTGTGTAACTACTGGTGCATCTAATAACATAGTCTCCATTAAAAAAAAAAAGAGTTGCAAATTGTCAGCAGTAACAGACTAAAAAGCCTCAGGATGGTTGAATTGAGCATGTTAGCACAAAATAATCAGATGCCTTTCAGTAAAGAATTCCACTTCACTGATGACAAAAAGTGTATTAAGCAATAAGAAGAGGTAAAAACAAAGATTTAAGTCATACTCAGTCTTTATGTTGCTTCATGAGTATAATAAACAGCAGGTTTGCAATACAGTAGGCAACTGAACACAGCCTTTTCTTCATTTATGTTGCTTCATGAGTATAATTACGACAATGTAAACCAAAAATCAAACAGCAGGTTTGCAATACAGTAGGCAACTGAACACAGCCTTTTCTTCCTGTTTTGCTACATTCTCTCTGATGCTCTGCTAGGTGAAGGGAATCCCCTTACTTATTTTATCTGCAGGACTTTGATACTATGCAGTGTATTCCATCAAGTATTTGACACCTAGATGTGATGTCTGGAAATCTAAAAACAAGCACAAATAATCACAGTGGGTCAAGCAAAGATTCATCTGGTCAAATATCTCAATTTTAAGCAGATGTCGGGCAGAAAACCATACGAATGGCAAAATATGATGATTTTTCTCCTACTGCATCCTTGCGGCTTTCAGCAATCAATGCTTTATCGTCTTCTCTGAGGGAAGGTTTAAAAAAATATATTGAACAGCCATCAGTTGATCCATGCTTTAGGACTATGTCCACTTCAGGGTTTTATTGCTTCTGAACATTCTGTGACACTAATACCTCAACTTAGTGATGCCTGTGTGCAAAAATGCCTTTTGATTTTTATGATATCACTGCTTGATCATTTTATTGTGACCCAATTTTTACATTATGAGAAACAGTACAGAATAATACCATGTTTACCACTACACACCACTTACGACTGTACAAACCTCTGCCATACCATTCCCTCAGGCATACTTTTCCCTAAAATGAAATGTCCAGGATTTTATTTAATATCTATTAATTTCACAGCTCTTTCTTTTATACACCTTCTTCATAGTGTCTTCTCTAGGCCTAGAGCATTTTGTGATAGTATTTGTTTTATAACATCAGTTTTCAAGGTGTGATAATGCAATTAAGTTCAAGGAAGCATACTGAATGTAACATGATAATGAATTCATATTCTGTATGCAAATTTTTTGCAGTGTTTAAAAAGAGTTTTGAGAAGCAGAGAAGATATTTAGCTAACATTTCTCCCTAATTGTACAAATATGAGATCAATTTACATATAAAATATTAACAAGCTGTAGATTGAGAAGTCCAAAACTGCTACTCTTCCATAAAAAGCTACCAAACTCTTCTGCAGAAGAACATACAAGCTGTCTTTAAAGTTCACATCAGTGGCTCTGATGAACTGGACTCACACTACAGACTGTCAGGATACACAGATATACATTTCCAGCTAAGAAATCCTACACAGGAATACAGCAAAATTAAACTCTTCAAACTCTTCCCTCCTCTGTTTAGCACACACCTCAAAGAAATATCAAAGAACACATCACAGATGACCTCAGCTTTTGTATAGTGAATAAGGATAAGTCTTTAAGAAAGCTTATTCCCAAACAATATGGAGTGTGTAAAAACCTGAAGTTACACATGCAAGCAGGTAGGAAGCCAAAACTGTCCAGCCAGTAAATGATAATATATTAAAAAGAGGATGCATCCTAACTCTGTCTTCATATTATAGATTATCCAGTTAAGGCTTTAAAATTTAATAGTATGAAAAGATATTGTCAGTCATGCACTGGTTACTATTCTAGAAGATCCCCAGGAGATGGTATTTATTTAGGTGGAAAACTATTTCTGAGGATAGCCTCCTGGGAGATCCAGTACATCTCTTCCTGAGCCTCCCAAGGGGACAGCAGTCAGACAACCACACTTCAGCATCCTGCAGTACAACACAAACAACATAATGCAGGACATTCACTGAGGACAAGCAGACAGCCACTGTCAGTGGCTCATTAGGCTGTCACAGCAAGTAAAGGCTTCACACAGGGATATTAGTATTCCAGTCACTGAATCTACAGTATATAGAAAAGTTGTATCTTCCCTTCACATATTTATATGTATATTACTCTATACCAGAGGGAAACCCTTTCCAAGGCTTTCTTTCACCCAACTTGCAGCACACAAACCCAGGTCCTGTCTCTAAGCCACAGGCCTGAGGCTATTTAATTTATAGACACTAGCCTTAAGTGAAATACACAGTTTGTCGATTTGGTCAATAAAACCAGCACCAATTATGGCCTTTTCCAGCATAGTATCCATATCCAGTTCACTGTATCTCTGGTATTTAAGAAATGCATTCTATATGAACACAGCATCCAATTTAGGTTGCCTAAGTTTCTGATTTCACAGATTAAGTGAAAAGAACTTCAGAAACCTGAATTACTTGTCCATAAGTTTCACTTTCATAATATCAAATGCCCCAAATTAGAAGCCCAAGATTCTCAAAATTACTAGAGAAATAATTTATGAATAGGTATAAGTAAATCCCCAAATCTGCAGTGTTTAGCAAAATTGATTTTTGCATTTTGTTTAAGTGTTTCATTTGGTCTTGCTTGAATGAGCATTTCTGCTTACAGCTCTCCTAAAAATCAACAACATTTTCTGGAGAACTGAAATTAAAAAAATGAAAAATAAATAAATAAATGGATAAACAAAACAAAAAAAAGTTCTTCTTGTTAATTTAGTCAAACTTGTTGGCAACAAACAAGGGGAGCTAGAAGCCATTGTACAGGAGGAACAACTGGAGCTTGATGATGGTGATGATACAGCTGAGTGGTTTGGGGTAAGAATGAGGGGGAAGGCCAGCAAGGCAGGTGTGATGGTGGGAGTCTGTTCTAGACCACCCAAACAAGATGAAGAGGTAGATGAAATATTCTAAGGGCATATGAGAGAAGTCTCATTATCAGTATGTGTTGTTCTCCTGAGGACCTTAGATGTACCAGATGTCTGAGAGAAATACAACATAGCAGGGACAAGACAGTCTAGGAGGTTCCTGGAAAATCTAGAATAAAACTCCCTGACAGAGCTGGTGATTGAGTGCGTTGGGGAAAATGCCCAGCTGGACCTGTTGTTTGTGAACAGAGAAGGACTGCTGGGTGCTTGATGGCTAGAGGCCATCTTGGGCATAACAATCAAAAAATTATAGTTTTAGTTGGAGAAGTAAGGAGAGATGCTAGCAGAACTAACACTTTGAATTCAGAGGGCACACTTTAGCCTGTTCAGGAGACTGGTGGACAGCATCCCTTGGGAGGCAGTCCTGAAGGATAAAGGCTGGACCTTCTTCAAGAGGGAAATGCTAAAGACACAGGAGCAGGCTGTCCTCATGTGCCATAAAATAAGCTCGTGGGGAAGAAGACCTGCCTGACTGTACAGAGCTATTTAGCTGGAACTCGGTGGGGAAAAGGGGAGTTTATGACCTTTGGAAGAAGAGATAGGCAACTCAGAATGGCTACAAATATGTCATGAGGCTATAGGAGAAAAATAAAAGGGCCAAAGCCAAACCACTCAGATACACACATGGAGACAGATAAAATCCACCCAAAGATTCTGAGGAAGCCATCAGAAGTGCTAAGCAAGCGGCCTTCCATCATTTACCAGTGGCCCTGGCTAATCACGGAGATTCCAGGTGACTGGAGGTTGGCCAATGTGACACCCATCTACAAGAAGGGCCAGAAAGAGGATCTGGGGAACTACTGACCTGTCAGTCTGACCTCAGAGCCATGGAAGGTCATGGAGCAGATAATGGCACAGAACATACAGAGCAACCAAGGGATCAGACTCAGTCAGCATGGATTAAGGAAAGGCAGGTGCTGTTTCAATGACAAAATATCTTTCAATGATAATGTGACGTGCTTACTGGATGAGGAAAAGGCTGTGGATGCTGTTTACCTGGACTTCAGGTAAATCTTTCAATCCTGGCTCCCACAGCATTCTTGCAGAAAATCTGTCTGCTCATGGCTTGGACAGGTACACAGTTCACAGTGTGAAAAACTGGCTTTGTGGCCAGAAAGCCTAGAGAGTGGTGGTAAGGGAGATACATCTGTGTGGCAACCAGTCACCAGTGATGTTCCCAAGGACTCAGTACTGAGGCCAGTCCTGTTTATTTGGACAAGGGGATCAAGTGCTCTGTCAGTACGTTCACAGACTACACCAAGTTGGGTGGGAGTGTTGATCTGCTGGAGGGCAGGGAGACTCTGCATGAGGATCTGGACAGGCTGGATCAATAGGCTGAGGCCAGGGGTGTGAGGTTCAGCAAGGCCAGCCACAGGTTGGGGGAAGGGTGGGTGGAAAGTGGCTCAGAGGAAAAGGAGCTGGGGGAGCTGGTGTGTGCCCAGGTGGCCAAGAAGGCCAGTGGCATCCTGGCCTGTGTCAGCAATAGTGTGGTCCAGCAGGACCAGGAGAGCAATTGTGCCTCTGTACTCAGCACTGGAGGGGCCACACCTCAAGTGCTAAGTACCATTTTGGGCATCTCACTCCCAGAAAGACATTGAGGTGTTGGAGTGACTCCAGAGAAAGGCAACAGAACTGGTGAAGAGTCTGGAGCACAAATCCTGTGAGGAGTAGCTGAGACAGCTGGGGTGGTTTAGCCTGGAGAAAAGGAGCGTTATCACTCTCTACAAGAAAGGAGGTTGTAGCCATGTGGGGGTCAGTCTTTTCTTCCAGGTAACAAATGATAGGACAAGAGGAAACAGCCTCAGGTTGTGTGATGGGAGTTACAGAGGAAAAATTTCTTCACAGAAAAGGTTGCCAAGCATTGGAACAGGCTGCCCAAGGAAATGGTTGAGTATTTTTAAAAAAATATAGATATGGCACTGAGGGACATGGTTTAGTGGTGGACTTGGCAGTGCTGGGTTAGTGTTGGACTCAATGCTCTTTTCTAACAAATTTTGTGATTCTGTATCTGCCAGCTTGAGAAAGGGTAGGGTTTCTTGCAGTGAGCAGAATTCCTCTCATTTACTTCTAATGCCTTTGTTTCTGGCATTAAAAGCAAATGAGAGGAATTCTGTTCACTGCAAGAAACGCTACCCTTTCTGGCAGAGGTCCCAGCCTGAGATAGCAGTGAGCATAGCAAGTGCTAATGAACTGCTATTTTACTCCTCATCCTCTTCTTGCAGGGAAAGGAAGCCAGAGGATGGAAATTTGCCCCATTCTACCCTGGAGAAAAAGGATAATAAGGTGCATTTTCCTAGTCCAAATATTCTTTTTTCCCCCCAAACCCATTACTTGCATAAACAAAAATTAAACTGTGAAGGCGTTCACAATACTGCTGACATAGACACAGGGAATAAAGCTTTGGAGAGATTAATCACCAGCCCTGGAGAAAGAATAGCTAGAAATTCAAACATCTGGAGAAAATGCCATGCTGGCTCCACCCTTTCTGCCATATAATTCCATTTAAACACTATATTTTAGAGCTAAGAAGAAAAATGTTCCCATTAGATTTGCTACATTGAGACCCTGTAAGTAATGCCCCATTAGCCTCACATAGCTTACATCTGCTTTTACTTAAACATGAAAAACATAATAGCCCATGCTCATGACATATCTTGTATCTTTTCTGTCCCTCACACTAATCATTTTTAAGCATTCCTTCCTCTCAAGTATGGGATGTTCAAGAGGAAAGCCAGACAGTCACACTATTTTGCCTGTTGCCCAGCACTTTAGGAACAGCTTGGGGTTGTACAGAAGTTACAGTCATCACGAAGTCTATATGTGGACCTAGCACCAGAAGAGTTTCTGGGGACTATTAGGAGAGAGATGATGATGATGATAACATTAATAGCAGTAACAACAATTATAATTATCTGTAATTTTCAAGTAGATGAAAACAGACAAAATAATTTTTCTTACAGGAGCTATGAGGTTGTGAATAGATGCTAATGAATAGAACAGACAAATGGCTGGAGAATGCACCCTTTTCCCAGCTACTCTGGCTGTATCTGCTTTGCTCAAACCAGCTTCACTGAAAAGATTTCTTTGGAGTCTTGAGTACCCTTCCCCTGAACCCATAGAAAGGGCTTTCTCCAAAAGACCAATGAAGAAAGCAAGGATATTCTTAAAAGAACTAATTTCACTGGTCTTTCTTATGGAAAGCTTTGCCCTCTTCATGTGGCATTTCCTCTTTAAACTGAAGATGGAGAGAAATTAAATATTTCCACAAAGTGCAATAAGTGAGAACTATATTGGGCATGACTTATGTACACAGTGGACATTTACACTCAGGTTTATGGAAAACATTAGTTAATCATTTACACTGAGTTATTCTGCTATCACACTAACAATTTCCTCTCCTGTTAAAGAGGTGTACTCATATTAAGGACTCTGACTAGTAAGAAGCAGGTCTGGATACTTTAATAAATATTAAAGTTGACAGATGCATCCATCAGATTTTTTTCCCAGTATAATAAATAGTCTGAAAAAAGAGACACACTTTGTAATTAAAGAGGTGTGCTCATACTAAGGACTCTGACTAGTAAGAGGCAGATCTGGATATCTTAATAAATATTAAGGTTGACAGATGCATCCATCAGATTTTTTCCCAGTATAATAAATAGTCTGAAAAAGAGACACACTTTGTAGATTTTCTTTTATCTTAGTTATCAGCCATAAGCTACTGACTTCACACACAGAACTAACTGAAGTCTCTACACTGTCACAGCCCTCATCTCTCAGTGAGTGAGGAAAACTATTCCCAAGGTAAGAGACAGCATTAGGCTAAGAACTGGGGGAGTACAGCAGTCACAATACAATCAGAAAACAAACAATATTTCACTACAAGACCCAATACTCACACAATACACAATAAACATTTCCACTAAAATGTATTCCAGTTAAACAAAGCACCACCTAATACAGTTAAGTACACACCAGGAAAGTTTTACAAATGTTCTGAATCAGGCCTTTTTTGTATCCTTTGCAACTGCTTTTGTGACACTCCTTGTGATACCACCTTTTTTCACAAAAAAAAAGGCAAAAAAAACTTGCCAGACACCAAACAGGAAGCACCATAAGATGAGATCTGAGGAGCCTTACACTTCTTCTGAAACTCACAGGCCACTGTTTCATGACTTGTTAGGCCACGACAAAAAGGATGTTAAAGCATTTTGCTGAGTAGGAACAGTCATGTTTAACCATTAGCTAGGTCCCAAAGGGATCTTCTCATGCCCCAGCTTGAATCCCTAAAAACTCTGTGTAAGGAGCTCATGAATCACTGGGAACTGCAATTTACCAATTTTGTTTGGTTTTGGCTTTTGTGTTTGTTTTGACCAAGAAGTATTTGTCACCTGATGGGGAAGTCACTGTAAAAAAGTCCTTAATGTTACTTTTTATCCCTTTTGTCCCATTGAGTACATTCCTGTTTCTTTTTTACACCTGTTCTTGTGATTAATAAGTAGACCTAAAGAAAAGGCAGTAAAATCTACTCCCACTTGCTGTTAGAAATTTACAAGGTATCATACTATGGTCACATAAAAGAAGGTTTGAAGATTGATTTATTTTCCCAGAAATAAAAAAAATCCTCAAAGGCATATAGAATTCAATAAAGTCATAAGAAGCCACTAATTGTAGAACAATTTCATTAAAACATTGTTTGCTTCAAGGTTAACCGCTAAGAAATATATTCTATCCAGTGAATTACATTTTAATATACTTATTTGTGTGAATACAGTTGGCAGTTTTCTCAGTCACCCTTCAACTATTTTACATTTCAACCCTTCCCTACTTCAGTTAAATATGACTTAATTAAAAACAACTCTAAGGGGTTAAAATTCATATAATTTAAATGATGCACCTCACAAAGCAAACCATATTTAATAAGAAGCATTTTCTTTTGGATGAAACATTTTTAATACTTGCAGAAATAATTGATGTTGGTGGAATTTTGATATCAGTAGACCTCTAGTGGCTATTACAGTAATTGGTAGTTACATTATGTTTTTAAATACAAATATGCTCTTCAGAAAACAAAACAAATAGAAGTCCACAAAAGAAAAATTGCAACAAAATGTTATTAGTTATTAACCCATAGTAAATGCCTGCATAATTTCACAACTCTTACACAGTGAGTAGACAGAGACCTGGTTCTCATTGATTTTTTAAGAAAATGACACAGCTAAATACCTTTGCAAATTTAGTTATCAAAATCCAATTCTGAATCAGCAGTGGATGTTTGAAAATTTTCTGAGATTAATACATAAATATTTGCCAAAAATTCTGAGGGACCTATTCAGAAATTAAGTCTTAAAAGGAACAGGGAAGTTCTCCATGGCTCCCCAGCCAGGGCATGAGTCCTCACTCTGCCCCCACACCCTGATTAGAGACCTGCAAGTCAGAACTGGTCTGCACAGGGCTTGAGACCTGCCCCAGCCTGGACTGGGAGCTGTGGGACAGGAGGACATGGTCACATGCTGTAGCTAGCCATGGCTCCAAACTAGAGAGCCAGACACAGTCATATGTAGAGCCAGACATTGTCAGTATTTAGTAAAATATCCTTTGTAATGATTTTTTTATTAATTTTGACTAAACTGTCATATTGCAGTGCCTATCAGCAAGTGTAAAATAGATAGGATCCCCTGTGGTGATTTAGTAAAGGAACCAGTAAAGGGCAAGTCTCAATGACCTTTGAAAAATCAGTCTACATTAACTTAATGCAATCTCAAAGACATGGATTTGATGGCTGAATAAGGGACACTCAGCTGTAAAATTAACTTTTGCTCATTTAATTTGCTTATTTAAAGTTTTTGTCATGATATTACATTCCCCTGCATTATCTAAAATGCAGTTCAGGAGCTGGGGTATAGATTTACAGTTTTTATCTTTCCCACACTCCTCAATATGAAAGAGTCAGATTTTCCACCAAAGCCAGAAAGGCAAAGAAGACAATCTATATGAATATATCTGAATATTAGCCATCTTATCCTTCCTGCCCATGTGACTAGTTAAAAGGCTTTTGAGATATTTATGCCTAACAAACACTTAATGGCTTTTACAGATGGTATTAACTATCTCTTTCTCTCAGGGAATCAAGGGGGTTTATCTCCTAAGAAGAAACACTTAGACTCATACAGTGTTAGTAAGAAGCAGTATTAAAATCAAATTCTCATTGCCTGAGGGCCTCCCACTTGCCCATTTAAGAGACTTCACTTTAGTTGGTTTTCTCGTACTATTTCTTTCAGATATACTTCAGATTCAGAGTAGCTGTCTCCCTCACATAGCAGTACAACTTCACACTAAATCAAAAAAACTCTAAGTCAAAATTGTACAACACATTTCTGTGTGGTCTCCTTTATATGCTGGAGAAAAAAGAATAAATCGTATGTGCAATCTGAAAAGTTGATTCTTATTTAAAAGACAATTGTGTCCACCTGTACATAAAATCTACTGGCTTCTGATGGACCTTTGTGTCAAGGCGACTTTCACAATGTAAAATTGTCACAAAAACATAATTTTGCACCAAGTGTGTAGATTTAGAACATAAAAAGTATATAGAAAATATCTTCTATTCATAACTTTGCACATATTTGTGTACACTAAGACAGAAAATGCAACACCGTCATAAAGGTGAACCTTTAACACGCAATAGGGTTTTTTAAAAGAATGGAAAGCCTACTTAACCAAAGGCAGATTATTTGTATGAAAGAAACAAACACTGTGGAAAGGAGTCCAAAGAGATATGAACACACACAGGGAAATGCAGTAACGTAAAATATGTGTGCCAGTGTAAAAACCTCTCCCCTCAAGGAATATCTTCCAGCACATACTCATTGAATTTATTCTTGACTGATTATCATAGGCTGGGCAGTTCAAAAAGAATGAGTTTAAAACATTTGCAGCTAAGCATTCATATTTTCAAAGAGGTCAGCAGAAAATCTCTTGGCAGTCTATGTCCAATAGTTGTCTATTCAGATAGGATGATTGCTTTTCACTATCAAATCAACCCTTTTCCTAAGGATGTAGCCAAATTTGTTAATGATAAGTTTAGCTGAGCAACCTGTGCACTGTACATTATTCTTTAACCTCTATTAAAACAGTATGTTCTTTTCTCCTCCAAACCCAGGAAGTATATTGTACATAAATGAGAGGTGCAGAGGATTCTTGACATGTCCTGCCAAGAGAAACACAGAATCAATCATTTAATCAGCTAAAATTCCTATTCTTACCCTACTCCTCCCAAGCTTTCTCAGAGCCAGAAGCTGAGGAGAGCCAGCCTTCCTGTACAACCTTCAGCTCTTCCTGTGTGTTCTTGGTTACAGTCTGTTTGGAAGCAGAGCAGTGAGAGCCCACACAACAGGGAACAGCTTCATTCAACTGTGCAACTAAGCACGTGCCTCCACCTCAGTGAGAAGTCAATAGGTAGTGGCAAACTCAATGGAAAGGGATAAAGTTTGAGCCCACTTCCACTTGTGTTAGAATTAGTCCTGAAATAGAACAAGGGTCAGTGTCAGCAGCTCCCATTTGGAGATAATAAGGAAAGGCTGTGTGTTTTGAGGCATTTTTCTGCACTCAGCTGATCCTGAGGGGACTCCAGCCCAAGGCAGACCCCGCAGCAAACTGAAAATTTGGAATCAGAGTAACTGGTGAAACCAATCAATATTATCTCTGCTACTAAAGTCCTCTCCATGTTTCAGGGTTCATCAGTACTTTTCAACTCATTTAAAACTCATTTTGGCTAAAGAGGTGCATGTGCAACCCATAAGGCCCCAACACTGGCTAATAAAGACCTAGAACCAGGGCTCAAGCTTAAACTACTTTTTTTTAAACAAAGGCTTTAAAAGTGTTCATTGATGGCCATATTTATAGCAAAGAACAAAGGAACCCACTGGCTCTTTCTGTACGTGCCAAAGCTTGCCTGCACCAGATCCATACAGCTATAAGGAGAAACCTGAAAACAAGGCCTCAGCCCAACCTTGGCAACCTTAGCAACTCACAGCTTTCCTATGGCTTTTTATGTAATCATGTCATGCAGTCAGAGAGCTCTTACCAGAGAGAAAGCTTCTAGCCTACCCTTCCTGCACAAATGTGTCACCAACAGTGCCTGTCACACTTCAGGCTGAGCTGCAGCAGGCAGAAAAAAAGGCTCCTACTTCAGATACCTTTGGCCAATCCATATGTTCTACTCATCCTTATATTTGGCATGTTTAGGGAATCTAATTTAGAGTAGTAAAGACTATCTCACAAGATGTAGGTGGATCTTAAAATATCTTCCAGATTCCTGTCTTAGTGTAAAAGCTGTTCCTCTTTAATATCAAAGGAGTGTATTTTTTGAAAGAAAAAAAATATAAATATATTCAGTGCTGAATCAGCATGAACATCAGGAGAAAAAAAAACAAAACAAATGCGAACAATTTTCCGTGTTCCATGCTTCCCTTCCAAAAACTGGTCACATTTCATTAAGGTGTTGTTCAGATTTAAGGTGGAATTTTTCCCATGAATTTTACAACTTATTCCCAACAGAGCTTGTAGCTGCCAGAAATCCTCCATCATGTCTCTTCACTCTCTTTCTCTTCCATGAAAGGAATATGACAGTAATGTCCTTCCTCCTCTTAACTCATTCACCAGAGTTCCAGGTTACAGCCATCAATAAATTCCAGCATCACCAAACTGTAAACTGAATTTATTAAACCACATGGTTTGGACTTTTCTGTTTTATTTCAGAGGGTGCAAGGTATGTTCTGGCCTTCAATCATTCTGCTTCTTAAGTCATGATGCAACTTCTGATATGTCCAGCTTCTAAATAGCACATATACTGCTGTGATGCAAAGCAACAAACATTTTTCATCTGTCCAAGTCCTTTCCTCTGTCAAAAGACCCATCTTGTCTTGCCTCATTTCCACAGCTCCACTAGCCTTCTGATGTATCTAGGGAGATGGGAGAGTAACCTCCCTGAGCTCTGGAATCTCTGCTAATAGCTCTAAACCTTCTGGATTAATGATGCTCTGAGTCACTCGAAAAAGATGTCACTCTTGTTGTATGGATGAGTACATTTAACAAAGACAGTAATATTCCTCCAATTGTTCCCAATTAAAAAAGCTTCCTTTAGTACTACTACTTTGAACAATAAAACTACTGAATCAGACCTTCAGTTTAAATGCATAGGCAAAAAACTCTAACATTGCTTTGGAAAGATACTCCACATGTAGAGGGTGGGTGGAAGAGGTGACAGCATCTCTTTTGGAACACAGACAATATAATAAGGCACACCACTTATGCCATGTTACTGACTTGCTGGTATTCTAAAACAGATTTTGTTATACTGAAATGACACAGGTGTTTACCACAAATATCTGTGTGGGTTCTTCACCATTTCAAGATGAAAATGGATAGTGAGTGGACATCAATAGGTTTCCTCTATTTCCACTGCACTTTGGACTGATATATTGTGTTAATAATTAATAAAGTTAAGATTGTATTTTTCGTGCCTACAGAGATGCACTGACAACTATCAACTGTCACAGAACTGTCAGTACTGTAAACAGAAAATAACTGCTCTTTTTAAAAAAGGTTAGGACCTCATTTTCTATAAACACTGAGAGTATGATGCAGCACATCCAAATTTGCCTGCACTGGTGTTTTCCTTTTACTGACAAGTAATACTCTTTTAAACAGCTTCTTCAGGGAGTAACTAGAAGAGAGCTAGCAAAACTTCACCAAGAGCAGTGGTTTAAAAGGCACCAATGGCAGAAGAGTTCTCCCTCTCCTGCTGCCTCTCTGCAGGATTCAAAGGTCTGACTACCACTTATGCCTCTGCCAAGGGCATCACTGTTGACTCTCTTCCTGTCCAAAAGACAACTTTTTGGAAAACTGCTCTTCCTTGCTGCTAAAGCTGACTTTCCCATCTCATACTCAGAATCCAAGCCAGAAACAATCATGAAGATAGGTTACCTTTCCATTTGGTCTACTGTGGTCCATTCTCCTCAAAGGACAAGCCTTTAAAACACAGCACCCTTTCCTTTGCTACCATTCTCCTCTCCCATGACATAGTTTCAGCTGGCAAATAAGCAAACATGAAGTATTGAAGAGAAGTATTTCAGATTTCCTTGGACTGAGAACTAAGGATTATTACAAGAACTATTTCTCTCCTGCTAAAATCCACACCTTCCAGACAAAAAAGGCCTCAGCATTCTTCCCCAACAACTATATGAACCTGTGAAAAAAATTGCTCCTTATCACCTGACACCAGTGCGCAAAGCTTTCTACACCAGAATTCATTTCCTTCTCAAACTGTCTTGATGTTTAAATGATAGCATGGGAAAAAAGCCTTTTAACAACAAAGGCAGACAAATGAAAGGTGGTAGGAGGAAGGAAACACCTCCTGATCATATTCCAGTAACAAGAATATCCAGCTTTAAATTATTCAACCCACTCTTCAATTTTGGGACCTTTCATGATGCTGCCACCTTATTGGCTGCTCAGACAGGCATAGCAGGAAAAAAAAATTCCACCTGAAATGGTCCAGAAGTCTTCTTCTTTTCTGACAGAGGTTTTATAAGCTGGAGTGTATGTGTTCTCTCCTTGATTAGTACAATCAGAGAAATAAAGGGTGGTTTGAGTTGGAACAGACATTGAGACCAGCCTCGTTTTTCAACCCCCTTCATGAGCATGAACACTGTCAACTAGACCAGATTGCTCAAAGCTCCATCCAATGTGGCCCTGAATGTTTCAGGTATAGGGCATTCACAATTTCTCTGGACAACTTACTCCAATCCTTCACTGCCTTCATCATAAGAAAAAAAGTCTTCTTTATGTCCAATCTAAAACCTATCCTCCTCTAGATTAAAACCATTATCCATTGTCCTGTCACTGTAGGCCTTGGAAAAAAGTCTCTCTCTCTTTTTTATATGCCATCTTTAAATATTGAAAGGCTCCATTAAGATCTTTCCAGAGTCTTTTCTTCTCCAGGACAACCCCAGCTCTCTCAGCTTGTCCTCACAGAAGAATTGTTCTATCCCTATGACAATTCTTGTGGCCTTCCTTTGGAGCAAATCTAACAAGCACTCATCTCACTGAGGATCCTGGAGCTGCACACAGCACTCCAGGTGGATTGTCACACAAGTCTTCTCCACTCAGTCTCTGACCTGGCTACAAAGCACCACTGCAAATGGCTCTGAGAGGAAGCCCCTAAGATTGCACTGTCCTGTAACAGAAGAACACTTTGAAGGATGGACAGAGCTTCATTATGGATTCATATTTATTTTTGCATGAACATATATATATACACACATACATATATATGTATCTATGGAAGCTACTTGTACAAGAGACAGCCATCCAAATTTATTTTTGTTGTTGCATCACTGGAGGAAGAATGTACTGTTGAACTGTTTTAGCTACTGCTGTCCATCAGATAAAACCTGTAATATTCTAATAGGAGCTACAGATACTGACATCTGCTGTTTCTTACTGCTGCCTCTGCTGAATAGATAAAAACAAGCTGGCACAGCTTGTTTTGGTATAGATGGCACATGCTTTGTGATACATTTGAAACACATTCAAACAAAACCTTTTCCATGCACACCAAAACAAGAAAGCAAGACATGCCATCACAGGAAAGTGTTCTTCAAGTACATAAACAACAAGGGGAAACAGAAGGAAAATACTGGCCCTCTGTTAAACAGGAAAGGTGGATTAGTCACCAATGATGCTGCAACAACCAGGGTTCTCAAGACTTTCCTCACCTCTCTCTTTACCTGCACTGTTGGGCCTGGCCTTGGGAAAAAAATCCAGGTTGATACACAGTCCCACTGACTGTAGAGGAAGATTTGGTGTGGGAACTATTACAGGAAATACTATTAAGTATCCATCAAAAGGTGGCGTTAGGAGACTTGTCTGACATTGTTTGAGGCCACTTTCCATAATCTTTGAGAAGCCTTGGAGATCCAGGGATGTCCCAGGAGACTGGCAGAAGACTAATTCCACTCCCACCTACAAGAGGGTCACACAGGAGGATTCACCAGTCTTCAGTCCCTGGGAATGTTATGGAATGAATCCTCCTAGGGGACGGTCACACAGGAGGATTCAGGAAGGTGTAGGCTCATCAGTCTTCAGTCCCTGGGAATGTTATGGAATGAATCCTCCTAGGGGATATCTTAAGTCAGATGAAGCACATGACTGAGAAAAGCCATTACAGATTCACCAAAGACACATCGAACTTGATAAACTTGATCACCTTCTACAACAAAATAACCTGTTCACTTGATGTGGGGGGAGGTGGGCATTGTCTTCCTTGATTTCTCCAAGACTTTTGACATGTTTACCCACAGCTTCCTTCTGGACAGAGTGATGAAGTACGACCCACAGACGTGGTTTGTGTGGTGGATGGGGATCTGAGTAACAGAGTACGCCCAGGGGGGTGGTGGTGACAGCTCCTTTTCAAACTCAAACTTACCAGAAGTGGGGTCCCAAGGGATCTGTGTGGGCCCCAATTCCATTTAATATTGTCATAAATTATTCAGAAGACAGGATCAAGCGTACACTGACAAAGTTTGCCAATACCAAATTGAGTAGGAAAGTGGGCATTTCAGAAGGGATAGCCAGACTGCAGTTCAATCTCAGCAACTCCCTACACAGCCTTTCTAATCCTCTACTCCCTAGATTTTTCCTCAGAACTGATTTCTGTTCATATCTGTGTGTACAGACAGGGAGAAACAAATGGAAAGGCTTCTACCGTATACTCACATAGGAAAGTAGAAGAAAAATTTTCCTGCCTTGAAGGGTGCTGAAGGGAGAAAGTTTTCACTCTGAGCAGGAATAATGGAGGAGTCCAAAGAGTGGTCTCTCCTTATTTTTTATTGAGGTTCAAAGTGTAGCAAATTACAGTATTCCCAAGAGGTAGCCAGACAGCAAGGGAGACTAGATTTCTTCCTGACCCACAAGACAGAAATATCTTTAAAGAAACTCCTCATTATAGAAAGAGTTTAAAAACCAAATAGTTAATTCTCTTCTATCTGCTGACACATTAAAAGAACCACAGACGCTGGTATCCCAGCATCTGCTCTCCCCTTGTATGTGTGTACTGGATGATTAGTTAGGCCTGGGATCTTTCTGGCCAGTCTGGTCATGCCCAGGCATTAGCCAGATCACAAGTAACACAGGGTCCTACAACATATTTTAGATAAAAAGCAAAGGGCCACTGTTCTATTACAGTATACTCAACTGTGAAATGCCAGACTTGGGACATGCCTCTTGTCCTTCTCCCCAAAACCATATTGCAGAGTTCTTTTCTGCTCACAGAGGCTCACATCAAGCACCTACAATAAACAGCAGATGCCCTAGAAGGCCACAAAGCTAGCCTAAAGAAAAACCAAAAAGCCATAAACTGAGCAGAACTGCCACACAGACTACTGACTTGCATCTGGGACAAGGCAATCGTGGTTGTGTGTACAGACTGGGGAATGAGAGGCTGGAAAGCAGCACCACAGAAAGAGACTTGGGGGTCCTGGTCACTGGCAATTTGAACATGAGTCAGCAGT
This sequence comes from Passer montanus, assembly GCF_014805655.1. Classification (NCBI taxonomy): domain Eukaryota; kingdom Metazoa; phylum Chordata; class Aves; order Passeriformes; family Passeridae; genus Passer; species Passer montanus. Next base: position 14,515,935 of record NW_024363160.1, on the reverse strand, counting down.
GCCCTGGCAGCCAGGAGAGCCAAATGTGTCCTGCAGTGCATTAGGCACAGCATTGGGCAAGGGAGGGGATTGTCCCGCTCTGCTTTGCATTGGGCTGGCCTCACCTTGAATATTGTGTGTAGTTTTGGGCACCACAATATAAAAAAGACTTTAAACTATTAAAGCACATTCAAAAGAGAGCCACAAGGACGGTGAAGGGTCTTGAGGGGAAGCCTTATGAGGAGTGGCTGAGGTCATTTGGTTTGTTCAGCCTGGAGGAGACTGAGAAGAGACCTCATTGCAGTCTGCAACTTCTTTGTGAGGAAAAGCAGAGAGGCACTGATCTCTTCTCTCTTGTGCCCAGTGACAGGACTCAGGGTGTGAAGCTGAGTCAGATTGGTTTAGTTAGCGTATGAGGAAAAGGTTCCTCACCAAGATGATGTTTGGGCATGGGAACAGGCTGCCCAGGGAAGTCGTCACAGCACCAAGCCTGACAGAGTTCAAGAAGCATTTGGACAATGTTTTCAAGCATATGATGTGGCCCTTGAGGTGTCCTGTGCAGGTCCAGGAGTTGGACTCTATGTTCCTGATGGATCATGTCCAACTCAGCTTATTCTACGATTCTTTGATTCTATAATTCTCCAATTCTACAATACCATAAGTTCATGATTCTATTATTCTATGAATGGATTACTCTAAACCAAGCATTACACTGGAAGTGGTTTGTCCACAGAAAGGACAAATAGGCTACCACTACCCACCCAAGTAAATCATCCATGCAGTAGAAGTTCTTCTCAAAAAACCCTGCTCTTCTATGCGGCCATGATAGCATCAGAGCTGCTTGTAAAAGGCTAGGAGTGTACACAGTTTCATAGGTGATGAAAAATTGTTTCTCAGAAAAATAATAGTTTTACCATGTCTACCCTTTCCTTTGAAAAGCTGCATTTAAGAAAGCTTCTATTGAAATCAACATTTTACAATGCCAGCGTTGTTCAAGAATCACCATGGAACACTCGTTCTTAAATTATGATGAGAAACTTGGCCAGGCTGCTGTTTCACTCTTTGAAATCTACCTGTGCCATTTGCCTTTAAATGCTGTCACCACCATTTCTTCAATGTTAGAGCAAGCGACAATTTTAGGCTCCATTTTTTCAGGGGGTGAATATAAGCACACTGATGAATGGATGGTTCAGAGAAGAGAAAAATATTTGTCCATGCTAAGAGGCTTTACAATATCCATGCCTTTGATTAAATTAAGACATATTTGCAGATGATGCAATAATATGTACAACTGCAAGTCTATGACGGCAGTCTTACAGGACTAATCAGGGATTATGGACTGCTCCAGGAATCTAAGATGAACAGTATAGAATTGCAAAAATGTAGCAGAAAGAAGAAATGAAGATACAGGAACAGACAGAGCTTGGCTAACATGCTGAATTAAAACTTATCATCACTGTATAAATTGCATTGATGGTTTAATTAAAGAGACAGCAGCAATTTCAGTGCCCATATTAACTATTTCTGAATTTGTTCAGCTACAGAGTACCTATTATGAAAACATGCAGGGTAAAACTTTGTCTCCATTGGAGTTCATGGAAATTCTCATTATTTATTTCAGTAGGATTTTCATTGCACCCATGTATTTTGGAGATGATCACGCTGAATAAAATATCTAAAAACCAAGTCACTAAAACTCAAAGTTCTTTTAAACTTCTGATACAAATACAATCCTTAGACAGTTACCTTGGAGGGATATATTTTAAAAGATGGAGGGATATATTTTTTTAATCTTTTACCAATAGTTTTTAAACAGACAGAAATCCTAGAAGACGTATGTAGACCTGTAAGCTATTCAAAGACTATTACTAAGAATTATAGCTTCTTTATACACATTCAAGGAGCCTTTTTTAAAACTGATTTGAAAGCATTGGTTGCTTCCATTTACTTTCTAGCTCTCTAGACCACACTGCTGCTCTCACTATTTGCACCACCTCCTTTTGAAGAGGGCTTATTTCTTCCACTCCGAGTAGTTCACATTAAGAGTTCCCACATCATGTAGTTCTGTCTTTCCATTCTCTCTTTGACAGCTTGCAGCATCAGCTCCCTTCAGAATAACCATTCAGGAGTCACTTAAATAGTGTGACATAACAAACTCACTGTATGTCTGTGCCAGTTAAGTCATTAAAATTTTATTATACTTCATTTTTTGGTTCTTCTTGGAACAGTAACTTTGTGTAACTGAAATGTCACGTCTCTATATTGTTTTTTCAGAGCAAAAAAAAAAATATTCCCAGTTTGCATCTCCTAATTTCTTTTCCTATCAAACTAGTAATAGCAATTATCAGTCTTAAGATTAGTCTGTTGATATGATGTTTTTCTTATACTATCTCAAAGCAAAAAATCAAATTTTCTAATAATTTATTTTCCCAAAGTATCTATTACTATTGCCATATTTAAAAGCTGCTGGTGAATCTCATGGTGTTTTTTCCTGAGTTATGATCTTGTTTGCATCTCCTTGCCAATGTCTACGCTTAGGTGAAATTCAGATTTCAGAGTACAAAAAGCTAAGCACAGAGGATTGAACTCCACCTTCCAGTCAGAAGGAATTACTAATATTACAAAAGTTTAGCAGTTTAGCAGGAATCTTGGAGGGTTATTAACAAGGATCACTCTGCCTTCTACTTAGGGAACTCTACCCAGTAAGGCACACGAGATACCAGAACAGTTAGAAGTTCAGTAGAAGCAGTCACTAGTCCACCAGAGATGCATTAAACTGACTCCTTGATTTATGTCACAAGAAAGGAAGCCTGTAAAATACTGAAGTTAAACTGAGGCACTGAGAAAAGACTTTAAACACAAAGAGGGAACTATCCCCATAAGCAGGAACCTCTGCAGCAGGGACTGAACTCAAGGCAATCTTTCTGCTGGAAAGCCATATTCTGGCTGCAAGGCCAGTGTCCTGATGAAAGTGGAGAAAAGCTTCTTGGAGCTGACTTAAGGCATCAATTTATCTTCAGTTCTGTGCACTTAAATCTGAATATTACATAAATTTAGCTTTTATCTAAATTTATTCTATTAGTAATGCCAACACTTACAACAGAGGTTCTGAGCTAGTTTCTCAGCATCACACGTAGTAGAGCCAACAAAGGCAATTAAATAGTGTGCTCCTCCACATCTTTTCCCAGAGAGGCTCTGAGTAGCTGCTGGAGTCTGTCAGTCTGTCTGTCAGTCTGGAAGGCTGCTTCTGCAATGGTCAGAATTGGTCAGTGTCCACCCAGCATGCAGCAGTGGGGACTGCCTGAGCCTCACACACCTCCCAGCAGGCTGTTAATCAGCCACCAAGTGCTAAAAGACTTGTAAAGCAAGTCAAGCTGTATTCTAATCTGTGTTGATGGTAAATTTAATAGTTCTTGTACCTTTCTGTCCAGTCACCTGCAAAACAACTCTACTATCTTTCTCACAAACCAGACTATCAGTGTTCAGGAATACTTGGAGAACACTACTGGAGTTCAGCCTGTCCTGAAACTTTCAGGATGATTGCATCTTTTCTTCCATCCTGTTATTAAGAAGTGCCAAAGATGGCACGTCCCTCTGCTTCAGGACAACAAATATCTAGCAACATTAAACCAATTATTTGAAAACACCTCTTCACAAATCTCAGGAAAATATGTATAACCACTTCCTATGTGGTTTAATACTCCAAAACACTATACTGTTGAAAAAATACTCTTTTTTTCTTGTAATCAAACTATTTTCATTCAGTTAAGAAAATACTACTAGTTTGAAATATTCATCATTACAAATATTTTATCTAACAATAAATGCTTCAAAGACATTTCTGTTAAAAATATCTTTCACAAGACACCCCAGGGAATTTTTTCACAGAAAAAAAAATTAACAGCTTCCTTAACTAAAATATAACACACTGAAGAATCAGTGGCTAAATTAAATTTCTTTAAATCACATTCTTTTACATTCCTTTTCCTGAAAAAAAATGCTCTATTATATTATTCGATGGTGTATATAATAGGGAAAAAAAAGGGGAGTCAATACCTAGCATGCATTTTAACAGTAACTATGAAAAAAACCCTCTGCTTCTACTATAAGGAAGTCAGCAAATTAAATAAAGCAATCTGTGCACATAGCCTCTGCTAAAGTCAATTGGTATATATGAAAGGATAAAATGGATAAAGTGCCTTTACTGGAAAGTAAAACTAAATTTCTGTAGCAGAGTGCCCCTCCTTTTATTTGGTGTTAAAGAGAAATAGGAGGGAACAGCCTGAGATATGCTAAGATAGAGGAAAAAAACCAAATATTGACCCGAACCAAACAACACTTTCAGAAATCCAGCTAAGCTTAGTTACAGGGACGTGCACACTGAAATCAAAAGCAGGCTGCCTTCAGTAGTGTATAAGGAGAGATAGCTTGATGGGTAGTGATATTGCCAAAGTGAAATACCTATTGTTACAGGACATATACGACACTAATACAGCTGTTCTGAAGATGCAAAAGGACACAGGTCTGCATCTAGTCTTTTACACAAGGGCAAGCTTCACTTACCACTAGATTGCTGATGTAAAAATGAGTGGCTGTGAAGACAGTGAATGGTCTGCAAGCATTTTAGCATTACTTGTGAAAAGATAATTCTAATTTCTCAGCTATTATTGGCTGCAAGTATTCCCTGATGTAATTATGGAGTAATAGCCGAGAACCTGATTGTAACCAACAGTTAGTAGTTTGCTGCTAACAAGGCAAACACGACAAACAATTTTGAGGCAATTATTGTCATTACAAGACACACTCAATTGTTCAAGGCAAACGTAATAGAAAGTGACAGTTGTGCAGCTGGGAGGGTGGTGCGGGAAACAAGATTGTTCTCTGGTTGCAACAGACCACTCAGACTCTAGCAGAGAGTCTGCTCAATGCATAATTCATGTTTAATAATATTTTAGTCTCTAAAGCAAATTACAGTATAAGATAAGAAACAAACAGAGACATGTCAAAAAAAAATCCCACAAGTTATTATAAGATGGAATAAGACGCACAGAAGAAACATGGAGCAGGGGGGAGATATTCACTAAAGCCAACTCACAAGATACTTGCAACCAGCAAATGTAAATACAGTAATAAAAGAGTCAATTATAAAAGCAATCCATTTGCTATGCTTCAATGAGATAGGTGATCATGTCCAAATCCCAGTTTGAGACCATTCTATGACTAGGTAGGTCCAGGAGGAAGGAAGGAGTGCTCTCCATTGAGAAATATTGATGATTAATTCTGAACAAATTTGAATTGTGGGTAGAATCAAAGGAAGATTTTCATCATCTCATATACAATAGAAGTGCCTCATGTATCAGCTCAGTGTTCTGATGACAATGCACACAGCAGCTGCCTCGTCAACAGCCAGTCCATTGAAATACTTGATTTGCTGAAAATTCCACCCAGCTCTCCTCAACGATGTTATGGGCTGAAAGTTTCTAACAGAGCTGCAGCAACATTTCAAGCTCTTGCCCAGGCTCAGTAATATTCATTGTCAGTGACATTGTAGCACTGCTCAAGTGTCACTACAGAGTCACTCACAGAGCCTTTTGCACTGATAAGGTATCATTTCTAAAGAAGCCATTAAAACACCACTGAAACTGGATTTCCAAAACTCTGACTTTCTGGTCATGTTTCACCATTTTCCTCCTCTTTCTTAAATCACACAATCAGAGAATGTTTTGGGTGGAAGGGACCTTAAAGATCATCCAGTTGTACTCCCCCTGCTGTAAACAGGGACATCTTCCACTACAATGCACTGGTTTATGCAAATAATAATCCATCAGATTAAATCTGATGAGCCAAATCACTCCAGGTGCAGCTCCACTGGAGCAAAATAGCATCACATGCCAGCTTCTCAGGTACACTTTGACTCTGCTTAGGTGAAGGTGATACTGATTTTCTCAGACAGAGCAACATATTATAACTAGCTTCTTGTCTAAAGAAACCTCTGTGATTTTGACATCTGTGACACACTTCAGTGCAGCCCATAGACTTACTCCGAAACATATATGTGTGATTGCTTTTGCTTTATTCAGTAAGAAAGCTGATGATTGCAGAAGGTGGCAGATCAACAGCTGCAGAGACAGGAGACCTTTGCCTCTGTACATCACATCTGTGCTCCTTTTTCACTGCCATAAGACAGGCATCTATCTTAGATTTTCACTTTCAGAAAACTAGTATTTATCGTTTCACTCAGAGTGATAAGAAGTGAGATTATTTCCCAAAAGTTTGCAAGTTTCAGTAGCTTGAACAAGACTGGAAGGTCTGAATATATCACAGAATTGTCAGACAGCCTGGTCCTAGCTCAAATGTAATTTTAAATGGTCTGCCATTTCACCGAAGGAAAAAAAATAGTTATGTTTTTTCTATCCTCTTTATAAGATAACATTATTAATCAGCTCAAACCCTCCTTATTAAGCAAAAATTACATTTTTCTTCACAGTAAAATTCTTATTAATTTGCATGTCCAATGTCTTGTATAAAGTATAAGCATTATAAACAACTTTAATAGCATTTTAGCTTTGTTGATGTGGATCTACATATTGCAAATAAAACCAGTCAAGTCACAAAAAGTCCCTAAAATGAAAAGGCTTTCTAAAAGTATATGAGGTGGCATCTAGGAAAACTGACAGACTGCTTTTTATTTTAATTTTAGTATTTTTATTAAGGCTTTATGAATTAATGTGGTAATGTCAGTCTATCCTATATACCACAGAAATATCTGGTACTTTGTTTTGAAGTCTAAACAAGTAAAGGTTTTATAGTAAAAGGTATCGAAACTCTGCAAGCAGTTTGGCTAACCTTTAGTGGGCCTTTACTGAAGTCAAGTGGACTTAGACCTCATTCAGAACAAGGACATTTGTAAAACATTTCAGTGCTTGAACAAAAATTAAAAGCACAATTCCTCTTGATGCAAAACGATTTTACAAATTAATGTCAAATAACATTTCCACTGAAAATTCCTAATTACCAGCAAAAAGGTTGCCATGGATTTAATGCTGTGAATCATCTGCTTTCATGTTGGCTTTGCCATCTCTCACTTTACTCAAGATCAAGAGCAGGGCCAATATATTGTCAACAGCATGGGCAATTTACTCCATTATGCTCTTTCACCAATCTGTCTTCACTCTGGCCTGCAATTGGTGGTTGGACTCATATATCTTGAACTTAAATTGCTTGGAGAAGAAATCAAAGTTAATGTTTCAAGATAGGGAGTCCAGGTTTTAGTGGAATAAAGACAAAATCAGAAGGAAGTAAAACAGTACAAGAAGTTCTGAATGAGAAGATGGGTTAAATTCTTGGCTTGGACTTTGTTCAGAGAGATAAATCAACAGCAAGTCTGCACTCTTGCATAGACAGTCAGTTTTGACAACTTAATCAGCTAATGTTACTTATTTCAGGTGAAGCCATTGTGTAGAGATTATAGCTTTGATGCAGAAAACAGGTATTTAGATGGCTAACTCCAATACTTGCATCTGTCACAAACACAAATGAGTGAAAAGAATAGTTAATGTTAACAGCCAGGTTTCCTACATCTATATTGTGTAAAACGTGACAATTTGAACATGCCAAGGAAAGAGAACTGACACCATCCAAGTGATCAAAACTACTCAAAGACATAATCCTCCATTGCATAACAATATTACTCTCAATTTCCTCTAAATTAGAAAGAATACAACTAGGAAAAGCCTATTAATCTCTTCATCTAAGTTGGTAGCACAACCCCTGTTAAAAGTTGACTTCTGACATATTTTGTCATGATTAGCTCCTATAAGCTCCTATATGTCTCCACACAGTGCCTGTGACAGGCAGTTGTATATGTAAATATATATATGTGTAAACATGCAACAATAATTTCCTAAAAACTAGATTTAAGAGAACATAGTCCCTCCACCCAAATCCAGACTAACCGCTGATATGTTTTGGTATACCTCAGTACAAAGAGAAATACCGAAGATAAATAAATCTTTCAGTTTGAGTTACAGTTAAATAGACTCATCCCTGACTTTTACTTGATAGCTCACATAGTAAAAAAACCCAAACAATAAAAAATGCAATGTTAAATTTGTACTTAATTCTCCTCACTTCGAGGGGTGTACCTGCTTTTAGCTTCCTCTAATCAGAGCATCCCCCCTACACATCTCATGTCTTGGTAACTAATGAACTACCACAGTGAGGAGGGAAACACACCCAGCTGCTCTGAACAGGGCTCCAGCTAACAGGCAAGGGCAACAAAAGTCCTGCTTTCACTCAGGGTAGAAGCTGTTGCTGCTCCTTTGAAGGCCTATCTAGAGGTCACTTTTCACTACAAAGATCTTTTTTTTAAACAGATTGACCAACTAACTTAAAAAACACAAAAGCCCCTTTATTCCCAACTTAGTTCACAAACCTTGCCTGCTGTCTGTGGTCTGAGACAGGCAAAAGGGTTTGATCCAGCAACATCAGAGCCCCAAGAGCATTATTAAGAGAAAAGAGAATTAAAGACAGCTCTCAAGTTGGACCTTTGCCTGCAGATGAGTTACACACAGAGCTCACTCCAAAGAACCAGCTTAGGACACAGAACTGTGTCATGTCTAGGGAAGCAAGAAAACAGGGGCAAGCAAGAGGCAAGCAAAAGAGAAAGGAACACATGAGCAATTTGCAGCTCTATTACCCAGCTGGCTGCTAGAGAAAACACCTCTGAGGCACTGGTAAGCAGAAAGCCATACCCCATTCCCAGCTGGGGAATGAACAAATTATAAATTAGAGCTCCTTTCCTTTTCTATCTCCCCAGGGAAAAGCAGCAGCCCTTTTCCAACTCCTACCCCAACATTAGAGCAGCCCTGCAGGTGCTCAGGACTTTCAGCCATTCACCAGCAGGTGTGACTCAAGACCCTGTTATTTAAAAGTGTACAAAGGCTAATTTAAAGTGGGAGCTGTCCTTAGTAGTATTGCAGCAACTTCAGTACCACAGATACAATTCACCAGCTCTCCACTCTTTTCATTACATCCTTAATTCCCTGTATCCTTTCCACCCTACAAGCTTAGTACAAGTATTATGAAGCCTCCGTCCACTTGCAGAGCCCAGGACTTTTGGGCAGTACCAGCAGCCATCTACTCTGAGCAAATATGCACCTTCTGTCTCTGTGTCCTTCCTCCTCAGCATTTTTTTCACCTCCCATGGCATTTCTGCATGTAGAAATCTATTGCTTTCAGCTGGTACTGCTGAAACTTACAACTCACAAGTTGCTCTCATACTTGACTTTATACTATTTAGGTTCAAGCAACCTAAGCATGAGAAACAGGACACAGTATTGGGCTGGAAGACATGGACAAACCTCAGGTGAAATTTCCTAGTATGAGCCCTGTAATGGACTGCCAGAGAAAAATGCCTGTTTAAATAGGATGCAAGTACAGCCCCAAGGGATGGGGCTATGAAAGCATCATATTTCTTTTACATAGACAGAGTCATTCAGCAACATTCTGACACTCTGATAAACTGAATTGGAAGAGGAGCCTCCATCTATCCCTCAGTAGCATGGCCCAGCTCACTATTATATACCTCTAGGGTACACAGGCTTTTTGTATTCTAGTACCAAATCAATTTAAATCCATAGGAAAAAAAAGTAACAGGAAATGTCCCAAAATATTCTCATGCTATTTCACATGGAAAACCAGGTAAGTAAAGTGATTAAACACATCACCTTTAGGTACAACGGAGCTGTCCTTAATAAACCCCAGGCAGCAGTTTTCCTAATGATTCCCATTAGCAAATTATCCTCCCAAAGAGATCATGCTTGGGGCAGCAGAAGACCTGTGCTGTCTCATTCCACCCCAGACACCATTTCCAACTGCATGTGCACAGGCAACCTTATGCAACAGCAAATTTTCACCTGCCAGGATGCAGCAAACACATTTCAGATGAGGCAAATGCCAAGTGTCTTTATGTATAGGCTGAATGTGGTGGCTGACATAAACTTTCATAGACATGCAGAATGTTTGAGGGAAGGGAGCAAGAATCACTTGTGACACAGATTCATGCTTTGGTGATGATTTCTGTGTGAGTGTGCTATAATTAAGGATTAAATTTGTAAAATTTTAAAATGCAGCCTGTGACAGCAGAAGGGATTGTACTGCTAAATTAAGTTCCCTTTTATTTTCCCTCCTTCCTCTTCCAACTTCCCTTCCTCTACCTCTTATACTGTTTATTTTCTTCCAATCTTTTTCCCTGCCCTCTCTTCTCCTTCTTCTCCCCCTGCCGCCCCCCCACCACTTCTCTCATGTCTTCCTGCTCCTCCTTCAGCCCCTTCTCTCACATCTGAAACAGCAGTGTTGCTATAACTAGCCACACTTAGGTTTGCTACCAGACAACAGCCAGCAAAGGAAAACAATGAAGCAGGAAGAGTGGCTATTTCAAATCTCTCTATCAGCAGATGCTTTCGCCAGAAGATGCAGCAAAAAATAGGATTGCCTTAGGAAAGTGAGCAAGTGCCATCTGGGAGGAAGGGAAGGAAAGCTAAGAGATTTAAAGTTGTAAGATCACATTGTCTGAAGTTCAAAGACCACAGTGGATTTACTTCCCATACATTTCAAATAGGAAATGACAAATTTGCAACATTTTATCATTCATACTTAGAGTCTAACATGATTACATGTGGCACATGAATCTGGTTGCAGCAGGTGTTAAGATACGTATGACAGGGATTTCTGTACAGGTTACTGTACAGGTTACTGTACTGGGCTTTAATTTTTATTTTAGACATTAGCATGCATGCAATTATTATTATGAAGCTATATATGTGAAACTTCTACAGCATAGTATTGCAGTGAAAGCCAGATACATTAAAAAATCACCATCCTAAGTATCCCTGAAACCTCTAAGTTAGCAGTATTACTATATTATCCCTGTGAAAAGTCAAACTTCAACAGGAAAGTGAACTATCTTTCCATACATCATGTGCATCAGAACTGCTCCTTTACTGCACATATGTAGACAGAAATTAGCTAAAAGCTGAAAAAATTGTGTCAGCTTAAGGACACTCAGACAAAAGGCAGCTGTGGTTAGAATCTGGCCTATCAAATTATCACAGACATCCTACTCCTTCCTTTGTTTGGAGAGCAACCCAGCTGAAAATCCAGCCCATCACCAGGTCCTATCAGCCAGTATGTACCACATCCATTCTCACCTAAATACAGCTAGCAAATGACCATGATACATGAAGTGCAGAGCATCCAGGTTAGCCGTCAAAGCCCATATATTTAGTGTTCAAGAGAAATATTAAAAAGCATTTCTCATTTGGCACATATGATAAGGAATTTCCCAAGTAGCAAGAACAGAATTCCAATGTGTTGTTTCTAATGGCAATAGAATAGACCTTCACTTTGGATGTTGTGCATACACGTGCCACTCATGAGCCACTGTCACAGTCTGTAGTAGACAGGCCATTTGTGAGCTCCATAATTCAGAAAAGTTCATTCCAAACCAGACTCATTTAACTTGCTATATAACAAGGGCTGAATCCAAGGATTACACACCCATGTACCTTCAATGCCAAGTCAGTTTTATCTCTGACCAAAAAGTAGCTTTATGTTGTAATAAAGAAACAATTAACATTCAAATATGCAATGCTGTTTGCTGTTTTCTCATATTTTGCCTCTATTTCTCCATAGGAATTCACTGTTTCCATCCTTTCTTCTGAATATAACATTTCAATTGCTATTTCCCAAATAACCAGCTTCTGTGACACTACTCTCCCTCCTTGTAAAAACAACTTTCTCAGCTTTCTAGGCTGCCTCAGAAAGGTTTGAGCTTCATTTCCTTTTATTCCTATGCATGGTCACACTACAGATATACGTATATCTATGATATATGTATAGAAACAGTAATGCTACTTAACATACAGTTATCTAAACACTCACCTAAGTTGCCTAAGCAACAAATAAATTAACCTGGAAAAAAAAAAAACACCTAATTTCTTCTTCATGCTGAGATACAGGGAACATGTATTTCAAATACCTAATGAAACACACTATGAAGAAAAGCAAATTCTAAACGAAAGCACAGAATGGGGAAAAAGACAAGGCAATGCCACATTTTCTGTACAAAATGAGAGCCTTACCATCCTGTTGGCCCTGGAGGTTCTGAGGACTTTGCATTCTCTCCTCCAGATTTGAGCTGAGGTCAGAGTTTACAGCTGACATTCTAGTTGAGTCACTCATATCAAACTCATCACTTTCTATAGAACTTTCATCCTGCAAGTAGAAAGAGACATGTCAAAACATGGTGCACTGTTCACATTGTATGTGCAGTTCTCTTCCCTTTTGTCTCACTCACACCCAGTGTGGAGTGTAATCATGCTAAACATTTTTGTATGTAAGAAAAAAGCAGAGGACATCAAGAAGAGAGAGGAAAACACAGCATTTATTTGGTATGATAATTTGACAGAAGCAATTTGTTCAACTATGAGGATACTACATAATAGTTCCATAGTATATTCCAGAAAAGAATTGGTAGAGACCCCTTGTTATTCACATTTGGCTGATGAGACCTCCCTATATTCCCTGCCTGAATCCTTTACCTTTCCCACATGGAAGTCAGTAACCCTGTGAATGACCCCTTTCCTGGCTTGGGCTGGGATTGTTACTTTTCTTCCTAGTAGCTTGTACAGTGCTTGGATTTAGTGTGGGAATAATGTTGATAACACGCTGATGTTTTGGTGGTTGCTAAGTAGTGCTTACTATAAATCAAGGACTTTTCAAGTCTCATGCTCTGCCAGTGAGCAGGTGCACAAGAAGCCAGAAGGAATTATGGCCAGGACAGCTGACCTGAGGTGGCCAAAGGGATATTCCATATCACAGAGCATTATTCCCAGTACATAAACTGGGAGGAGTTGACCAGAGGGAGACTGGCTGGGCATCATTCAGTGAGTGGTGAGGAATTGTATTTGGCATCACATGCCTTTCTTGGATTTTATTCCTCCTTCTCTCTCTCTCCTTTCATTACAATTAGTAGTAGCAGTAGTGGCAGTAGCAGTAGTAGATTTTACTTTGTTTGAATTATTAAACTCTTCTCAACCCCTGGGTTTTTACCTTTTTTTTCTGATTTTCTCCCCCATCTCACCAGAGTGGATAGAGGAGTGAGCAAGCCACTACATGGTTCTTATTTGCTGGCTGGGGTTAAACTACAAAGGCTCACAGGAAGATATTTTCAAATGGCAACCTGACCTGGTAAGAATCCATGGTCAAATTCCCTTGACATGATGTCAAACTTACACTCTGTTTAAAGAAGCATCTATGAAAATGAGAAAGCCTATAAAAGTCCTGAGCATGGTCATGACAGTCAATGGCAAATAAAAGTAATATAATCACAGGAGAATCATTGCAAATTTATTCTATGTTGTACATCTTTAATATGATTTATCCATCAAGTCCAGTTACAGAGCATTTAACAGGAATGATAAGAAGGGCAAAAAGTAAAAGTCCTAATCATTATCCTCACTTATAAAAGAAAACAGTTTTAGACATAGTCCAGAAAATATTCCAATACATATTTGAATTTAGTTGCTTCAGTCCCATTGAAGTTCACACATCCACTCATGGATTAAAAATTAAGTATCCACAAGTCTTGCTCTGGAAATGGCTGAGGCAATGTACAAACCTGAGGCAATATATTTTTAGTAACAACATTTCTGAGATGGTTAATTCTGTTAAGAAGAAAAGTACTTGTAATAAGTGAGAGGAAAATATGGCAAATAGATTTGTAAATGAAAATGCCCTGAAAATGTTTGAAATACTTTTCCAATTCATTTTTATTTACATTTTTTCAATCAAAACAGAACAAGACAGAATTCTATTTTTATGGATTGTTCAGCAGAACTGACCTAGAAAAACAGAAATCTCTAGAATATTATTTACTGTGTACTTGTTGTGAAGTGGATATTACAGTTATTAATATAGCTGTTTGCTTCTTTCTGAGTGTTAACTCTTAAATCAGTTCCTTCCCCTGGGTCTCAGCAATGCTTCCAGTTTGTATGGACATTTCTCTTGTTTCCAGAAAGCAAGTTCCCTGCAGTAATGACTCATGTTAAATTGGGATGAACTACTGCAAATGCCAGTCAGGAGCAAGAGCGGGACAACAACACACAAGGTGAAACTGTTCTGCACTGCCACAGCAGGACAATGACAAATAAGGAAATAAATATACCTTGTTATCAGGTATTTGTAAAAAAACAAATGGAAGAGTGAGGATTTATCTAACAGGCACCTGTCTGTCTTGCCTTACACAAGGTAGGAGCACCCCAGCTACAGCAGCAGCAAACACCCAAACAGTGCCCTCACAGATGAACCCTGGTGCCCACCAGCCTCCTGCCCCAGACAGACAGGGCCAGGGCACACACCAGATGGGTCTGAGGTTTAGGGAAAATGCACTCTGCTTGTTCGAAGAGCAGGATAAGAAAACAAATTCCCCCAGACCTTCTGGATTGCTGTGTCTCTGTTAAAATGCAGGGGTAATTCTCAGTGACTCCTGCAGGGACCAGCAAGCAGCAGCTCACATATTGCCATTCTGAGGTTAGGCAATTTGATGGGCTCACAAAAAGGGGGCTCTGGCTGACACTTGCACAGTTATAAAACAGCACACATAGACAGCCTGTTTGCCTACAGCACTGCAGAATACCTCCACTTCACTTCCCAAACTGTGTACACCTCTATCTGTGTAAACCTCTGTCCGAATCTGCATGGACACATTGGCATGGGAACAAAAACTGAGAACCACTGGCATCTTTATAGCAGTTGCAGCATTGCTCTAAATTCCCACACAGTGGTGAGTTCTCCTTTTAGATGAAACCTGTTTCCCTCTCATCAGTGGTCTCAGTTTAAAAATGTGGAATTGAAGATGAGAGAATTAGGAGATTTTCAGTCATTGCACTAGCTAGCAGTGGGATCCAAGTTTACTCCGGTCTCAATTCCACACAAGAATAGAGATATCATTGATTAAATCTTTCCTACAAACCCAAGACTGTTTTTTAAGTGCATGAAATAGTTTAAACCAGATGTCTTGATCCTTTGTACTACAACATTTTCCCTGTCATTTTGTTCTCAGGGCCAACAAATGTACCACCTGGAGAAAAAGAGAACCTTGGCAAATCCGTGATTTGAGAAAAGACATAAGGATTATTTTCAGAACTTTCCTTGTGCCCACTCTGTCCTGAAAAGTTATTATTATTGAAACACACAAAAAATTACTTTCATAAATCCAAAACTTTCCTTGTGCCCACTCTACCCTAAAAAATGTATTACTACTAAAACATATAAGAAATTACTTTCATAAATCCACTGCTGCGGGAATTTCATATACAGTAACAACAGAGCAACAAAACCAAGCTGGGCAGGGAAATACCAAGCAAAGCTAAGTCCTGCTTCCTCCATATCATTGACACTGGCTTGTCTAGATGAAAAACTGGTTTAACAAAAATTTCAGTCATCAGACCAGAAAGACTACAACAAAACATTCAGGCTACAGAAGATCTGTGGCATGGGGTCCTGATCCAGCATGAGTGCTTGACCCTGTTATGGAAGTAGTAATTCTCAAAGGGAAAAGGTGTAGAAACCAAGGAGTACTTTAATTCCTAAGGCTACTACAGAATAAAACCTCTTTTCTCCTGCTAGTGGAAACTCTACTTCCAGATCCCTCAAATAATCAGGAGGGTCAAAAGAAGGAAAAGATGACCAGGCTGTATTTATGCATTAAGAACTTTGCATTTGGGATCTCTCCCTACACTCTCTGCAATTATAAAAAAAGGCCAAACTGAAACACTAGAAGAGTGGTGAAATCCCCATTCTAGGGAGGGCTGAATAATTCATGAAATCTCCAGCAGTAGCCCACATCTACTTATTGGGAAAACAAATCTGGCTGACTCTGCACAAGTCAGAAGGCAGTCAGGGTCTTGACATAATCCAGCGGCTAAGGTTGTCTTTGAAGGCTTTCTTTATTAAAAAATATCTTGTAGTTGGACAGGAAGACATAGAATGCAGAACTGGTTTTTTGATGGCACATAGCTGAGCTTCTATTTGGCAGCTTAAATGTTAAATGAACTTCAGGCAAAATGAGTTTACTACAAATAATTTGGTATGGGCCTGTGAATTGATTGAGCACTTCTTAAAATCTGAGAAAACTCTGAATAAATCAGAGAAAGCAAACAACCTTTGAGAGGAAATAAATACAATCCAACCGCAATTCTTTATGAAGGAGATGGATTTTCAGTCTACTTCTCCTCCTTTTTTTTTTTTTGCCTTTTTATTCAAAATTTCAAAAGCAACTCCTACTCTTATCATTAAGATTTTTTCCTTAAAGTTTTCAGCTGGTGTTTCCAGGAATTTCATCACTGTCAGTACCATGTGTTGTATTGTGTTTGCTAGCCTTGAGAACATCATGGCAGTCATTTCAGTTGTTGATGGTATTGGTTTCTAAAAGCAGACAGCAGAAATCACTGCTGGGCACAGAACTAAGTCTCAAGTGAACATGCTTCCCACATCACCCTTTCCACTGGTCCAGTGAAAGAGCACCTTCAGGCAATTCAAAGTACACTCACAACCCCCAATCACCGAAGGGCCATAAATCATATTTTCTCTCAATCTGATTGCTTGAAAACAACCCTGCCTTGGCTTCAGACTGACAGTTTTAGCAACAAAATTATAAAGATGGGATCAACAATCATCTTCACTTCAATTTCCTAGCCACCTGAAAGACAAGTACAAAACAACGCAGGAGAACAGAAAACCAAACTTAAAAGATTTCAGGTTTTACCTCATCTTGCTGTGAATTTAGTAGCTGCAGCTTCATGTGTTTCATATAAGCCATAGTAATGGGCATGTTGTAATCAATCATACTGGTCACCAAAGTTGGAGGTTTTCCATTATCTGCAAAAAAAATAGTTATTAAGCAATATATTTTAATTGTGGTGGCTATGTCAGCCTATTCTGCAGTCAAAGTCAGACTGTTATGTTATTTAGCTCTAACTTTTGCATTTGCAATCGCTTGTAGGCTGTAGAAATGGAAGTCTCCCAAAGAAAAAGGAAAACCAAGATCAAACCCTGAAAATTGATGAGCTCTTCTACCCTAAATGACTACAGCCCATATACCCTATCTATTCCTTACGCTTATGTTTCCATACAAACATTTCCATAGCAAAATAAATTATTTCCTCCAGATAAAATCATCTTTCTATTGAGGGTGCAGATGGCATTACACTCCATCCTTAAGTGAAAGCAGAAGATTCACCACCTTCCAGCTTAAGTAAATGAGATGATCTGACTTACTGAACTGTTACAAGTCTACCAAATTTATATGAACCCTCACTTAAGCTAGGAACCTATAAATGGGTATTAGAAATAAAATTACTTTACATCCCACTATTTGACACTAAAACTACCTTTATGATCCGCTCCATCTGGGTTTAAATGCATTCTTTTCTGGCACTCTGAGCAGCTCATTAGAAATCGTGTCACCGCTTCTCTCGGTAGGAAGGCATAGGTCTCTGAAATCTGAAATTAATAACAAAATATAGGTGTTATTATGTAAGCTGATTGAGCATGATTTAACAGACCTGATCATCATATTTCCAAATAAGGCACATTATCTTTTAATGCCAGGAAGCACAATGAAAGCATGTTCTGCATACTATGTAGGATTTCAGGAAGCATCTCTCCAATCTGCCTACTTAGCATCTAATAGCTACTAACAGCTGGTACTGAACAAATTCCACTTGTATCAAAAGGAGGCTTGTTTTCTGTTTACTGTTAATTTCAAATTCCTTTCAACAAAAAGATTCATACACAACAGGTATCCCACTGTGGAATGGCATCAAAAAAACTTTAAGAGAGACCTTTTTTTAATAGCCAATGCCAAAAAAAAAAGAAAGCACTTATCATATGCGTTCTATTTATTTTTGTTGTAACAATACATAGACAGATATGTATTAGCAGCAAAGAAGGTTGCCTCACTATTTTAACTCTGTACTTTAATTTTTTATGATTTTTTTTTTTAAGCTTGTGGTTTTGTACTTTGGAGTACCTACATTATTTTTACTAATAGTTAAAGAATTTGTGAACCAGTTGATTTTAGAGACTCTGCTTTGCCTGGCAATATTTTGAAACAACAGATTTTAGTTGTTTCTTTTAGTTGGTTTGTTTGTTTGTTTGTTTTTCTTGGTTTAGTTGTTTTCTTGGTTTCAACAAAATCATTGTTTCTAACCACATATTCACAACTAGGCACCAGAGGGATTTTTTTTTCTCTTTTGAGAGGGAGAGGAGGAAGCAGTTGTTACTGGTTTTAAAGATTGCATTCCCCCCACCCTAAAGGATGCATCTGTCTTTAGACATTTTGCCTTGCTGAAAAGGACCCGGAGGCTGGTGCCAAGCTGAAAATGAGCTAACAGCATACTCTCTAATCACAGAAAAACTACATTTCATACTGGCTACTTTAAGTGCAGAGCCAACAGATCAAGAAAAATTATTATCCCTCTGTACTCAGTGCTGGTAAGAAAACAGCTGGAATAATGTGCCCAGGTTTCCCTTCAAAGTTCACAGTTCTCCTCCACACTTCAAGAAGGCTGCTAAGAAGCAGAAGATGGCTCTGAGCCAGGCCATCATAGCAGCTGGAACCTAAAGGAAACCTTGAAGGAAAGGTTGAGAGAGATAGATTCCTTTCATGGAGGTTATGAGGCCAAGAAAGATCTCATTTTAGCCCACTGCTGCCTGAAAGGGAGTTAAAAATCTGTAGAGAAAAACTCTTTATCATGTATAACCAGGGAAAACAGCAGTAGTGCCTTGGGACATTCAAACCAGACATCAGCAGAACTGTTACACTCCAGTGCACTGCAGCAGCTTTATCAGATAGGTGGAGTTTGAAGAAAGCATCCAAATTTGGATGTTTTCAAGCTCATAAAAGACAAATGCATGGCTTTTCTGTGATTCCCTATATAAGTTGATGTATATACACTGAACAGTGCAAGTGTTGTAATGAATCTCTAGCCTCTTTTTTCCCAAATATGGTGACTATCTTACTATGGAGATAATCCTTAATGAAAGACCAAGGCTCAGAAAGAGAGATTAAGAGTTGTTAATCTATTTGTACTCCCCTACTGCAAAACCTACAGCAGGATTTGATTTCCTATCAAGCACTATGCTGAGATGCAAGTGTCAGTAGGAAGTGAAGAATGGAGAAGGTGCATATGAAAGTATGGCTAGAGAAAGGACAAGATCACTATTTAACTATTTAACTGGGATTACATATCCCAGTCCAAATCACTTCGGCCCCTCAAAAGGGAGAGAAGAGGAGGAAAAATGATCAGTTTTAATTTTCTTACACTTTTCCACTTGGCTTGTCACCTACTTAACCTGTGTTGAATCTTACATTTCCTAAAACTCCATGGACCAAATTTATCAGTGGCAGCATTTTTGAAAATAGGTAGAGTTTAAATTAGTGTTTATTGATGTGATGTGTGTCACGTCAATACATAGAAATGATGCATTATAAAATGGGAATGCAAAATATACCATCATGTATATAACATTGGTTTTTATGCTGTTTATTGTTGTTGTTTTCTTATATAATGGAAATCTTAATGGGGAGGGAGAAGAGAATTAGTATAAAAGCAAATATTGTTCTGTAATGAAAATTGGCAAAGATTTTTCCTGAGCCTGAAACACCTTTTCTGAAAATTAAGGCACTAAATGAAGCCACTTTTGAATGGGAGGTCCTACTAAGAATATATTTTTAGATTATTTTTTCCTGTTTTTTATACCCACAGAACAGATGCTTATTTACCTTTCTAAACATGAAAACACTGGTTATACTCATGCTTTATGGAAACTAAAAAAATAACATAAAACCCACTAGAATTCAGTTTTGAAAAAAACTGGAAAGTGCACATCCCCAGCAACCTCTCTCTTACAACATTTAACATGTTTAGCACTGTATTGAAATTAATGGAGCTTACCAATGGATTCATTAGTCCCCTGCATTCAATAGGAACACTCCATTTATTCTAATCAAGCATCTCTGTCAAAATTCCAGTTCTGCTCAAACAAGATGAAATTCCTCCATGGAGAAAAAGTGAGCTAAGGCCCAGATTTGATAGGTCTGCTCCACTGACTATAAGGGAACCAGGTTTTATAACTAAATTTGTCCATAGAGCAGATGCTCGTGTCTCCAACCTCCCACTGCAACACAGTTTTAAGGATGCCCTTCCCTAAATAACTCCAGATTTCACAACTTCCTCCTCTGTTTATTTTATAATTTGAATCAATCACTGACATTCCTAGACTTCAGTCTGTATAAATTGGTATAACACAACAGGAATCCCATTAAAAGACATACATAAGGAGCATAACCCACACCATTCCTTATTCTTGTTGCCTGAATATATAGAAAAGAAAGGTGTCCAACTTTCACTGCCAGGAAGCTGATGAATTGTCTCCCCCCAGCTGCACAATTTCACACCCCCAGCAGTGCAGACCCTTGTTTGCCTTTCATGTCTACTTCATAAAATGCAGATAGCCACTTGCTTGCTCTGGCCAAGCTCTGAACCAGCTGTAGCTGACAAATGCTCAACCAAATTAGCACAAGGCTGAACAAAAAGTCCTGTATTTCAGCTCTCAGTAGAGTTTACCAGGTTGTGCACAACACTGGACTGATGTAACTCATGGAGCTGGCTTGCATATGAGTGTTTCAGAGAACAATGTGGAGGCCTATGACACCTTCTAAGTAATTATACAGAAATACCTGAATGGTCTGATTTCATCAGGAAAAATTGTTTCTGTCCTTTACTCTATCCAAAAGAAGGAAGTAACAACTCAGTCCTTGCTGATGCTGTATCCTCTCACTGCCTTCAGTGGCCAAGCTCCTAGTCCTCTTCTCAAGGCTATTAGCTAATAAAATATATAGCCAGCCCATCTTTTTCAGTGATGTGTTACAAAAAAAAAAAGAATATTTGTTTATTGTAAATCCATGCCAAAAAAAAAAAGCTTCTACATTTTAAGAAAAGAGAAAGCCAGAAAAAAGAAGTGGGGGATATTGCCTTATTTACATTCATACTCTGACACATCAGACTGGCATATTTTTGGCATGACTTACAAGAAACTTCTAATGTACATGCCCATTCCCATCAAAGACCAATGTGTGCTGATTTACCATATTGATAAAATTACTTGGATTGATTTTTAAAAATATTATAAATAAAATATTCTCAAATATATAAGTTCTAGAAATATCTTTATGGGATTACTTACTCATACTTGTGGTTTTTATTGTACATAAGTATACCTTCTGCTGCTTGTAGAGAAGTGTTATAACTGGATGTATTCTGTATCTTGGAGAAATCAGAAAAACAGCAGATTCTTGCAGGTTTGTGTCTAGGTATTATGTACTAGGTATAGCTATTATAGCTATATGCTTTTTTACATCTTAAAGATATATGAAAAAGAAACAGAACTTCCAGAGCATTAAGGAAAAATGGCAAAAATTACACAGGGTTTGTTTTAGCCTCAGAAATTATAAGATAAGAAGCAAGCATTTCCTAACAGTACAGTCCATGCACATCTACATATATTTAGTTTTAACTCTGAATTGAGAGGAAAATGAGTAGACGTCAGAGTTTTCAGAGTCAAAGCTTTTATGATCTTACTTCACCATTATCAAAAAGTTTTGTTTATATTTTGACATATATGATGCATCCAAAGCATCATGCAGCAGTGAAGGCCTGTCTAGGTTTGTTTACTGGATCCCATGAAGAGCACAACTCACACAGGCAAGTAATCCACTACCTGAGCATGTAATCTGATTTACATTGGAGCTAAGCAATGAATGTCCTAATTGTCTGTGAGAAGACTATTTCATTCCTACTGCATCACTACAAGCAGAGAAAACAAGTAAGGTTTCCTTTTTGCATTCCCATACTCAGATGATTTAAGTGCAGGATGTTGTGATGATGTAGCTTTCAGAGCTAAATTTTTTGCTTGGAAAATTAACAAGTCCTAAACTGAAAGGCAGATTTTAGGACACATATGGCAGAGTAGGAAAGACAAGTGTGAGGAGAGGGAGTGAAATTTTGCAAGTGAACCTATTAACCTCTAAAGAATTAACATGGAGGGTGTATGTGTAGTCTGGAAGATACAATGTGTCAGAATAGAGACTTTGCATGTGTGTTTGTATTTTATTTTTTTTTTAAATTAAGGAGGGTAAAAGGGGGAAAGATGATAAAAAGAAGACTCCAGGAGGAAGGAAAGAGAGAGAAAGATAGGGATAGAATGAAGATGTCCTGGGCCCACAGCCATCAAACCAGGTGGCAGAACTTGGTTTCTTGATGATGGGAGGGCAAGCCAGCCAAGGGAAGTCCTCTCCTTTCCTCACCAAGAGGTCAGAATAGAGGGCTGACATAGGAAATCAGATCTAGCACTGCTGGGAGTTTTAGCAAGAGCTTGCTACCCTGCTACACTGTGGGAAATGCTGTTCCCTCATGTGCTAAACTTGCACTTCACAGCTCCCTTCCCTTCTCTCCCCATGTAGCAAAAACTGCTTTCTGTGAGGGAAGCGATGGGAAGCACCTGCTAGTGGGACAATTGCCAGGACACTGAACACTCACCCTTTGCAAAGAAGCACGAACAAGCTCATAGAGTAAAAGTGCACGGGGCTTGGCTGTTTTGCCATGCACACAAGAACGGTGTGGATGCAAGAATTTAAGCATACTAGGGCCCTGCACAAAGCTCAAGTTCTTCCACTTCCCCAAGGAAAAGGTCTGTCCTGCACAGAAACCAGCCAAGCTCCAAACCTACTTTAGTCCTGTCTGATCAGGAAGGAGATGATGTTATCTCACTTTGCAACCTGTCAAAAAATTATTCCCTGAGGAAAACACACTCAGTGTGATGCTTACAGGGGACTCACAAGCACATTCTTCTTTTGGGAGGAAAAAAAATAACCCCCATCTCCCAGGAGAGATGGGAAGCTACTCAAAATCTTGCTCCAAAATCAAGAAACATTTGTCATTGAAACAGCTGGATGAGGCACAAGACCCCAGATATTACCCCACATCTTAAAGAGTCCTGTTAATACTTCAGATGTGATACATTTATGTACTACCCATCTGATGAGAGTCTTGTCTCAAGCTGCTTTGCCTTGACACATTAGTATCTTCCCATGTTTTACAAGCCTGCTTCTTCCAGCTCATCAGCCCAGTGGGTCTTTCTTCATTTATGAGTTGGGAGTCTTATTAACCAACCCATTTCACCTGCTCAGACATGACAACCCTCACTCACAATTCAAGTTCACTGCTGTAATGTTTCAAGACTTTACACACAGACTCACAGGCTCAACAGACAGATATTAGATCACCCTTCATAGTAAAAAATTCAAGTAGAATATGTACATAGAATTAAAGGTGCTTAAGGTAGCTATGAGACATACACAGCTCTCAGCTAGATGATGTGCTTAGTTGTGAGAAAATGTGTCCAGATATATAACATAGAAAAGTGAGGCACCTTCTCAATTCTTTAAATTAATGAAAATCTAATACCTTTTCTAAGGATATCAAAATGAAGTAAGGAAAATCAAATCTATTCTGAAATATAGAGCTTAATCACTTCATCTGGCCTGACAGTACCAATAGCTGAGCATGAGAAGTAACACAGATGTTTTAGGTTGCCAGCCTCATCACAAACCATTTGCACTTCTTGAAATGTGTAATAAGGCTATTTTTTTCTTCTGGTTTGCACTGAATCACAGAGTTGTCCTGACAGCTTGAGCCTGTTGCATTATGCTGCTACTGTAGCCACAACTTTTCCCAGTTACTCCCACCTCTGATATACCCCTCAGCACTTGTATTTAAGTTGTAGACACAGATGAATAGTTTAATCAAGAAATGTAGTTCTACAAAGGCACAGAAAGCCTGCTATGCACTTGTTGCATGCCTTTCCCAAATACACCAGATGGATTCTTTTCCTGAACACTTCTCTCCCATGCATCCCCATCCCCAGTTTGATGCCACAGTTCTCCTTTCAGAGTGGGATGTCTATACAAAAATAACTCCCTGAGAACACAGAGTGAAAAGCATTACCCCAAAGCAAAGCAGTTCCTCTTAGACACTGAGCTGTGGCAGCACCTGCTAGCAGAGATACCCCTGCGAGATCCCCATGCTTTCTCCTGACAACATTGCTTGCATCAGCATTTCACTCCACCTCCTGTGAGGCCCAGCAGAGGACCCGTAGGTATCCAGGGCAAGCATGGACCTCTTTGGGCACCACTACTTTCCCTTGCCCTGAGGAACATGCTCTTTTCACCTTCCGCATCTTCCTAGTCACCTGTGCCCCTGCTGAGCAGCCCACTTGGCCAGGCCTTGTGTCACATATCCTGCCTTTTTGAGGGAATTATCTTCCAGATCAACACCCTCAATGTCTTCTCTGTTTGTAAACTTCCCTGGGAACTGGGAAAGTAGCTGAGTTTAAAAGCACAACCTTAATTATTCCTTCAGTCTGGCATATTTGGATATGATTTAAAGTTCTTGGTTTCATTTTACATGTATAAGCCACATCTGGGTTATTTGCTGGTATAGATCTACCTGAAGTTATTCTGGCAAGGAACACAGCACATCAATCTTACCTTGTATACAAGTCAGGTACCCAAAATGAACACAAAACCTGCCAGTTAAATAGGACACTCCTCCTGTTTTGCATATTTTCAAGGTTACTCTCCCACATCATACACACAGAGTTTATACAATTCCCTTCTGTCTTTTAGTGTGCAGAGGAGAAGAGAATGGGACCTTATTCTAAACTTAAACATTGAAGGACAGATGCTTTCCTAATTTATCTAGAGGGTTTGTGCCAAAAATCCTAAAGTTTCATCTTGGTACATTGCTGCCCCAATTAAAATGGAAAGGCTCTTTCCAGTACTCTGCTCTTTAAGAGGTCTCAAGTACCACATCCTATTTATCTTCCTGCACAGTGCCAGTGTAGGAAGTTCCACACAAATCAATCAGTTGTAAAAATATCATGCATTTCCATGCAGTTAACATAAACAAGGCAGTGCAAATTCCCTAAATGAGTTTGTCAAGTGTTCTGAACACATTTTTAGAGAGATATTCTGATATATTTTAGCACACCAGCACCCAGAGTGACTAGCAAAAATTAAAAAGATTCTAGCTATACCAAATTTGTTACTCCACATAAATGGAGTAACAGTAGTTACTTAAGTCACTGCTTAAGACAGTGGTTAATTAAGTCACCTTTGACAATTTCATTACCCTTCCAATCATTCTTAAGCATATTCCAAACTTTGAGTGGAGCAGGTTTACTATTGAAAATGAGACTCACACACATATAAGCAATTTAATTACTTAAAATCAATATGTTGCAATTCTCAAGTGCTCTGCCATTAATTTTTCAGAAATACTTAGGTATTGAAAATCCATGACAGTATTTATGAACTTCCGAAGTTCAGGAATTTTGTACCACACTTGTGGTGTTTTCTTCCCATAACTTCTTTGTTAAAAGGTTTTGGTTATCCAGTGAGAGAACAGAAGTAATGTGACTAGATCATGCCAGGGGTGAATTACAAATAGCAATTGTAGCATAGAATTTGTGAACCACATCTCCTATAAAAGTACTTCACTCAAACCATTTGGTGAATACTTATGCATGATAAATACATGCGGAGATCTCAGGGATGATTCACTTCTGACATGTGAATAAAGAAACAAGACTAAATTAATCTTGTTCCAGATTCACTTAATGAAATTAAACCCCGCCAAAGTACTTCAGTTTGATTTATAAAGCTTTTAAAGCAAAATGTTTTGGGAGACAGTTACCTGAGATATTACCTCTTTCCTCCTTACAGTGCCACAGAGGAGGTAGATGCTGCGTGGCTTCCTGGAACAGACCGACACTATAGCTCTTAATTTTACTAAAGGTATTTTCATGGACAGGTCCAGTAAAGGAGCATGATTTTCCCCAGACAGTCTAGTAGAGTTTGATGCTTGTTTACTTAACCTAATTCTTATGTCAGAATACAGAGCAAGAATTGAAATTTGTTTCTTCTGGAGTCTTTTTTCTATTTCTTTAATCTACAGAAGCCTTTCAAAATTACATATGTGAATCTTGTCACTGGGAAAGACAATTCAATGCCCTTGATAAATTAATATACAATTAAATGAATGCACAAATATTGCAGACTGACATAAACTTACATTTTGGCACCCTTAACGATGCAACAGGCTCATGTCTCAGTTGCAATAAAAGTTGACAATAGATGAAACTACTGTGTAAGCTACTGAACATACACAAATAGTTCTTCTCACTAAAGATACACTAGTCTTTCATGCTATTAACAATAAACAAATTTCTTATCTGACCTGCAATCATGGGATTCTTACAGTAGTAAATATTATACTTGGCACACATTTGTGGGATCATAACTTGAAGTGTTGTATTTATAGTTGGCAGCATTCCTTATAGCTGTATATTATTCTAAGACATTTGTGACCTATACCTTTGAACAGCCTACTGAGGTAAAACAAAATAGAAAGAGAAAGGTCAATGGAAAATATCACTTTTCTAATGCTTTCTGAAAGAGAAGACGAAGTATCAAAATGGCTGAGGTGTCAGGTGAAAATTAATTTAGAGTTTGTGTTAGATCACCCTGAAATAACACCCCAAGCCCTACAAAAGCACACCCAGATGAAAGATGTCTTCATTTGTCTATCTTAAGGTCAATACCTCTGGGAACAAATTATAAGAAACTTTGCCAAGAGCTTATCCCTCAACAAACCATCTGAAATAGCCTATAAATAAAATATCTGTGAAGGGATTCACAGATATAGAGAAAAGATTGCTATAAGGGTGAAAGAAACAGTAATGGAAAACCAGCTGTTTCTTACAGCCAAAATTTAATCAGAAACCTGGAGCTTCCCCATATTCTGGTGACCTCTGATGAAAAACAGCTCACATAACTGCAGGCTGTTTCTAAGATGAAGAACTGTGTTCAGGGTGATAGGTCACCTCAGGGCTGTGTCCACAGCTCCCTGCCAGCCTCATCCCACTGGGACCAGGGGGAGAGGTGCACTCTGGCTAGAGGTGTGTGATGAGCCCTGGCTGGGCATCCCTGCCCTGCCACCCTGGGAGGGCCCCTGATGCTTCAGCAACTGGAAACAGCCGGGCAGGTGGGTCAGGATCACCCCTGAGTGTGCCTGGCACTATCACAGCCCTGCACATGGAAAGTTAGTCACCCAAATCCAGGCAAGACCATGCATTTTAAGCAACTTGGGAAAGTGTAACACATGTTTCATTAGTTCTCCATAGGATCGCAAAGTATTATATTTGTGTCACTAAACACAAAAGCCATTTATAGCTATTTTAGGAGCATGATGCAATTACAATTTTTAAAATAGTATTTTCTCTCTGCTCAGCCAGTTTATGCAGGAATGGGAGGTGCCCCTCAACACTTGCATTATTGTACGTAGTAGTTTTCCAGACCTTTGAAATTAGGACATTTACAAGTTTTCATACCATTAAACTATTAGGTATCACTTGGTCTGTGGCAATAACCTATAAGGCACCTTCATTTATATGCTGAAACACAGCAATCCATTTAGCCAAGTTGTGACAATACCTTCTAAGTCTTCTTTAACACTTCATCCTTTTAATAGCAAGTAATTAATACAGAACTATTTTTAAAATTGTGAAACCATTATAGAAAGAGTAAATTCTCTTCTTGTACCAATGAGAGACTGTCTAGTGAAGCCAGTGGATATGGCCCTTATTACACAGCAAACGTGATTTCTGAATCACATTAGTGCATGTTTTCATGTACTAATGGAAGATCTCTGAAATCAATTTGAGAATCAGGGTGTCAGTACTAATCAAGTTGTAAAAAACCCAAACAAATCTCATGCCATGTGACTAAACCCAAATAACTCACATTTTAAAAGAATTTTAAGCTGTTTTTTTTTTTTTTTACTTACTGCTTTATACGTTCTCTTTTGTCCAGCATGTTTTCTGATTTGTTCTCCATTGGGCCCAGTTTCAACATGCATGGAATAGATAATGTCAAAGAAATCTTCTACGACGGCCACCCGCCGTAAAGACAGCTTCTCATCGACACCTACTCCGTCCTGAAAAGGGAAAAAAAAAAGAACAGAAAAAGTAAGGGAGACAAGATGAATAGACAAATTATGATAATCATGAGACACATTGTCCTTTTTTAGAAGGGAGTTAAAGATCCACTAATATCGGAAGATCACCCACCATGCAAATAAAAGACACAGTATTGTAGGAAAGCTGTGTGACCAGAAGGATCACACAGACCCTTGCAAGCAGCCCATTTTGCCAAACCAGGGCATTTGGCCTCTTGATAGGAAGTGCTCTTCCACTTCAGTATTTAAAAAAACAAACCAAAAACTATCTGTGCTTCTTTTCCTAAATGCAGAAACACGATTCAAAGGCAGAAGCTGTCCCAAACACATGGCACAAAAAATGCATTATATGGTTGTTAGCAAGGATGCAACAGCTCTGTTATTCTCTCACTCCCCAGTAAATCTGTGCTGAGAATTTCATAAAGGTGTTTAATAACAGGTTTTAATACAAAGAGCTGATTGTAATTATGAATATGAAGGAAGTTTTTATAAACAACTTGCCCTTGCAAAAATTGCAAAGACATACTATATGAAGACATACTACAATATGAGGAAAAGAAAGGGATGTTTTAAATATTTCCTACTCTTGCACACAGATGTCCAGTCGGAAGAAGTGGAAAAGTGAGAACACCTAGCATCTGATTTTCAAAAGTGATAGTGTCACAGTAGCTAAAGACTTCTGAAAAGAAAGTCCCCAATGTCTCTGAAATTAACCAGTGCAGTTCAGCTCCCACCTTTTTAACAGAACCATACACATGAAGTTTTGCTTGTTTTACAGCTGCCTATGGACTCAGTTCTAATGAAGGAGCAGGAACTGGGACTCTCATTTTTCCACAGTAGACATCTATCAAGAAGGTTGCAGTTTGTAATAAAATACCAGTATGTGAAAAATAAAATAAGAATGGCCAATTCACTTGTACTCCAACACTGTATTTGAATTTAGATCTTTGGAGGCACCAGTATAACATTCGCTATGTATTTTAAGCAATAACAGTGTTCCAAACAGAATCTATTTTATAATACCATTACTGCTCATTTAATTCATGCTACAACAAAACTGATTTACATGGGCACTTCTATGACAAAACACATGCAATTATGGCTGCAGTGACCAAATAAAGACAAAGATGAGAAATTAAAAGATAATAATTCTCTATGACTCCCACTTGCTGTTCTCCGGATCAAAACTTCTTGTAACCCACTCCACTAAGTTTGCTGTATGTGGACAAACATGATTCATTTTTCTCACTCCCCCTACTTTTATTCCAGCCCACCTCAATTTTTCATATATTTCAAAGGAAGAACCCAAATAATCCCAACGGCTCCAAAGAACCCCCCCAGGGTGACGTAGAGGAGCTCTGACACGTTCCTAGTAGCAATGGAGAAAATGTCAATGCCTTTAGAGCGTAACTTTCTAAATGTGCATTATTCCAAGTGACAGTGGGTTAGGAGGTGTTGATACACTACCAGCCAGACAGGCTATGCCCTGTCCTGCTCTAGTATGCCCAGCTTTCTTCAGAGAGGTCCCTGCCCAAAGCTATATGGTCTCTTCCATTGTACTCTTGATCCCCAGGAGACAGATGGACCTGGACAGAGCCCTGGCACATGTGCAATGAGAGGACTGCCACAGTTGTGATGGAAAGGACTGTGTTGAGGCTTGAGGGTGAAAGAACATAAGAAATATGCAGGGCAATCTCCACCACAGGTTAACACCTCAGATACGCTGGGAACAGTTGCTCTGAGAAAGCTGCAAAGGTCCCAGCCCATGACCAGTCACTGACCACCAGCTCAAAAACCTGGTGGCGTTGTGACAGGTTTTGGTTTAAGCATCATTAAGAATTTACTATCTACCACCATTGCCTACTCTTTAAAAAAATTGCTTTAGAGACAGGGCCAACATCAAATTCAGATCTTTGCAGCTTTAATCTTTAGGGGAATTCACATGTGAGCGCTGTAGGGGGGACTATCTTCAATCATTATTTTCTCACCACCCAAACAGCACAGTGGGATCCCTGATGATTTCAAACACTCTTACTATGACGACAGTGCTATCTCACACTGCTCTCCAAATACTCAGAAGTTTATAGTGTTGATTAACTGACAAAGATTTAATCTGTTTATTACTAATTAGCTTTATTTTATGAAATTTCCTACTAGGGAGCTCTCTTTTTTAATTAAAAAGAAATGCATTACAACAATATTAATTTAAAACCTGAGATGCCACCTCAGCAGAGCTGACACATGCAAACGTTATGAATACTTTTAAAGAAGTAACTCAGAAATTAAACTCATTTTGCTGCTTTTGGTGGCCATAGTGTGCAGTGCTCTCTCTAATGGTCCTCCTACCTCCCTCCCCAGACATGGACACCCAAAGGTTGGCAGGTATGAGCTGGGGGTGCTCTTGGAGGGGTATTTCTCCATGTAGCTGACTAAATCAACAAGCATTGATAGTACTTCTAAAAATACAGAGAAGTAAAGTCCACAAATTGTCATGACTCCTAATTGAAGTGCTAAAAAATGAATACAAACTTTCCAATCCTTTTCAATCAAAAAGGGTAGGAAAGAAATGGTCTAAACAGAGTAGAAACTGCTTCAGGGGGTGTATATAGTTCAATATTCTACATCTTTAACTTTATCTGACTTTATCTAGTGGAGCCTGGACATGACTGAGTTGGCTTTATCCTGCTTGGTGCTGTCTAAGACAATGAGGTAGATCTTGATTCAGAACCCCTGCAGTGCTGTAGAAAGTGCCAAGGTGCTGTGAGTGAGCTGTTCACTTCATCCAGCAACACACAACGCTGGGCAGAACCGTAAACCTCAGCTGCAGAAGCAACACACCAGATGAGTAGTTTGAATAAGGTAGCTACTTACTGACACTTTTGTTATTCCATACTGACATCCCAATAGGTAAAAAGCTGGGCAAATGATAAAACCTCAAATCTGCATTTAAACCATGAAGTCTCTGAAGTGGATGCAGTTGTACCAGGCTTTCCTGCCATATGCCATTATACTACACTTTTATCATGAAATTGCTATTTTATAAAGGCATTAACAAAGCAGCTCTGCCTTATAAGCTGACTTTGGGTAAAAATTTTCACAGTGCCTAAGGGGACAGGTTTTTAGCTTCAACTAAGGCTAAAAAAAACCTGAATGAGAGAATGCATCGTAATGCTATTCCCATGACTGAAAGGCTATGAAATGTCCACAAGGGAAAGGACAAGTAATAGGCTTAAACCACAGAATGGGAGATTTACATCAGACATTTGGAAAAACTTACTATTGATGTGGATAGTCAAGCTCAGTAACAGTTTGCCTGGGGAGGCTGTGGGATGTATGTCATAGGAGGATTTTGAGACCAGGTTAGGCAAAAAATCTGTCAGGGATACTATGAGTAAATCCTGTCTTGGGTAGGCTAGATATTAATTGAGTTTTTTCTTGATAATTCTAGGAAGCTTAAATACCACTTTCAAAGTGAGTTGGGTAGTAACAACTCTGGAATAGCAAGAAGGATATTTATAAATCACTGAGGTATTTTTAGGACTTTCATTCAGCACAGAAAGGGTTCAAGCGTCACTTTCAAAAATTACTTAGGAATGGAAGCCTCACTGAATGCTTTACCTCAAGTTTTGAACTTAGACTCTCAAATCTTTCAGGCCATTTCATCCCTCTCCTATCAGCCATCACTGAGGTGTGCCATGCCCTGTCCTAAACCAGTCCTCTCAGATGCCTCTCTGGCCACCAGCTGTGTCACACACTGACAAACTACATTCATCCCTATAGCTGATGGAATGGTTTCAATCTCTATCAGTGAGATTTTACTTCATTTTAGCTTTTGCATTACAGTTTTTTCTGTTTAGTCTTTGTTTTATGCATATCAAAATATCCAGATATTTTCCTGTGTTCTTAGCATACAAATAAAGAAATGTTTCCTGTTTAGTCTTTGTTTTATGTATATCCAGATATTTTCCTGTGTTCTTAGCATACAAATAAAGAAATGTTTCATTTTCAGCACTACAAAATCCATTTGTACTCTGAGATTAAAGTTGTTTCCTTGCGGGTTTTTTTAAGATATCTAGACAAAGAATAAATTTCTGAAGAGAAGTGAATTTTACAGAGAGTTGTGCACCTCCCAGAAAGCGCTAAGGATCCCTGTGAAGCAGGATGGTGAGGGAGACAGGCAGTCTCTTTCATTGAGGTTGAATCTACAGGACTTGTCAGAGTAAAGAAAGGAATAAAGTTTGCTAGTAAAGCAAATAGATAAAACTCTTAAGGTAGCAAAAATATCTATTAAGTGAAAGGTTGTCATTTTTATAGTTACTTTGCAGAGGAGAAAATAATTTAATACAAGCCTTTAAAATTAATGCCACTGAAACAAAAGTGCTTGTAATTCTTTGCTGCCCCATCTCCTGTTGAAATTTCTAGGAGGAAATAGGTGTCATAAAACACTCTCTTGCTTTGTGAATGAATATAACTATCAGCATCCTGACAGTGTTTGAAAAATATTCCTATAAAGACATGATAGATGGAAATAGAAAATAAAAGGAAAGTCTTGGTTGATAGTTTTACAGAAAATGTTCAGGTCTATAAAAACCTCTGTTGTAAAATCATCAAAGCCAGAAGCACCTACAAAACATTAGGAGTAGATGCAAATAATGCACCTAAATATTTCATCGCATAATATAAATCACATATAAATCTAAGACTGCTTTGAATGCAGAAATATGATGTGTAACATTTTTCTCACATAATCAGTTCAGACAGCAACAGAGTTAAAGCTCATTTATGTCCCCACACCTCTGCTGACTCGTACCACATTTTGAATTTCCCCTGGATTAGAAAAAAAGTCTTTTGCTGACTGAAATACCGTACGCTGAATGAACAAAAGTTTTGCTCATAGTTCATGCATAATGAGCTCCTGACATGATTGTCTGTAGATGTTTTACTCCCTCAGGGTTCAAGATACAAAAATTTTCTATGGAAAGTGCTAGGAGGAAGCAATGGTAGTTGATGTATAACATCTCTGTCTGCAGAAATAATTCAAAACAAATTAACAAATTGAAAATCCCATTTTACATTATTTCCTTTTTCTGCTTGTTTGGTAAAATAACTGTAAAATATATTGATATTTTAAAATAGGGATGAGCATTTTATAATGCCTCTTATTCCCATAGAAATGAACAAATTACTTTAATCAACCCATGTATTTGAACTCCCAGGTTATGAGTACATCCATTTGAATATCTGACTCATTCCTGTCAGCACAGAGAAAATCCACAAAGAGCAAAAGTTATTAGTATTTGGTAGCTAAAATAAATAAACTGATCATTTCTATCCAGTTACAAATGGAAAATGTCTATAGTAGCAAAAGGGTTATTTATTATTTGAAATTTACAGTTTCTGTTCCTCATTATATCATTTTTGAACAGCAAATCTCATTTTTTACCAGCAGATGGAGACAGGAAAAATCAGAGTTATATTAAAACAGATCCACCAGAACCATTTCCAGCTGACAAGTTCTCCCTTTAGAAAAAAAACTTACACTACAAGAACTAAACAAATAAGCTAGGCCATGGCAGCAATGAGTCAAATTAATTGTAGGCATAGATCATGCAAACAAAGAGAATAAAGTGAAGTAAAATGGCAAATTAATTTACCTTTGAGATGAGAGACTAAAACTAAATAACAGACACAAAGATTTGTTGTATTATGAAAGCTGAAGGTGACAAAAAGTCCTCTTACTGGACTGGCTTGAAAGGTGAGTTCAAAAAAACCAACACACAAAATTAATACTGAGCAGAAGTCCATTTCTCCTTTATCTCTTGAACTGTTCCAGATGATGGGAAAGCACAAAAGCCAAAGCTTGTCCATAAGCAGTGAGGGGTGAATGCTGGGTGCCATATAAGTCTAAAATATCCCACCCAAAAGGGCTATCCTACTGAATCATTTCAGGTGAGACCATCACCTGGTGTGAATGACTCGCTCCATCAAATTAAGCTCTATCAAGAAGAGGGAATGGGTTGTGAAACTCAACTCGCCAAGTTGTAAAAGGAAGGTCTGTCACCTGTCTTTCCTTGCAGCATGGTAAAATAGGCCCAGAGATTATTTAATGATACACAAAATATTGTCAAGGGTATTTTCAGAGGTCCTTTTGGCATGAATAGGATTATAACATGACCAGTGGTCTCTGCAATAAATATGTAATGCTGTCTCCATACTAAAGGGCAAAAACTTTTCTTTCTCATCATTCTTCAGAAGTGCATATGGATGGCAAGAGGCAGAAACTGATGCACAGGAAATTCCACCTGAATGAGGAAAAACTACTGTGCAGTGACCATGCAATGGAACAGATTTCCCAGAGAGGGTTTGGAGTCTCCCTCACTGGAGATACTCAAGAACTGTCTGGATGTGACCTAGTGCCATGTGCTTGAGAATGACCCTGCTTGAGCATGGAGTTTGGACCAGATGGCCACAGTGGTCCCTCCCAACCTGACCCACTCTGTAAAAGGTAACTTTATCATCAGTGAGAGTGCAGAAAATATTTGAACTAAAACATGGAGTGCATGTACTGACTCTTGAGTCTTCTACCAACAAGCATGGACATGGGAAACAAGAGATAATTTCAAAAAGATGCCTGCACTCAGAGTCTTGAAGGGATGGAAGGAAACCCAGTGAGGAACACAGAACAGGGAGAGCCCAGTTCACTCTTCACAGTTAAGAGCTGCTTCTTAACTGAGGTCTAAATACCCTTTTCCCTCAGCACCTGATTATTTTTTTCTTTGATGTTTAAACATTTACACAATCCTTCTGAACAAAAGCAGGTCAGAAGCTGGGTCACACTTGACTGTTTGTGAAGTTTGATTAGCTGCAGGCTAACCAAACACCATGAGCTGGATCTCCATCAGCAAGCAGGTCACTGTAGGAGCAGCACTGTAGGAGCAGCACATCTGCAGGGCAAGGCATATGATACCAAGGAGCTCATGCCACTCCATAAGCATTCCAGGATATCACTAACCTGGACCTCTACAATGGGAACAATTCTGGTCACAACCCAGTAGGTGCATGTCTATCAAATACCAGTTTTCTGTCACTGAAAGGAATCTGTTTATATACTGAAAAAATATTACACTGTGAAACAAAGCCCAGCAAGCATGGTCAGGAGCTTTGTTCCAAAGACATACTCATTTTCCAAACTAAAATGCCAATATAAATGCTGACATATCTTTCTTAATAAGGCAACAAGATAGGATTTTTCACGCACACATATTGTGATGAACATTACCCAAAATGACGAGAAAGATACATAACTATCTAGCTCATATATACACATATAGCCCTGGTGTGACTCAGGAGATCAGAAAAAAGCTGAACAAACACTTATTCTGAAACAGCTCTAATTTGCCACATTAGCCCTTCTACAGGCCTCCTTCTCTAGCAAATTCCTGCCTACTTGGCCTGTTAAAACAACAGATGATGCTTCCATCATTATATGCAGTTTGACATCAGCTGGTCTTTTTTCTTTTATTTTTTGACAGAGGAAGAAAATTAATGCTCTATTCTGGCTACAAGAGTTTGTTGAGTTGGTGTAGTTAGTACATGAAAAAGTAACCCAGGCACTACATGTATTATATTGAGTGAAATGTATGTGACAATTCCAACTGAACCAAAGCTAGAACTGGACAGAGAGAGAGAGGAAGAGCACATATAACACCTGAAGGGGAATGGCAAGTGACATTTCAAAGTTGAAAAATTATGGTAAATTTATAATAATAATAACAATAACAA
The DNA here is from genome assembly GCF_014805655.1 of Passer montanus. Lineage (NCBI taxonomy): Eukaryota > Metazoa > Chordata > Aves > Passeriformes > Passeridae > Passer > Passer montanus. The sequence continues at coordinate 14,479,972 of NW_024363160.1, read as the reverse complement.
AACAAAATCTGCAAATTTTAAAAGAAAGCAATTTTTTTAATTACATATTTTTATTAACATGAACTTAACTATAATTTATTTGCAAAATCCTCATTTTGAAAAATTGTCTCAAAAATAACTTCTGATCTTAGGAAGTTTCAAAAGAGGTCTGCTTTGGGTTTTTGGTTTGTTTTTTTTTTTGAAGCTTATATTTTAAAAGAGAAGCAATAACTGTTTCTTTTTTTGATAACCAGATTGTATTATTTCCTCTTCCCTGAAGGATACCGTCTCTTTTCTAATGGGTTAGTATTCTATTAGAAAGAATTAAGTTTTGACATTGAAGTTGATTTTTTTTGAAAATATTCATGACAGGTCTGGAAACATCCAGCACACTTCACTTGACTCTTCAAAGTTGCTGCTTGGTAAGCAGCTGAGAGATAATAAACCTAGCTTGGACATCAAGGGTAACTGAACAGAGCCAAATCTAACTGAAGCCTTTTTGTTTAAGTTCATATTCATGACCAAAGTTTTAATGTTTGTATTCCTTCTTCATGACTCATTAAAGAATTCATCTAGGTATAAGGACTTTCTGTAATATATTTTCTGTAATATAGAGTTCTAAGAAATTACAGATTTTAAGCTTAAAAAGCTGTCAACATTTCAGTTCTACCACAAAATAAGATGAAAGTGTGTGAAAATTCATCCAATTAAAGTAACATTTTATTATTTTACTGAAAGTAAAACTGACCACAGAGGTAAGTATTAAGATAACTATAAGATTTCTCTTAAGACACTAAGACAGTTTCAAAGATATTCTGAAGCTGGAGGTAATCTTTCCTTGTACAGGTTTCTTCAGCTGCTGAAAAAACTGTAAACACGCCATCAGACTAAGTAAAAAAACTGAAGGATAACAACTCACTGAAGCACAAGTGTCCACTAAGTGTATGAATACTGAAATGACATTGTCTTTTTCATGTCTTTCTACTCTTCATACATTTTATCTGATAATTATATCTGCCAAGCTGTAAACCGTTGCTCCAGGACTTTTCCAGAGAAGACTGCAATGCCAAGCTAAAAGCTTGGCAGGGGAACTGCCTTTTCAATCTCACAGCTAATCTGGAAGGGTCAGCTACTCCTGGTGAGTGCTTTAAAGCGAAGGGACTTTGGCTCCCCACTCCAACAGCTCAGCACACTGTACAGTGATTTCCACGAAACTTTCTTTCCAAAAGTTAGTAGCAATTACAACGTATACAAAACTTAGTTTTATTTTAGTCTCAAGATAGATAGTTCTGCTGAGTATGAAAAGATTTGTTTTTCCTGAATAAGAAATACAAGGATAAACCAACTAATTCTCCTCTTTTTTTTTCACTCTAGGGGATTTTAAAATGAATGGGTGTGAATCCTAGTGTGGGCCTGCTTAGTATGTTCAGGACTTTTTCCTAAATTATAAGATCAGGTATTGTCATCAGTTCAGAAAAAAGAAACGGACAAGTTACTAATTAAAAGTTAACTTTTAACATTACTGTCATGCTCCAAAAATGAACAATTTCTCAATTATAATTTAAAGTGTGCTATACTTTACAGGTATTCAAGCACTAGGGGAATGCAATGTAGATCTATAATGCCACCTTTTTTCACACTGATGAAATGCAACTACTGTACACCAAAAGTAACCTAACACTAAAGTGAAGCTTAAATAATAACTCATTACCCCAAAGTGCTGCCTGTGAAATTATGTATATTAAATATATATTTTTTTTAATTATATTCCAAATACTAATAAGTCTCTGATGTAAGGGTGTTGGCAGAGGGAGCTGTTTTAATACATAATGTGAAATGCAAGTGCCAAGTGTTACATACTACAATGAAGTGCCAAAAGCATACCACACCACAGATCAACCCTGCACAGTGACAAAAGGTCTGAATTTAAAAAAATGCTTCAAAATCCTAGTTAATTGGTAAAATATTTCAAAAAGTCAGGGAAATCTACACAGTGACAAAAGGTCTGAATTTAAATAATGCTTCAAAATCCTAGTTAATTGGTAAAATATTTCAAAAAGTCAGGGAAAGAGGTAGAAGCAGAGGACTGCCGATGGGGTATAATAGTTTTGTGTCTAGGTCTCTGGCTGCAACTCTAACAAGGGCTTTTGTTCCTAAAGTTGCTTCCCCCTTTTGCCTGCTGCCCATGGCAAGAAACAACCTTGGGGTGGCAGGGAGATGAAACTGTGACCTTATCTTTCCTATCAATGTTTCTGCAACAGCTGTTCCCTTGCACATACAAAATGGGTTCATGGTCTCAGCACAGCTCCCAGAGGACAGCTGTCTCCATCACCAAAACCACTGCTATGACAGCCCATCAGGTGCCATTAATTGGTAACCTCATTAACGTCATCAGTAAAGACACTGGGGATCAGATTTCAAGCTGCACTGGTGCTGTACAGGCAGCTTAAGGTACGGAAAGCATCAGTGGCTTTGCATGACCCATGCACAGCTTCGGTGCTGATACAGCCTCAGCACTGGCTCAGCAGCCTCACTTGCAAGGCCAAGTGCAGAATAATGACAACTGTCCCCAGCTCCAGTGGCAAAGGGGACAGGAGTCTCCAGGGCACCCATGTTCCACATGTGGCCTGGTTCTCTGACATTACCAACGTACTTCCCACACTGGAAAAAAGCTGCTTGTTGCAGGGAGCAAAGAGGTACTTCCCAGACTAAACGTTCCTAGAGCAAAAATTAACAGCCTCTAATGGAGATCCCTCTAGATTTCTGCAAGGACAAATGAGCAGATTATTAAGGGGCTCTCTGTAATTGCACAGGTACTGTTACTTGGCCAGGGACAGAGGCCACTGGGGACTCAGGGTCATACCAGCACAAGCAGAATGCAGGGTCACTGACTTCAACCTGCATGGCATCTCAGCAGCAGCACTGTGCCAGCCTTGATGATGTACAAATATCAGCAAAGTAGGAACTGTAGGGGTTAGGGTCTGTTCTCAGATGTAGCAGCACAGTACCCAGAAAAATCAGGCAAAACATTGAATACACAATCTCTCTACCAGGATTGAAACAAAAGTAGTAAATATCATGTCAGATATTGGCAATAAGTTCTTGGTGCTGCCAGCAATGCCATGAGGCAAGTATCTAACCATGTTCTTCAGGAAGATTCTTCATGGAGGGGTATAAAAGCTATCTTCAGTGCTGCCAGCAATGCCATGAGCCAAGTATCTAACCATGTTCAGGAAGATTCTTCATGGAGGGGTATAAAAGCTATCTTTCCAAAAAAGACAGGAAAAACACAGAAGTTTGTTCATCCTTCCTCACACCTGAGGGAAGGCTTGTACCCTCAAAAGCATCATCAAATTAAATTAATTGGTAAGTAATGAATATTCCTTTTTTTAAATTTTTGTTAATATTTGTATGTGTGTGTGCACAGATCAGGTTTTATGAAATTACCTCTGCAGGCTTATGTGGGGCTCTTAAATAACTTATTTGTTGAGCTTTTCTTTAATTAAGTTACATTTTCCCAATTCTATCACTTTTTTCACTCCTGCAACACTTTTTTCACTCCTGGGTAACCTAGGCAAGAACAAGTGCCAGATGCAAAAATCTTGTGTTTCTGTGAGGAAGCACTGTTGCAGATAGTCAGATTATTTACACCACATTTTTTTTCCTTTTCCTCTTCCTTCCTTCCTCAACCATAAACAAAGTCTACAGCATGAAGAGGCCAATCCTTGCCAGCAGAACCAAGTTTTGAAAAACACTGCTCCACCATATGTTCAGTCCTGACCAGCGTGATAGTTCGGAATCTGACATCTGCAGATGGGGAGTTCATACCACCATTCAGCACAAACATGCTGCTACTGTACACTGAAGTCAATACTAGCCAGACTTTGCTTAGGAGAAATTTTCAACACTGATCTACAGTTTCACCTTGCCAACTAATTTTTGTTACACTGATGTAAATGAAATAGATATAAAAAGAATCTCAGAGAAAAATGGTGGCGCTGATGGGAAAAGGGAGTCCCTGCGAATCCTTTTGGTAATCTCCTGTAGAGGGAAAACTCTTCTGTATCAGATACTACATTGAAGCTGTTGGTGTAACAGAAAACACTTGTTAATGTTTCATATGACGGACCTTCAAGAAAGCCCACTAAACTCTATTTGGCCTGTAGGGTCATGCACTACAAGGATACAATGACCTCAAACAGTCCCCTGAACTTCTTTAAAGACCCAGTTAACTCAGTTTTTCTCTGAACAAGATATATCAAACTTGCAATAAGCACAGTACGAACCAAAGTCTTTCTTCCCTTTTCTGTTGCCCTTCTTAAAGCAGCAAGAATACTCTGCTTAAATGTTTGTGGGAGTGACATTGGTTCTTCTACAGAAGCACTAAGATAAAATGCATTTTCCCTGCTACTTTTAATTTTTCTCCCCCTTGCTCCTCTCTCATTCCCTCTGCAGTTCCTCATGCAGTCCAAACACTTTTTCCAGGGCTTAAACAGATTTATGGCTAGCAATTTCCACAGGGATTGTATGCATGTTCTCTCAGGCATGCCCAGGCACCAACACTCATCAGAGGGCTGGAAATCAAAATCTGTGTCAGTTGTGCCACCAGCAGTGAAATTCCATGAGTTCATATTTGTTGTGTCCCTCATTCATGCCTTTACTGTATAGCAGTGCCCTTCTTCAAAAGGCTGTACCTAAAGCCTCTGTGTGAATTTTCTTTAAAATGTTCTGCAGTCTTATCTCCTGTGCACATCTACCATCGATTATTAAATGGGAGAGCAAATGGAATCATTTTCCTTTATTATGTTGCTCTGAAACTGAAATGGACAATGTCTGGACTGTAAATTCATAGTAGAAATAGGTTAGATGTTCAGTTATATGAATTTTACTCAGAACTTTTCCTGCATCAAATGTGGAGCATGCCTGAGTAGCAAACAGTTCAAAACAATGGTAACTACAACACTGACTTTGCAAATTCTGTTATACTCAGTAAATTGAGCTTCCTAATTTTTATTGATATTAGCTACCTAATTTATTTTTAGTGTAGATAAGAGGTACATCCCACTTCTGATCACTAATTATGCTGCCCACTACCCCAATTATTTTTCTAACAGAATTAAGGGAACAGCTAAATAATGAAGGGGATCATTATTACTTCAACAATACTGCAAGAGGTGGTGTTTTGAATAAGCGGGTAACCAGATTTGCCCAACATCTGATGCATGATGAAAGACAGGGAATCAGAGTATTTGCAAGTTGAAGACTCCCTATTAATGAGATGCTTGCAAGTCTCTGCCTTAATCCAGGCATGCCCATGAATTCACTACCATACACTAAGATTTGCATGCAAATATATATAAGATATTGTATTATATGATGATATGAGATATATTATATATAATATTAGTATACATATAGTAGAGTTGATGAAAGAAAATATGCAAATGAAACAGTCTGCTGTGTCTAATGAAATTCATGCTTATTTTGTCATACCTACAATGGGTAATATGCAAACTATACAAAGCTTTGTCATTAATAGTACAATTCTGTGCTCAAAACATGAACCAAACACTATATTAACAATTCTCTGTGAGCATGCATCCTTACTTACACTTTCTCTTTTTATATAAAAAGAAGAAAGTTTAAGTTCCTCAGTTGTTTATAAGAACAGGAAGAAGAGTTGAAATACAGGATTAAAATTCAATTACGTTTTAAACACAGTATAATGATTACATTATTCATGAAGTTCAGAAGAATTTGGTGATCTGTCTCCCAATATCTTAAACTACTGTGTTCAAATTGTATCAAAAGTGTAGTTCACCAGTATTAAGTGACCTGTGCATTTTCTCACTCGCCTGTATGTATTGGCTGTATTAGCACTTGGATGCCTCTGGTACTGACAATAAAATCCTCTTCCTCTCATGGCATTCACATTATGTGTACAACTTGACTGATGGATGTGCCAACCAACCTACATACAGCTGGTTGTAATTGACAGTTTAGCTTGAATTTGTCATATAGGTCTCTTGAGCTGGAAAGTACTATAGTGAATCAGGGATAGGTGAAAGAAAAATCAAATGGTCATTTAGTCCATCCCTGACAGAAAAGGGACTGTCTTCTTGCTCACAATGTAATTTCTTATCTTGTCATAAATTACTCATCTGATCTAGGTTTCATCTGAGACACTATTTTACAGACTAGTAGGGTTAAACACAGAAACCTTGGCTGAGCCTATACCAAGAGCCCACCACAAAAGCTTTGCAGACTGCTGTGCTGCTGTTTCTTAGTTATGTTCACTTGGAGCACAGGCACAACACTAACCCTCTCTAGGACTCATTGGAGAATAAAGTTCCTCTGTCATACTAGATCATAGCTGCTAAGAAGGCATTATCAAGGGCCTCTTGGTGGCAGTGAGAAATAGGTGATCACCTCCCTAAGGCCTTGTCATGTCACTGCCTTGTTTCCAGCTTATTTCCCAATTCCAGGAGCCCAATTTCATCTCCTACCAAAAATAGCTTCCCTTGCAAGGGGTTCCAGCACATTCTTTCTTCACAAATAATAGCACAATTTAAAATCCCATTGAAGAATCACAGAATATTCTGAGTTAGAAGGCATCCACAAGGATCAGCAAGTTTAACTCTAAAGTGAATAGCCTCTATAGGGATCACAACCCTGAAAATATTAACAGCATGTTCTAACCAGCATAGCTAATTTCAGGATAACATTGATTTTAATAAACTATGACTCAATCTTCCAAACTATCCTATTCTCTCCAAAATGATGCTTTGCCTGCAAAGGACTAGGGGCACACCATCATCACTTTTCATTCCTCAGCAAACGCAGAGATCACAGTTTCACATGCACATCAGAGATGGCTACAGTTATAAAGCTTCAAATTTATCTCACAAGGAAAGCCAACATCTGTTTTCATCTTGCTGACAACATGAACAGCAATGCTTTTATTCTGCTGAACAAAACATTAACAAAGACTGAATTTTCAAATGCATATTTTGTTCATTTATGCATTGATTCAAAATTAAACTGCAACTTCTGATATACTGCTATACATACAAGAAGCTGCAATTTGGTTATCTCAAACTTTGACCATTTCTTTATGTCAGATTTGAGTCTTCCTGGACTACATTTCCCAAGACACACTGCAGGGGATCACATGTTTTGTGAAACATTTCGTAAAACCAAGGATGCTAGTGTAGTAGAAATTCTTGTGTCACGCCTCTCTGTAAATATATTACAATACTCATTTGCTTGCAATTTATAGGAGCCACTTGCTCCAAAAACACTGAAAAGGCTTCAATGCACTTGCACCAACAGAGTCAGCTATGAGGACTGAGTATATACTTCATACATGATTTAAGCCTTGACTGCTCTAAGAAAAATATGTTATTACTTTATTGACAAACCACATCAGCTACCCAAACCACATACAAGGCCAGTTGTAGGTAAGGTCTAAATTCAAAATTGTATGTCTACAACTATCAAACCAGCATGGATCACCAAGAACATTATTAGAAGACCATACAGGCAAGCCCTGTTCTGTTCTGTGCAAATAGCCTATTACAGTACTGCATTTTGTGTGCTACAGCCTTTGAAAGGAAATGACACAGTAATTTCCTGTCAAATCAAATAATTTCTAGCATAACTTTTCATTGGGGGCATTCTGCATGTATCCTGAAATTTGCTTTCTGGGGAGACAACAGGCACAGCTGCACATCTGCTAAATATGTGTGCTTTGTTTTCATGTAGGAATATACATGAAATTAAATTCAATTTGATTCACCAGTATTTTACTGCCATGGCAAGCTGCTAAATGTAGCCTAGGAAAAATGAACAGACCCTTGAGGTAGCTGTCACCAGCTGATACAATGAGTTTAGGTTGGGATTTCATTCTGTATCTGGGGTTTTATCCCATCCATCTATTCCCTACTACTGCCCTTTTTCCATCTTGTTCAGTCATTTTTAACAGCAACCCGCCATCTGAGAGTGCTTCACAACACAATGCCATAATTACACTCTCCCCCAGGGGTCAAGAATATATTTTACTCTTTTTTTTTTTTTGACAAATACATTTTAGGACTTCAGATGATACTGCAAAAAAAAATATTTTTGCTTTTCACTTAGATTTTGGATGTTGATGCAAAAAGCATTGCTCCATTTAATTTTTCCTGCTAGATCTTCTGCACAGATGCTCCTTTTTTTCTTCCCCCCCTTTTTTGTTTGTCTCCTTGTTTCTGCTCATATCTTATAGATGTTCCTTCTCCATCCAGTGTATGTTTCAGCCTATATATTCACTGAAATTTTTAAAAACTCCATTAAGACAACAGTGTTCAGTTGAGCACCCTATTGTTTGCTTTCATCCTTCTCAGAACTCAATTATACAGAGCATCACGAGTTACAAAGACAGACTCGTAGAACCACAGAATGGTTTGTGTTGGAAGGGACCTTAAAGATACTCTAGTTCAAATCCCCCTTCCAATCCCCCTTCCATGGATGGAGATACCTTCTACCATATCAAGTTGCTCAAAGCCTCATATAACCTGGCTCTGACCACTTCTGGGGATGGGACACTCACACTGCCCTGAGCAACCTGTTCCAGTGACTCATCACCATCACTGTAAAGAATCTCTTCCTTCTGCCCAATCTAAATCTGCCCTTTTTCAGTTAAAAAAGATTGCCCCTTGTTCTGTCACAACAGACCTGGTGAAAACTCCCTGTCCATCTCCCCTGTAAGTGCCCTTCAAGTACTGAAAGGCTACAGTAAGCTCTCCCTGGAGCTTTCTCTTCTCCAGACTGAACAGCGCCAACTCTCTCAATGCCTGTCTTTGTAGGAGAGGGATTCCACCTCCCCAGTCATCTTCATGTCACTCCTCTAGACCCACTCCAACATATCCATGTCTTTTCTGTGCTGTGGACTGCAGTCCTGGGCACAGCTCTCCAGGTGGGGTCTCATGAGAGCAGAGCAGAGGGGTGGAGTCACCTCCCTCAACCTGCTGTTCAAACTGGGGGTGATGATTGCAATCAAGTCAACTGATGCTATATCAATTCTCTGAATTGTGAGTTATTGGTGCTGCAGTTACTATAGCAATTTATTATGCATTTTTGGTCCCACAGAAGTCAACCTATTACTCTTAAGAGGCCAAAAAATAATGGCATTGATGTTGCTTTCACATTTGATCCTCCTGTGCTGCTGTGTTGCTGCAGAAGGAGTGTCTCCCAGTGAGATGGGACCTGGGAAATAGGGTCTTCAGCAGGTTCACTAGAATGCTCTCCTTCTCCAGTTCTTACTTTATGGTGCAGCATACTCACATAGCTTTTTTCAGGTTAGCTTTTACAATATGATTTGTAAACTTTAGAAACTGAAGCTTCTAGACTCCCCTATTATGAGGCCAAGTTTTATATAATTTAAGATGAATTCAGTGTTCCTATCTCTATAATTAAATTTGTCTGGTTTTGTTATTTTGAGCACCTTCAGAATTTTTTTCAATGGGCTTACTAGGCATTATGTTGAAAGGATTCTGCTCAAATTATATCGTTCATTCTCTCACTTTGTTTTAAGGATAATTAGTTAACTGATATTTGAATTAATGAAATAGGGTATGGAAAATCACTAAATTGCCCTGAAAAATCTTACTATTTAGGAAAAAAACCTGCTTTTTTATTTCCTGTCTACAGAGTCCACTTGGGACATTTGCAGAGTTTAAAGTGGAAGTTCTCAAACATGAGAGACCATTTATTCCTTAATAAATCAACAGTCTCTAGAACCACACTAACTACCCACACTTTATATACTCATCAATCAAAAGGCTGATAATGAAATATCCATGGTCCTTGAGAGATTTTGAGAACTGACAGGGAGTTGTTGCTAAGACAATCTTTTCTGTGTAGGGATTGCTAAAGGATTTTTGAATGAGGGGGTTTTAAACACAAAAGTAGAATTTTTATGAGCATTTGACTGGAGATGGGATTTTTAAAGAAAAAATTACAAACACCATGGGACTCACAATGAAATAGTAACAGTTGATAAGACTCCATTTTTGAGCTACTTTAATATCTATAAAGAAAAAGAAAGCTTCCTGATCTTTTTTGACATTGACATCTTTAGGATACAGATACAATTTTGTGGTTAGTTTTTCATGAAGTAATAAAATTTTTATTTTCATGTGCGATATTACTATTGGTCAGATATTTTACTAACTTTTTAGGTCCCAGAAGCATTTTCTTAAAGACAAAAGGAGTCCTCCAGCTGTATTCTATGCCACACAATCCAGCCTTTAGTGAAGCTGATAAAAAAAAAGTTTTGTCTTGTTATGGCTAAAAGAAAAACCTCTTCTGGTACTTGGGGCTAAAGACATTCCTCCTATGTACCCACTCTCCCCAGTTTTTGGGCTGACCCATCAGCTACATGGCAGAAGGAACCCACAAATCTTCCTCACGGGAACAAACCTGGCTTCAAAACATATGATAATATTTGCATATCAGGGGCCTAAGTCCATGTTTTCCTACGACAACCATATGCAAATGTTTTTATTGCCTATAATAGCCAGTATAATACCTTGAGGGCCAAAAATGGAGCAACACTATTTTCAGCAACAGCTGTAACTATTTACTATGCTACATACCATACAGCCACCTGCACATGGTAAAAAAGCACCAGGGCTGGTAGCAAGACACGTCTCAGGTGCTGGGCTCTGGCAAAAACAGAAAGCAACAGTGAACACCAGCAGTGGTAGTGGCACTGGCACAAGGTTTTATTTACATTCCCTGCACCTCAAGTCACACCAACCACGACACATTGTTATTCACAGCAAGTATTCATAGCTGCCGTGATGATGCACAGCAGGGTCTTATGTGGCTTCACGGTGAATTTTCTTAAATTTGGGGCTTGTTTCCAAACTTCTTTAAGTCAAGGTCATAGTTCCCAAGGCCCATGCTGTCTGCAGGCTACACGGCCATGGTGCAGGTGCACTGCAGGTGTGCAGGACAGCTCCAATGCAATAGGTACCAGCTGTATCACTGCATACACACCAGCACCCATGCACAGCAACACAGGAACAGGGCTGGCTGGAGCTCAAACCCATCCATGGCTGCCCACACAGCTCCTCTAATAGAGGAGGACATCACCAGCAAGTCCAGAGGAGGGCCACAAAACTGATAAGGGGACTGGATCTAAAAAGATGGGCTGAGAAAGTTGGGGCTGCTCAGCCTGGAGAAGGCCATGTGCAGACCGCACAGTATCTGAAGGGGGCCTACAGGGAAGCTGGAGAGGGACACTTCATCAGGAATTGTAGTGACAGGACAAAGAGCAATGGGTACAGATTGAAAGAGGGGAAATTTCGGTTAGGTGTTAGCACGAAATTCTTTACTGTGAGGGTGGTGAGACAAAGAAACGGGTTGCCCAGGGAGTTTGTGGATGCCCCAACCCTGGCTGTTTTCAAGGCCAGCCTGGACAAGGCCTTGAGCAACCTGGTCTAGTGGGAAGTGTCCCTGGCCATGGCAGGGGGTGTTTGGAGTAGATGATCTTTAGGTTCCACCCGACCCTTAATATGCCATGACGCTATCACCCATCAATCTCCAGCATAATGCTCCCCGTGCTTGCAGCAACCACTACGCCGGGCAGGCACAGGGCATTCAGTGCACTGAAAATAAACTGGAGACGATGTTTCACCGTACCTCACGGCATTCCCTGCCCGCACTGGGTGCAGGCACAAACCCCACCCCCCCGCCTCAGTCACCCGCAGCCCTTTCCCTGGAGGGCGGGCACAGCCCGTCCGCCCGGGATGCGGCATTGCGGGGGGAGCGGGCCGAGGGGCGGCGGTGGCCGCACAGGTGCTGCCGCAGCCCGTCGCCATGGGAACGGCGCTGCTGAGGGCGCGGTGGCCGGGCCCGGCCGGGCCCCCCCGCCCGCCAGTGGGAATGAGGAGCGGGTGTGTGTGTCTCTGTGTGTGTGTGTGTGTGTGTGTGTCCCGGAGGTATTGCACTGTTTCCATAGGAACAGGCGGGGGGAGGCGATGGCGGCACAGCCGCACCCTCTCCCCGCTCCCCCTCCCCCGTGCCCTCAATGCCAGCCCGAGCCCTGAATCAATTAATGGAGCCGGCACCGGGCTGGGAGAGGGGCGAGGGCTGTGCCCCCTCTCGGGGCAGCCCCCGCACCCAGCTGGCGTCGCGGCCGCGCTGCTTCCCCAGGGGGGACCCCGGGACGCGGGTCCCCGAGGGCTGGCCCGGCAGATGGTCCCTCCGCAGCCGCCCCCGTTCCCCGTCCCGTCGCCGGCGAGGTGCGCCCGGGGAGAGGCGCTGGGGAGCCCCGGCCGCACCCCGGGGACACCCGCGGGGAGAAGGGGCGGGGGACACGCACACAACAACAACAAAACCCCGTCCCCGCACGGCTGTTTACGGCACCATATGGCTGCAGGGGGAGGGGTGAGGGACATGTCTGCCGAGCCGCCGCGCTCATTATGTCCGATGGAGTCACGGTCACCGCGCCTCCGCCGCAGCCGGGGCGCGGGGGGACAGCCCGCTGCCGGCACCGGCGGGCGGGGGCGTGCGGCCAGCCCCGCGGCCCAGGGACCCCGGCAACCCCGGTGGGGACAACAGGGCATAAACACACAGCGGTCTGGCTGCCCTGGTGCGGCCGGAGAGGGAAATCAACTCCCTTCCCCAAAGTCTATCTCTGGATCTCTCAAGATCTATGTATAGCCTCGGCGTAAAGATGAACGTATGGGATAGAGCTCTATTTTGGATCACAGCGTGGCAATGCTTGAAACGTGAAAAGGAAAATATAAAATAAAAAGGTCTCCTGTTGTTTTCTTTTTTTTTCTTTTCTTTTTTCAGCGTGGCAATGCTTGAAACGTGAAAAGGAAAATACAAAATAAAAAGGTCTCCTGTTGTTTTCTTCTCTTTTTTTCTTTTATTTTCTTTTTTTTTTTTTAATCGGTGGGGTTTGAGACGAAAATCTGACCCATTTCCGGGCATCTCTGTCTATGGCTGGCACGTACGAAGGGCTGGGAGGGAAGCCCTGAGCATCAAACGCTACCCCGAGATCCACAGCGATTAATGCTATTTTTTTCCTTTCCGAGCGAGGCAGCCATTCATTTCAGAGTAATCCTTGCTGCACGGCGCTGATGGAGGCACGCTCGGTGCAGCGCGTCCTGCCTCTGGAGAGCTGTCTCGGCTGGGGCAGGGGAAATGCTTTGAAATGGCTTATGTCTTTCCTCTCAATGATTCATAAGATAGGCGCTAAACCTTGCCATTATTAGAGAGATAAAATCCACAGACTATGGGGTCTGATAATAGGCAACTATACTGTTATCCATATTACCTTGTAAAATTGAAGTATTGATTTTTTTAAAGCATGGTTTGCTACTTAGCAGACCAATCCCACTACTATTGTAGTCAGTGAGATTTTGCTATTGACTTCAGTGGGAACAGCTTTTTGCCTTTAAAATGGTCTATTTCACATTATTATGGTAATATCATTCAGCAGTTCTTAAAATTGGCCTTCTTGGCCTTGGACATTTTAAAAGATTTATGTAAAAATTACTTCAGCTCAACTTCTGCACCTCATTTCTGCTCATGTTTTGTCCAAAGTTTTGTTTGGATAAATCCTACAGATAACTTAGTGTTCCAGATGGTTGTGGGTGGACTGGACCTAATAGATTCTCCAGTTATGTGTGTTTAAGTGTTTTTTTGTTTTGGTTTGGCTTTTTAATTTTACAGAAGCCTAGATTTAGAAACCCATTTGTAGATCTCCTGTTGTGTGCAGCTTTGAATGCATTTGGTTTCTCACCAAAATAGCATGCCTTCCAAAGCAAGATTAAAAATATTAAAATGCAGCCAGCACAGGGAGTGGTTCAGTTCGACTGATGCCACAAAAACAGGCTGATCCTCCTTCCATAGATAACATACATCTGAATCTTGGCACCTGCCATTGGATTGGAATTCAAAATGAGAAACAGCAGGCCTTGAGGTCTGGAAATAAAGGCAGCATAGGGGGAAAAAAATGTTCTCTGCCTATAGTAAATAATAAACTGCAGCAGTAAAGACAAATGACAAGGATTGAGGAAAATACACTGTGGGCATCAGATAGATATTGGGGCTATGACACAATGGTAAACATATCCAAATTCAAAGTGCTAAGTGTATCTAGCACCTATATTAGCTGTTTGCCTATTTGTGTAACTAAAAGCTTTTTATTGTCTAGCAACATTCTGCTCAGCTACTTTTTGCTACATCATGCTGTGATACTCATTGAACTAACTGTTGACTAATAGACTCCAATTTGTAATAAATAGATAAATGGTTGGGAATAGATATTTATCCAAAATTCTGCTGATATCAAATTTCCGTGAGAAAATGCTTCCCCCTGTGCCTCCCCCCTGCCGTCCCCAAAAAATTGTTTCATTTTCCAGGCAGTTTTGTTATGCAGTTAATATCTTAAGTTGTTCTGTGCTTTTAGGTAGCTGACAGGTATGCCTAGCTGCTTAAATACTACTTTTGAAGATCAGAAGTAGTTTTATTACCCAGTCAACAGAATGCATCTGTCTTCTTTTGCCTGCTTTATTTCATTAGCTTTATTATTATTATTATTATTACTATTACTGTTGTTGTTGTTGTTACTGTGAAATGTGTAATATGTGTTCCCTAGGCTTATTTTACTTTCCACAGCCTCCATCTCTTCCAAGGCTGACTTTCTTGCTTTAAGGATCAGCTCATAGGAAGCTATTAAGCCAAAGTTTGTTTTTACTTGATTGGCTTTAACACTTCACTCCATTTGTTCTCTCATCTCACTTTCCTTCCACTCTTATTAGAAGCAGGGTTGCTCTAATGCAAATATAGTTCAAAGAGACAGAAAAAAGAGAAAGAGATCTGAATTCTCCTCATGGCAGATGTCCTAATGCAATATCTGTGGAAAAGGGAGATTACTTTAAAACAAGTAAACAAACAACCTCAATAGTGTAATTGAGGGTGAATCTATGTACTGTGTGTGTTTACTTGGTGAGAGATGCTCGTTTATTTCACTTAAATATATGTATGGCTTAGAGGACTGAAATCAAGCTAATTCTCTGGTTTGGTTTATTCCTCCTTGAACAATCAGAACTTGGGGATTTCTACAACAGAGAGCTGTCTTCACAGTGCATTGCATTGAGTGCACTCCAATGTTGCAGAAGATTATGACCAAAGAGGTGGGAGCAGGGTGTCCTTGTTGTTATTTTAGAGCTGAATTTGGCCTTGCTGTTACTAAACCTTTCTTGATATTTTTATACATTTTATAAACTTCTCTATATGCTTGTTAAGCATCGGTCTCTAGCACATTGGAATTTACCTTGGCAAAACCAGATAGCACTTACATATAAATTATTCTTCACAAATAGAAAAAATATTATCTAAATGTGTCCGACTGAGGTTCAGTCATTGTTACCCAGTCAATCAACACCAGCTGATGGGGACATTGAGTGCCAAGGGTAGTGGTTTGTGGGGGACTCCTCCCTCAGGCACTGACCCCAAGCATCAGCCAGGGGCTGCATTATGTCCTCAAAACAGGGGCATAACCTTTGTGCCAAAAATTTTTTAAAAATTATACAGACCTTCTGCTGGTCCTATCCCAGGAGGGGATCTCACCTACCATGATTTAGGATGACAGGATGGGTCCTTCAAACCTCACTAATGTCACTGGCTTAACTCCTTCCAACTTCCTTCAGCTACAGTGTTTCAGCTTTATTGTAGGTCTCTTGGTTCACTTTTTGGCTCTATTAGGCAAAATACTAATTTACTTTAAAGTGCTATCACTTAATCATCTATATTGTACTTTACTTATTTGCCTGCTTTTAAATTACAGCAAGAATGATAATGCAAATTTTTTGAATGTTTTGAAGTCTGTATATGTGAAAATTTTCCTGACTTTACATCCATTAAAATTAAATTTATTAAGAAAGAAATCTTGTAATTACCTATAAATTCATTAAAGTTCAGTGATAAGAAGCAGAAAAAATACATAGTTCATTACAATTCTATTAATTGAAATGTTCTACTTATTAATAAAATTTGACCTGCTTTCTCCTATTTAGGAATGCTTTTTCCTACTCAGCTTTTGAAAGCAGTCCTTTTGCTTCCAGTTCAAAATGTAAGATTCAATTAGGAATACAGGTAAAACAGTACTTTCAGTTCCAGAGTTTCCTAGAAGTCTGATGTATCTTGCCAAAATTGAGATGAAGAGAATAATACTGAAATTTTCTATATAGACGGGCAATTTAAAAAGAAGAAATTAGTCTTATTTTAACTAGCTTTATTCACTTCCAAAGCTAGGTTTATTTATATTGCTTTATAATTTGCTTAGATGCAAATTTAACTATTTGTAAGCTGCCTATATGCCCAGTTCAACTCTCAGTTACACCAAAACAATAACAATGAGGCCTTCTACATTAGTAAGATGTGGCAGAGGATTTGTGTAAGTTTTCAAAAAAAACGCAGGGTTGTTGTGCAAGAAGTTTACAAGAAACAGCCTTTTGAGAATTCTGGTTTTTGCTGCTGCATTCATACAGAATTTGCTGTCCCGTTTCCTTGTTGGATAAGCCCAAATTGAGACAAGAAGAGATAATATATGAGATCTGCCTGAACTACAGTTTTTTGATAGATGGCTGGCATTCAAATATAGCACTCATTAAAAGAATGCTGACTGTTTGATCAGTAAAAATTAAATACTTCAGTATTACAGCAACCATAACCAGGGGGCTTTACTGAACTCTCAGAATATAAAAAGATAGAGGTTATCAAAAGATGCCATTAAAAAAAGCTACGACTATGTCTAGGTTAAAGGAGGAAGGAAGGAGCTATATTCTTTTTTCTTTTCCACTTCCATTTCTTGAGAAATGCAACAGGACAAGTAATCCAATTACATATATGCCATACTTCCTTGTCCCATTGGTCAAAAAGCAAAGTCTTTCACAAATTGTCATCATTGGAATGAGCTAATTCCTCTCATATTTCTCATTAATTCTCTAACAATTCTGCTCTTTTTTTCTTTTCTTCCTACCACAGTAAGGGTTTGCTAATAGTCTCGACAAATACACACACTCAAAAAGATGACACAGGTAGACAAAAATACAGAGGTGAAAGCAGCACATTCCTTGTCAGCACAACTGCAGTAAATTGTAAACCAGGGC
The DNA here is from genome assembly GCF_014805655.1 of Passer montanus. NCBI lineage: Eukaryota > Metazoa > Chordata > Aves > Passeriformes > Passeridae > Passer > Passer montanus. The sequence continues at coordinate 14,462,819 of NW_024363160.1, read as the reverse complement.
AGCTCATTGCAAACTTTCTGTGTAAACCACAATAATCTCAAGCACTGGTTCACACAGTGCTGGACCTCAGAAACTTGATTGTCGCTCTCCTTCCTCCAGACTAGTGATATCACCACAGCAACGAGCCACAGAAGCTGCTACAGCCCAACTGACCAACGAACAATCTAGTACCAGACTGCAAGGGAGTCTGCAAAAGATGTTTCAGAGCTCAGTAATTAGTAAATAAACAAATTCCTAAACAGAATACTGTGCAATAATGAACAATTTATTTTCCACTGCTATAGCATCAGCCAACCTAAGACATACTTAAAACTTATTAAGTTATTCATGAAACGAGCATGAAGGCTGAGACCTTTTAACCAGCAGTGTTAAAATTCAGTACAAAGTGGAAGGGGATGGGAGGATGCTGGGATTTCAAGATGCCCTACCAATCTTTCCTTGTGTTGAATGGATGGGCTGGAGCATGACTCAGCCTGATAGAGGCTCTACGGGACAACCCCTGGGGAGAGGCTGCAAGACATCAGGTGAGAGCCAGGCAGCAAGTTCATGGCATCACTCAATGCCCTCCCTCCTGGTGGCACAGAGCAGGAAGGGCGTGAACATGACCTTGTCCTCACTTCTGCTGCAGCTGCAAAGCTGAACTGACATAAAGAGCATGCTACACCCTTATGAGAGCCACAGAGCTCCTGTAAAATCCTTGGAAGAAATTTTGGATTAATCAGTCAGGGTTTCTCTAGGGACAGCAGTGCAGACTTTCCATTCGCAACACTTTGGTTTATAAAAATGGCCTAGCTTTGAATTTACCTTCTGAGATGGTTGTCAAAAGAGCCTTGGGACATGAAATAGAATTTAAAAGGGTAACGACTGAATTTTCTCTGCTGTTCACCAGTATTTACATCACACTATTTCTCTCAGTTTCTTTCTACCTCTTACATGTCTGTTTTCTGCTGAGCATTTTTTCTCTTAATGTTTATATTTTTTGGGTGATATAACCATTTAAACTACTGCTCATGTAAGTACCCTTTTTCTTTGATAAGGTTGGTTTCCTTTCATGGACCTTTCATCTCTTGTAACCTTTTAGAGATGAGATAAATACACTAAGCATGCTATTAAAGACAAGGACATAGCATTTAATGTATGAGAATAATAAGTTTTCAATGTTATTCTCTATACTTTTTCTAATGCTGATTTTTGTTATATGTGCAGTGCTCATTTTGGACAGACTTATTGATTTGTTTGAAACCATTTCTAAATATTTCCCTTGAGATATTACACTAATTCCATATATTTTAGATGTGATTGAAAAGCTTGAATTCTTCCTTTTCTCTCCAAAAGCTAATATCATGATGGCATAAAATGTAAATTATCTGGCAACGGTCTGTAGGGAGTTCTGCCTCTGCCATGATTTGTCCCTTTTTTCTCCCTTTGTTGCAATATTTTTATTTTACCTCCAATTCTTCTTTGACTTAAACTAATTAATTTGCATTTCCATCCATTGTTGAAAAACCCTTCACATCCCTGAATTTTAGGTATATATATGTACACATACATTTGCTTATATTTTTATATATATATATATATGGGAAGGGGTGTACAAATGCACATTGGAGTGCATTGCATAGCTCTCAAATACTTGCTATGGTTTCCTAGTTCTTCATCAGTTTTCATTTGTGATCATATCCAAAGTTGCAACCCTGCTTTAATAAATCTGTATCAGATGGGTTTCATTTCAGAAGGAAGCAAGAAACAAAGTTTTAACCTGAAAATTTCTGAAAGATTGTTGAACACAGGTTGGAAGAACATCATTAACTGCCACAAAATCCAAACTAGTTCCACCAGAACCAGCTCCAGTTCATATTTACGCTTAAGATAATTTTTAATTACTCTTACTGGTTTTTTTTTTCTTAGTGTTGACATATGATCCACTAGTCTGTTATTTCTATGAGCCTTTTTTATACCCTGTTTTTTCCCTTTCTAGTACATTCTTGTCCATACTGCTGTATCATTGTCATATATAGTGGCAAATAGTATATTTTAGTAGTAATTTTAGTTACTTCATTCTTAAGTTCTTTTGTGGTTTTGAATTTGTGCAAGCCCCAGTGATGTGCTGGAATGTAATATCCCCTCTTTTTTATTTCTGCATTTCTAACTATTCTTCAATTTTACCACCTGAAAAATGTAAACCCAAGATAGGTACTTCTTTATCACCCACATCAGAAAAGATACATATTGAAAAATAAAGTTTTGTGAAATGTGCTTATAGTCCTCATCTTTCCTGTCCACTGAAACCTCTGGCCATACCTTAGCTGCTCTTCTCTTATTGAGTCTAATTACCTGCATAATGATTTGTTTGTTACTCATCTTCTATCAGCTCAGGGTAGTGAAAGTCCATTCCTAAATGTGATTTACTATATACCAACACAATACTGCTTTACCCTACAGATAGGTCATGATTTAGTGGCAGCTACTTCAGCTCTGAATCTGCCTTGAACAAAAGTTTTCTACAAGCTCCACCAGGCAGTCTTAGTAGTGGTATGTGTAAATCCAAAGGCAACAAAAAGAGCAATCACAAGTCATATTAATTTAAAAGTTTTACAGTGAGTTAGATTCATAAGTCATTTAAGTGCAAGTAATCTCACCACGTAAATTTTCTCTAAGTACAGTCAAAATGTTGTAGCATCCATGTCTCGTATTAAAATCTCTGGGGTGACAAAATGTACAAAAGCTTCAGACACACAGACCTTACTATCAATATAATACATAAAACCTCTCTTTTCCCTAAAGAGTTTAATTACAGGCTCTGAAGTAAAAAAGGTTGAATGGGCTTCATCCTAGGCAGAAGTAGGTCATTTGATAAATGTCATCCTTCCAAGTCTATACAGAATATTTGTTCCTGAAAAAAGTCTCTACTTGAGGTTAAGTCTGACATAGATCAGTTTTATTAAGTAAACTGTTCACTACAGATAGCCCCTTAAGTTGAAGAGTATCCACATGTACAAGGAAATGTTTCAAACACCCCATTTGAATTTCAACAACTAGGCTGTAATGCCAGCAGATGCACACAGTAACTGTCAAGTTTTGCAGCTTGCAGAGTTATTGAATAAGCAGTTAGAAGGCTGTACAACCGTCTGTGACAAAGTTGATCATCGCTAAGAAAATCCATGTGCATCTGAAAAATGCTCAATGCCATTACCTGTGGCATTTCTTTCCTGTATATTGACAATGCCTGGATATTGTATGTTCATAAACCATTAAAAAATACCTTGCTACTGGAATTGTGAAGTTTTGAGACTCATCTATTTAAAGAGAACAAAAGGGTAATTTAAGCAAGCTGTTGGATCACTTTCAGCACTCTTGCCGGACAATGGAAACAACTCTCATTGCACCAACTAACACTGTCTGAGTTTTCTAAAGTCAGAGAGGCTTCTGGAAGGTTTAAAATGACATAGACAAGACAAAAACATCTTTTACATCCTGTAAAGCTCTACTAATTTTGGTGACTGTGTTGACCAGTCAACCTACTCAACAAGGAACACAAGATGCCTGTGATGCTCTGCAATGCATGGGAGGCTGCAGAATCTGGTATGATCCTCCCTCCTGGAGAGTGTGTTTCCTGCCACGCTGTCTCATGATCTTTCTCCACATCTACCTCATTTATACGCTCTGCTTATTTTGTTCCTCTTTTACCAGCAAACTCTCAACAGGTGTATCCTGCATAACTGGGGAAGATTGGGACCCAAATAGCTTCCTTCAGACCAAACCTAACAGCTGCTAGTTGCCTCCTTTCAACAGCAGACAAACTCGCAGTTCAGTGTCAGCCAATTTTAATTTATTTTTGTAGTGTAAAATGAAATTTGAATCATTAACTCCCACCCACATTCATCCAGCACTGCACTAGCCTTCTTCTCCCATGGGCCTGTGTTCATGGGAAGCCCTCTCTACCTGCAGTGTCCCTGTGTACTCTCCCCAGATCCTGTCTCCTTTCAGTCTACAGTTGAACAACAGCAATGGTGATGATCACCCCAGAGGATAGAGAAAGAAAGTTTCTCCGTACAAAGATCACAAAAAGTCCCATCAGGCTGTACTGATGCCTAACAGCTCATGTTAGCCCTAACCTTCCAGCTTATTTCCCAGTAATCACATAGCTGTGTAGCCACAGAAACAGCACTTGGTACGTCCAAAGAAAATTGGGGCTGGAGTATCTGAGCAGCAGTACTGCATCATGACCAAATCCAGTGCAGCTTCACTGACAAGAGACTCAGGGTGAGAACGAAGAAACAAGTTCACTATCACCTCTGTCTTCTCAGCAAAGGTTGACAGAAGCATGAAAATCCAACTGTGAAGTTTTATTTCTGATCACTGGAAAGGTTTGGGCTTTTGAGCTGCAAGTCTGGCCTTTGTCCAGGTGATAACACTGAAATTTTCATCCTGTCTCTCCATATGTATATATGGGATTGATACATCAGTGCTAGGTTTTGTTTGCACACTGCTACACCCTATTTCATGTTTCTAAAGTAAAGTCAACATTTTCTAACCTTAAAACACTTAATTTTTAAAAATCTGCTCTCTTTGGCTCATTTCTCTTTGAAAATTCCAACTCAACATTGTTACTAAGAAATCTCAGCTCCTCCTGTCCCTTTGCCTCTCACACACGCATGTGGAGATGGCATCTTGCATATGGGCGCTTTAACATTTTTTAATTCCAGGACAGAGTTTTTCTCTTTATTGATGATCACTCCCCTGAATGCCTGCATTAAGAGTTGCCAACTAAACCGGTTTTGTTCCATCTGCTGTGACCATTTTCCAGCACTCCCTCTCTGATTCACCAGCATCCCTCCTCACCGACTCCATCAGGAGGTCTGCAAACAGCAGGGCAGAGGCTGCGGGTAAAGGGAGGAGACAGAGCTCTGCGGACCTGAACAGGGGTTAAGGAAAATGTGGTGGGCACTTAGAACAGGGCGGATGTGGCAGGGTTTGAATACCACTCCTGAGCCTGGAAGGTGCATTTAATGGGACTGTAAAACTCCTGCAGCATCGTACCTTGGGATAAATTATAGCTCACCCTCAGCATCACCTTTCTGCAGTACTTAACTGCCATTATGTGCTGGCAGTTCAGTGGGATACAGAGCTACCAATATACATTTGACAAACACTTTTAATTTATTTTTTTCTATGGATAGGTACAAAAATGGGGAGAAATTAAAAAATAAAAAGCTTATTTTCAAATTGCTACAAAATGCCCTAAAATAATGAACAATTTTAAATGTAAGATAGCTTAAAGCAGTAAATTTTGACCTATAAGCTATTTATGTTGTGATCTGTTTTTTCTATTGTTCATAAACAAAGTAATTTATCTAAAAAGAAAAGGAACATAAACTGTATCTATCTACTATTATTCATGTCCAACCAAACAAGAGGTGGGTTGGGACATAGCCTGTTCTTTAGAGCTGACTGGTCTATAATTTTAAGCCTTAAATCCTGTAATCAGGTTCAGTAGTACAGCCCTGCACCTGCAGAAAGCCTTGCTGGTCTGCTAGCAGCAACCCATGAGGTACCAGATCCTCCTGGAGGAGCTAAAGATTTAAACTAAACAAAATCTGGTTTCAGAATGAAAGTTCATTCTCTGCTTATAGTTGGAAAATATAAAAGAAAGCACGGGAAAATTCATAGATTAGCTCTGTGATATCATTAAAGTCAATGGAGTCATTTGAAATTAGTAATGACATAAAAGTAATCTGAACTTGGCCTTTGAGGTTATATTCTATTAGTTTTCTAATGCTGTGTAAATTCTATATTTAAAACTATCCTGCAGTCATCTTGATCATTCTTTTTTAATGGAAAATTCTTCTTAAAGTCCACTGATACAGCAGGCCATTATTTTATAACTTCTTTTTAGGGTCCATATTTGTGTCCACATACAACATCAAGCCAGAGAAAGAAGACTGGTGAGGAGAAACTTGTTTCCAAGTTGCCAATCAATAAATAGCTCCAGCTAAAGAAACTATGCAAAAAATAAATTTTAAAAATACACCATAAAACGTGTACAGTTAGAAAGGATATCCTACTAGAGATACTAGTTCCATATCTCGTCATGGTTGGTGAGTACCAACTATTGAAACTCGACAGTGTCAACCATTTGGCACATTTGTTGGCCTAATGTGCTTTATTTATACAGTGTGTCTAGGCTAGATATCATTTCACTGCTTTCACAAAGTGCAGCTTGGGCTTGATGAAAGAAAACCTGCAGTGGTGACAGAAACAATCTGAAAAGTTGCAGAAGTGAAATACTCACTATGTTGCACACAGGAATACCTTAAGCATACAGAAATAGCTTGTTGTGTGCTGTCCCACCCTGGACCTAAAATGGCTGTTTTGCAGGGAATGTTGTTGCCTGGTGACCAAAAGTGCATCTCCTAGGCCACAGAGGGATGTGAACATTCAGAAATTGATTTGTTCCTGTTGCTCTTGAGGAGACCATGCCTGTAAAATAGATTAAGCCAGCACATAATCATCTATGCATTCTCCTTGCTGGCACGCTTAAACTTGATACTGAAGGCAGGCCTGTGATTTTGAGCTACTTATCAACCAGGCAGGGGAAAACCAGAATAATACCTCGTGCACTACTGCCCACAGAATATGAAAGTAGACCAAGCCTGAGCTACTGTGAGGCTGCAAGACACCCTGCTCAATTAAGTCTGTGTTGTACATCTAGCCTGTTCCGGTGCAACCTCCCAGTTGCTATCAGGCTCTCTTTCTTTCATTAGAATCAAGTAGTTAATTAGCCCCAGCCTGTCCTCTCTCCTTCTCTCTTTCCCTTTAACGCAGCAGTAATGATGTCTAATTACCAGCAGCAGTGGATTACAGCACCATCAGGAGCAAATCTCTCTGGCTGACAGCAAAGCTGAGCAGCAAATCTTAAAGCTTCAAGGAGAGAGTAATTCCTAACAAAGTATTTGAATATTTGCTTATTTTTGACCAGCTTGTAACTGTAGAGTCCAACTTGTAATTTCATCCATCCTGATATTGAACAGGGAGTGCTCATGCAGTGATTAATTTTAAATTGAAATTAATTTTACCTATGGTGAGATCGAGTGATGGACAAAAAGAGGGAGAGGATGAAGATTCACAGTTTGGGGCTCTGCCACATTTTGGGCCTGTCCCTGAGGACTGGACAGGCCCAAATGTATGGGATAACCATGAGAGAGGGGAGGAAAAAACAAAAATTATCACAAATTTTAAAACTCTTAAATAATAATTAAGAGTTAAAGAAATGAGAGAATGGGCTTTTAAGGCTTACCAACAATTACTGTCTGATGAAAATCCAATTTTTTCTCCCTGTAACTTGTCATTCCCATCTGGGTGAAATTCTAGACCTCTTGAAGTCAATAGGAGCTTTGCCACTGACTTTCTCTGCGCCAGGGGCTGCATCCCTGTTCTGTCAAACATGTTCTTTCTGAGCCTTCAGTGCCTGCCAGGCACTGCCCAGCCCTGGCAGTAGCTCATACAAACCACTGCCACCCTGTGGGTCTGCTTAAATACTCCTCTGCCTTTTGTGGTGGGATAGTGACACCAGATTCGTGGGTTTAGGAAGGGCTGGCATTTGTTTTTTAGAGCTGAATGTTGCCGAGCATCCCCTTTTCCCATTTATGTTGGAAAACAAATTTCTGATGGCCAGCAGGAGGAAATTGTATGTATGTATTCTGAAAAGGTTTATATGTCATTGCTCAGGTTATATACAGATATTCAGGAATTGCTTACAGATAGGTCATGCTAACTTGTCCTTTCTTGATTTCATTATTAGTCCTAATTTTATTAGAATTTCTCCTTGGTTGCTAAACTATATGAAAATAGTTACTCCTATATAAATATAAATACATGTATAGGGACATACAGAGACATTCACAGCTAAGGGTGTGATTCCCACAAATGTACATAAGGTAAGACCTGCAAGATGCTCGACCTCTCACTGAAATCCCTTGTGGGAAAAAAATAAAAATAAAAATTGATTCTGTGTTCTTAAAATAGAAAACAGGATGGAAGGTGGGACTCCAGGCTTTCATGGCCTAGCAAGGGTGAGAGAAAATAAACAAGCTTATCATCACTGAGTCTTGTGTTTCAGAGGACCAGAGAAGCACTTAATTTTTAAATTCCATTGTGTAAAATTAAGGTTATCCTTTTTATTTAGTAGGGCAGTCAATGTCATTTTAAAAAATAGTGAATTTGCTTACAGTTTTGAACTCATAGTGAAAAAATAGTCTTGGGAATAAACAATCTTGCCCACTGGCCCTTCAAAATAATTATTTCAGTGAACAGAAGGGATCTTTAAAAACACTAAGCTAATTGGAGACTTCTGCTTTAGGCAACCTTTTTGTTATAAATTGTATCTATGGTACTGTCTGGGCTCAGAGATGAGCAATCAATCTTGTAACACTAAAACAGAGATCTGCCAAATCATCTGAATCTATAGACAGACCTGAAACACTTCAGTGAATAAAAACCACAGAGAAAGAAAAAACTGTCCAGAGCTTCTCTTTTACTTTAAATCTTCATATTGAAAATCTCCTTAAAATTAATTTCCCACTTCTGCCTCCTCACAGCCATGACGGCACTGATGACAAGGGGGCAAATACAAGCCAGCCCCTGGGAATGCCCAGGTTTATGACTTCAGCAAGGCAAAGAGAGGCAGATTTCCCCGGCAGCCTACGTCACAACCCAACCCAGAATACTTTCCAAGAAGCCCCCTTTGCTGCGCCACCCAGCAACCTTCCCGTCAGGTCTGGATAAGCTGCCACTCCAGGCAAAAAAAAAAAAAAAAAAAAAAAAAAAAAGAAAAAAGAAAAAAAAAAGAAAAAAAAAAGAAAAAAAGAATATTGCTCATCCAAGCCAAATGCCCAGGCAGGAATATTTTTAATTGCCGGGTTTCCTTTCTCGGCTCCCCCTCCACACCCGCCCCACGCACAGACAAAAGAAGCTTAGCTTGCGTGACCCAGCGCATAAGAAGTAAGAATAATGATACATTAAGAGAGTTCAATAGGCAAAACCTACTTGCAACCAACAGTCCCCATCTTCTTAAATAGGAAAATCTGTCGCTCCTGCCACCACCAAGCATAATAGCTCTCCCTCTTGCGCCGAGCCCGTAACGCCAGCGCCTGCCGGGGATGCCACGCTACCCTAGCGCATCGAACGGAGTGCTGAGGGGCTCCTGAGACCCCAGAAAGTGCCACAAAATACACCCTTCCCTCGGTCATGCGGAACCCCGTCCTCCCTTTGTTGAGCATCCTCTCTCTCCCGCCGCCCCTTACTAGCGCAGCCGGCGCTTCACAGCCGAGCCGGGCACATTCGTGGCCGCTCGGCGGCGGCGCCAGGGCTGCGGGATAACAATAAAGAAAAAAAGGATAAAAATAATACCAACAAATGAAAAAATAAATAAATAAACCCCAACAGAGATCCCGGGGAACCACCGCCCGGCGCCGCGCCTGGCTTTGTGCCAGGCAGGGTACCCCGTGCGCCATCCATCAGCCCCGCCGGCGGCGGCGGCCGCTGCCCGGGGCCCGGCACAATGGCCGGAGCGGCGGCGGCCGCGGGACAATAGCGCACCCCAAGCCCACCGCAGCGGCCCGGGGGGGACGGGAGGGACGAGGAGGACGAGGAGGACGAGGAGGAGAACGACACCGACCCGGCGGGGCGCGTTGTGCGCACGATCGCTTTAAATAAAAGGACCCACAAAGACCTCGGCGGTGTATAATGTGACAGGCAAACGCAACATGGTGATGATGACTTGGGGGAAGAGGGAGGAAGGAGCCAACTGTGGCTGCGGCTCCCCCTGCGCCTCTCGCTCCCGGAGCGGGCTGCAGCGGCCGACATAGAACAAGGAAGACAATTCTCTACTAACCGTGGTTTTGACTGGCACGTACAGCACTTGCTTCCCTCCTCCAGCACCACCACTGACCTCGTCCGAGTTGCCGAGCTGGAAGCCTTTAGATTTGACCCAGAATTTGAATTTGGCATTATCCGTGGAGCTCGACTCGGAGCCGTTCAGGAGCTGGACGATCCGGTCGTATTTTTTACGGGTCACCGTCTTGGTTTTTCCTGAGTCCCCGTAAGTCCTGAGACACCAGTCCTGAAACTGGCGGTACATGTCCCGGTCGCTGCTCTCCATAATCTCCTAATACACACACGCACACATGCACACGCCGGGGCGCACACACACACACACGGACACGCACACAGACACGGGCAGACACACGGACACGCACACGCCGCCCCGAAGCGGGCCGGGGTACGGGGCCGGGCCGCCCCGCCGCACTTTGCACCTGTTCACCCAGCGCTCATGAAAAATGCATCCACCTCCGAGCCGGAGCGAAGGAGGTCCCGGTGCAGGCAGATCCCAGCGGATTTTTTTTTTTTTGTTGTGGTGGTGGT